>NC_133782.1:35675943-35757857 GCF_003597395.2 Chelonoidis abingdonii
AGGCCTTGTTCTCCACAGAGACTGGTCTGTAGATGTCAATTAGTTTTTACATTCTTAATTAGGGTGCACTTTTTCTCTTTCCTTCCCTCATGTTGCACAGGGACAAGCAGCTGTCACGTCAAACACAAGGGCAGCTGGAAAAGTTGGGGGGGCGACTGTCACCCTGGAGTGTACTGCTCCATGGATACCAATATTATTACTTATTTTGGTACCGGACAGCCAACGATTCAGGGACAATCGGATTGCCTATTCGAATCGATGAGGATACCGCTAAAAAGATGGCTGGAGACGGTTTCTGCTAGAATTCAGAAATCCTCAGAAATCTCTTCAGTTAACCATTCAAGGACCTAGAGAGCGAGCTGGCTCATGCGACATGATTTGTGCTTCTCGTGGAACACACTGTGAGCGTTCTATAGGGAACCCTGTACAAAACCCCCAACCCTCGGGCTTCTCTCATCATGAGAATCACAATGCAGAATAGTATCCCAGACCCATGATAGACTGGTTAAACCCGTGATGGGGCTGGTATAACCACACGACCGAACACTTTGAAGCCCTTCTGGGCCCCTCATCACCATTGGTGGTTACCCCAGATTTATGTCAGTTTTACCTCACGTGGGCTGAACTTCAAACTGAGTAACTCACTGGTGGGCGAGATGGAGTCAACAGGGCCAGGTCCACCACAGGTATCAAAATTCAAGCTGTGCTGCCGCATTGCGGGCTGGATTCCCCTAGCATGGAGTAAACAGGATGGGGCAAGGGATAGATAAAAGGCCACATCCCAGAAGCATGCAGACACACACATGCAACACAAGACAGACACACAGATCACCAAAAAATGCCACATCCACAAACCCAGCACAGTGCACAACATAGAACTTATCTTCCGACAATGTCTTTAGGTTCCCCGTCTCACGCGTAGAAACAAGAAACACAGTAAACATGAAAAATCAAGAAGCAAATCGATCTTCAGGAATGCAGGTGAAGGAATTCTCACACGATTCTCACCTGCCTTCGCAGCTGGCAGAACCCAGCTCGGTTTCCTGTGTCTGTTAACGCATTTCCGGAACCCCTCCCTCTTCTGCTAGGCCGGTCTCCGCGCTATCCTCTCCTTTAAATTCTTTTCGGACGACCTCTCAGCTTGTCCGCTGCCCGCTGGTCTGAGCACCATGGAGACGCGTTTCATTCTCAGCCTTGGGTCTTTAGACACTAGTAACCGGGCTCTGGGTTTTTGGGAAACGTGTCAGGGAATTCTCTCCCAACTCCGATCCTACCAGGACCCGAACTCTGATCCTACCCCGACCCCGCCAGATCTCGAGACGGCGGCCCTGCTATCCTAAACTTAATTTTTTGCGGCTAACTTTAAATTTGTTTGAAATTAGGCGGATAAACCCCTTGGGCTGCCTGTTTCAATTCCCATCCTAGACCTGCAATGCCCCTGGGCTCTCTTGAACGTGAGTGTCTTGTTGTAGGTGCGGTGCTGGGTGATTCGATCCGGTCCAGTGAACCCGAAGTGTCCGGTCAGAAGGAGACAGCCGGAACCTCAGTTGTTCTTATGAAACCAGCTACACTGCTGGTGTCTATTCTCTACTCGGTACGCAGTACCCGAAACCGAGCCCCGCCAGTACATCCTCTGAGAGGAGCAAGAGGAAGTCACGTTCAGTGAACTGCAAGATTTCGCCCAGGAGAGGTTCCTCTTAGCAGGCGAATGACAGCTCACAGTTCGAAACATCACAGCCCTGAGCTGGCAGAAATTCACAGCGGTGTACTCTGCGTCCCTGCGTCTGGCACAGTGACAGAGCCTCACAGCAGAGCTGTACATAAACCCGTCCAGCCCTGCTGCAGGGGATGTTAAGGCAATAAAGACGGGCAGCAGGGCGCTCGAAAAAAAGACTTTGAGTACTGACGGCTGCTTAAAGATACATCTCCCATGACAGCTCATTTATTTAAACGAGCTGATTTAAACATCACGCTGGATACGATAGCAGGCCTGATCTTTCAATTAGGAAGCTATAAATACGTTTTTAATTAGTTTGGAGAGATCTACTATCGTGTGTGTGTGGGGGGAATCATTTGCAGTAAAAACAAGGGTTAAAGTGAGTACAAATGTTAGACGAAGTACCTATTGTTGAACTACAAATTGAGATTAAATGCGATAGAAAACACCTTTAACATGGCCAATATACCGTTAAATTGCTCATTTATGGTGAATGGGGGTAAACATACGCGAGTTAAAAATACGGGTGAAATAGAAATACCCGGTTTGAGTGGTGGGGTTTAAGAGCTTGCAGTTACCAGCTCTCCCGTAGTCACAATCAATGCTCCTGTTGGGTAGAGATATTGTGCATTTTGGGTAGATTTGACCAGACCGACGCGTTTCCCCGACACTTCTCCATCTTCCTCTTCGCGGTTTCTAGATAATTTTCCACAGTTGTAGCTGCCCTTACAGACGTGAATTTACACAGCCTTCTAAGCAGTAGCAGTATCTGAGCATCGTTGAAATTTGGTAACTAGAGAAGATACTATGGGACATGTTGTATTCTCACATTTGGATATTTCAATCTCCTGAAATGGGCTGGGATTTTTAATGATAAGGCCTAAGGGAGCAAGACGCTTAATTCCCATTGCAACCATAAACTATACCCTAGTAATTCACGCCTTACTCTTGACTGTACTAAAACCGCGAATGTTACAACCTGACTCTACCACACCAGCAGGTCCAGGCGGTTCGCAGTTCCGGATATTAAGGTCACAGGTGGCTGGAACTGGAGATTCCTTCACAGGTCCTTAGGAAACCACCACCGGCGCAGCTCGCTCAGCTTCCCAGCAGCCAGCCCGCTGGGCCTCAGCTGTGCATTATACTGCAGTGCAAACCCGACTGCATCCTGTAGGAGGTGGGTGGGTGCATAAGCCTTGTAAAGCCCTCGGGCCTGTGTGGGAAATGATTTTACTCCCAGCGCTCACATGCCGCGGAGATGAGTGTCAGCATAGACAGACAGTGCAGCAAGAGGGAGGGATGGACAGAGCAGCGGGCTGGGCAGGGCCGCCCAGAGAAGGGGCAAGTGGGGCAATTTGCCTCAGGCCCCGGGCCCCGCAGGGGCCCCCACGAGAGTTTTTCGGGGCTCCTGGACCCCCCCGCCCCCGAAATACTGCCGGGGCGGGACCCGTCTCCGAAATGCAGGGTCTTCGGCAGTAATTCGGCGCAGGGGGTCCCCGCAGCGGGTCTTCGGGGAACTTCGGCGGCGGCTCCAGGAACGGAAGGATGCCCCCGCCGCCGAATTACCGCCGAAGAGGGGACCCCCCGCGGCCGAAGACCCCAGGACCCCTGAATCCTCTGGGCGGGCCTGGGACTGGGTGGCTAAATGGTTGTATGGACAGACGTGCATCAGGAAATCTAGCTAGCTATTTAGATACTGGGTCAGGAAAGAGAGGGAGCTCGATAATGAAGCATGAAGACTGCAAAGAACGAGAAGAGACATTTTTCCTTCCTCCATGTTCTAATAACCAAACACTCAAATATAAGATCGTTTTGAAGAAATCGCGGTCATTCCCGACGCAGCAGGAAACATCACTTCCTTGTGTATCAGTAGTCTGCGGATTATTCATCTAGACACGTGAAATCTGCTTAAGAACATAAAACGGCGTATACTGGGTCAGACCAAAGGTCGATCTAGCCCAGTGTCTCCGGACAGTGCGCAATGTCAGGTGCTCCAGAGGGAATGAACAGAACAGGGAATCATCAAGTGACCCATTCCCTGTCACAGGTTACATTTCAAGGGAGGGAAAAGGTTCATCCTCTTCAGCAGTTTGTGCCATCATTATAATAAGCAATGTGGCCAGGTCTGTCTGTAGTCCTGTGGGCCATTCACATGGCGCTGTAAAGCGGTGTAGCCCCAGCAAAGACGCGAATTTGAAAGAGGCCCCCGCTCTTCCCCTCAACCCATCTATGTCTGCCACAGGCTCCGCCTACCCACAGCACCCACTTGCTCAGAGCAGTTCTACAAAGTGACCCCGTGGGATTCATTTCCCAGCTGTGTTAGGCTACCCGGAGCTGTCGCCTGTGGGTACCAAAGAGGCTCCAAGTTCAGGAGGCGAAGCTGGTAAATTTGCCCCAGAGGGAGAAGTAAATCTAACTGTGAGGCGGCTGAACCTTTTGTACTGAACGGGGAACACCCGGCAGTACAACTTCTTTGCTGAGAGACAATGGAGAGACCCTGGCAGCTGTTCCCACGCCTGCTGCTACTGCTGGTGAACATTCCCTGTAAGTCTGGGGGCAGGAAACGCGACAGAAGATGCTGAACGTGCTGGTGGATTTAAGAGACAAGGACTAATTCGCTGACTCTCCCTTTGCTTTGCTAGCCAGGCATCGTTCTCTGTATTGGATGAGGCTACAGGACTCCTGGGTTCAGTTCCCAGCTCTGGCCCGCTGGAGTTCCTTCCCCTTTTTGTGCCTTAAGTTTCCCCTCCCATCCGTTGCTTGGCTATTTAATCTGTAAACTCTTTGGGGTAGAGGCTGTCTCTTATTATTGTGCCTCTGGGAATCTCGCAGCCAGCAATAATCTAGGGCTAATCTCCTAACCCGGACCCCCTAACCCCAGATTATGGCTATCTAGGAATACAGCAATCTAGGAAAATAGCAGTGGTGGACCAGATGCAAAGCCCCTGGAAAAGAAGAGAAACTCCCCTGGGCTTTGCATCCGGCCAGTGTGTGAACGGGGCAGAGGTGCCCTGTCATCTATGGAGTGTGTCTTTTCTCCTCTGCCCACAGGGGGGAGCTGCCAGGCCGAGGTGCACCAGAATCTGTCTGCGGTCACTCGGGAAGGGCAGAACGGCAGCATCTCTTGCCACTACAAGACGAGTAATTTTGGGAGTTTGCAGTGGTTCAGACAGCTGCCCGGAGGCCAGCCTGTCTCCCTGCTGATTCTGGTGTCCAATGGGAAACAAACCAAGGAGTCCAACCTCAGCGCGGAGCTCGACAAGGAGAAGCAGCTGAGTTCTCTGCACATCAGAGAATCACAGCTGGGAGATGCAGCCACCTACTTCTGCGCCGTGGCGACACAGTGACACAGGAGCACTGGCAGCCTGTGCAAAAACTTCCCAGCTGGAGGGTAACTGTGAGGCTGGCTGGCGGCACAACACCACGTACTTCTTACACAGTGCATCTCTGAGCGTGCTTCTCCTTCCATTACAAGGCTCTGCAACACAAGGCTGAGATAGCGGCAGAGTGTTTGTGCATAGCTGGCACCTGCCCATCCCAGCGAAGTCCAGCGGTCCCCTGAGGGATCAGCCCTATGCTCCAGGGGGAGGAACAGCTCGAGAAACTCTTAAAACCCAGCGGTAAAGGGAACTATGACAGAGGACAAAATGTACCAACAGTGACAACCACAGTGGGACTCACTTCAGTGGGTGTACGTCTCTGGCCAGGAGGAGGCAGCATTTCTAACGGAGAGGAAGAGATTGAGGTCAATACAGTTGCACCTGTCTATTGTCTCTAATGCCCGGCAGAGGCAGCTTTCCCCTAAGACATCAGAAGCAAAGGGTTACTCCGGGGCATGGTTCTGTTTTTGAGAACAGGGTTTGTCCCTGATTGGCTGGGCTCATTAATGTGTCTGATCCCTCCAGCAAAGAGGGACAGATTTTTCATTGCTCCTCCGGAAGCAGGGGAAAAGCACCATCCCTGGGCCTCTGTGCACTGAGGGGTAACCCGAGAGCGCAATGAAGAGGCAGCTGACAGCCTGGTCATGATACTGTCCAGTCTAGCTACGTGTAAGTCTAGGCGCAGTTTGTCTGTCTAGACTGTGAGTGTGTAGGGTGGGGAGCTTTTGCCACGGAGTCTGTACAGTGCCCGAGTAACAGCATCTCAGTTCCTGGGGTCTCTGCAGAGTTCGGCACAATGCCCCTCCCCAAGCGCAGTTCAGTTCTGTTCTGTTGGATGTTTGTGGAGTTTGTCTGTTGAGATCTGGGGACGGAACTGTCTTGTATTCTGTGTCTCTGCAGCGCCTGGCACAAGGCGCTGATCTCGACTGGGTCTCCAGTGCTATAATGATAATCATGGAGTTTAAAGCCGGGCAAGGTTCTAATCTGACCTCCTTGCACTGAACAGGTCACAGAGTTGCACTGAGTTGCTCCAGTATGAGATAATAATAATGTGGTGACAAGAAAGGTCTGGTGCTTTTTTTAGCACTAGACTGTCACTCAGGAGACATGATCTCATTCCAGGCTAACCCACAGACTTTGTGACCTTAGGAAAGTGACTTAGGCTTTGGATTTTGGAAGGAGACCACAGAGTCAGTTGCCGAATCCATTAAAAATGGCAATATGCGTTGACTGCCTGGCTCCTATGGAAACCCCCTCCCTGATGGCCCAGTGCCTCAGTTTCCAGAGCAGGAAGCCGAATTCACCCAGCGATACTAGTCCCTGATGACCAAGAGGCCTCCCATTCTCAAGAAATGCTGTACTGAACACACAGGAACGGAGCAGGCACTCAACTGCTGCTTAACAGGTAGGTTCTTTACTTTGATTTAGCCACATAGTTTACACCAAGGCCCACAGTATAGAGATTCTGATTTATTTTGGCTGAAGAAGAAAACAGTGATAAGGAGCAACCACTGGGGAAGATGAGGGGCTGATGAGAACTGAACAAAGCTCATCTTTGCTTCTCATTTGCCTTTGTCTACAGGGGTGAGCTGCCAAATTAAAGTGGATCAGAGTCCTCCATCTCTGACCAGATCCAAGGGGGATCTCCATTCTGACCTGCAAGCTACTCAGACAACAAGTTGTCCTACGTACAGTGGTACAGCAGTGGCCCGTGGGAAAGTCCTGCCTTCCTGCCTGAGCCATTACAATGGTGTACGGGCATATAGCGAGCCTGAAAAGGGAGATGACAGGTTTACTCTCGAGGTTCTCGCGCCTACTCGAGCTATTTTTCGCGGAACTAGCAGGAAAAGTGGCCCTCTTGAAAAAGATTTTATGTTTGGGCCATCTTAGCACTGAGGAACGGGTATCTCGCGTAGCCGAAGCCAGCTAGCTTTAACTGATACGCGCTGTCGCTGCACCGACACAGTGACGTTGGCCTTGTCTCTGAAAGTTGTACAATCATTACCTGCTAGGGCAGGCTGCGCAGCTTTAGACGTGTATTGGAGGGGTTTAGTTCTGCATGAGTACGTGTACTCGCTGACGGGAGTTGTCCTTGCACCTCAGCTAGATAGGGCATAGCAAGAAACTGGAGGTGTTCTTAAGCGCGCAGATTCGCAGGATAGATTAAGAATAGCCCGGAGGGGACGGAGGGATCCTGCGTGAATACAGGGAGCCAAGCCTTCTAGTCCGGATTCACAACATGAGGCAAGCACACAGTGACAGATGTGATTAGGTGTCCTGGGCCCTATTAAGCTGATCTCCCTTTGTCATTCTGTCTGTACTGGATGTTCTGCGGGTTTAAACGACCCTGGATCCATTGAAAAAGTGAGCCACGATTGTCAGAAGTGGAGCGAGTGATTTCGGGTGCCCCCGTTTCATAGCTTTTAGGCAGAATGGACAGATTGTGCATCATTTAGTTTGACACCTGTGCCCCAGGCAACTTCCCCATGATGTCCTTCATTGGGCCCCTGCTCTGTGTTGAGCTGGAGAAAGACATCCAGTCTTGAATCTAAAGACTCCAGCTGGAGGAATCCACCCACTTCCCTAGGTAGAGTTGCTTCCAATGGGCTGAATCACCATTACAGAGTGGCACCTTATATCTAGCCTGAATTTCTCTAGCTTCAGCTCCCTCCATCGGCGGGCTCTTGTCATGCCTTTGTCTGGCTATATAAAGATCCAGTTACTCGAATCTCCTTCTTCACTAGATTTGCAAGAGAGACTGGGATAAATTACATTTTAAGATTATTACAAGAATGGCTTAAATCATCTTGTAGTCAACACTAGAGCATTGCTATAACTGAGGTTCCTGAGTTGAAATCAGATGCCATTGGTATTACATTACCTTAGTGCCCAGTCGAACGACTATGAACCAAGGAGGCCATTAGGCCCAAACCACGTGGGACAGGAGATTCCTTGTTCGCAGAGGACTTATAAAACTAATTAACTACGAGTACAGATGGATTCAAATCCCTGCACACGATCCCAGCGAGCACGTCCATTAGGCTAGAGCATATACACAGATCTTGTGTACATAGTGTACCTCATCATACTGCATAGGCCGTGCCTACCCGACAATCTTCTTTGTTCCTGGACTCGGCTGGGACACAAGCCTCGTGATACTCTAATCTCGGAGCTTAACTCCACGTCTGCGAGCGTTGGAACCAAATGCGCACGAAGGTCAGTTTTGATATGAAATCTGGAACTCCGCAGGAGCCGTCGCGTGTGACTGGCGGAGCGACTTCATAGATTATGCCCACCAACTCGTATGGCCCCACGTATGGCAGTCCATGGTTGCATGCCCCTTGTCACACCTCCCATATGACCCCAGGCGAGAAACAGCCAGGATCCGAGGCGAGAGTTCTTTTAGTGCGATACTTCTCTATACAAGATGCTGTACCTCTCTGTCCTGGCGTCAGGGCTTCCTTCCGCACAGCTCCTCACTGGAGGCCACGACCTCTCTGGAGCCTTTGTAGCACTGCATCCATGTGTGCGTGCCGTGAGGCCAACCCCTGCATAGAGTTCTCGCCCTCGCTTGCTCTCCCCTGGGCATCCCTCCTCTTCTCCCACCACCTGAAATGGCGCCTTAGGTATGCGAGACCACCGTTCTCTAGACCAGAGTGACTCTCAGCCAGCATAAAACAGGAGAGTTTATTGAGAGTTGAACACAGCACAGGAAACTCTCAGGGCCTCAGGCCTGGCCTCCCTCAGCACAGCATATCCCAGTCCCCCTGCATCCAGGTGGGCTCTGCCTGCTTCCCCTTGCCAGCCCAGAGCCCCCCTGCTTCCCAGCTGAGCCTCTGATATCCTCGGCCACAAGCCCCACCTCTGTCCATTGTCTTCTCTCCAGGTAAACAGAGTAGTAAACAGGAAGGCCTGAGTCTCCTCTCCTCACAGCTCTCCTCTGGCTGGAACCGGCTGGTCAGGTCACCAGGGTCCTCCCTCTGCAGCCCTCTGTCCTCCCACTGGCCAGAACCGTCTGTGTCTCCTGAGCTGGGTCTCCGAGTCACTAGGTCACCAGTCACCGGGGTCTCCATCCTCCAGGCCATCGGCAGGGGTCCCTCTCCGGTCCTGTGTAACAACAAACTCCCTCTCCCCTCACCTCGTTAAACCAGTAACACCCAGCGACATTGAGTCCCACCCCCTGTGCATGCAAACCACAGGAAAACACAGAAAACCCCAAGAAACCCCCCACTTCATCACAATGTCTAACGCCAGAATAATGTGAAAATGATGCGTTCTTCTTTTCTCCTTGGATTTAGGGATGATGGAGGGACCTGATTCATTGATCATTCTATTTATAAATATAAATTTCCTCTCCCACTAGGTGTAAGTTGCCAGGTTAATGTGGCGCAGAGCCTGCTGCCTTGAGCAGCTCTGAAGGACAGAATTCCAGCCTGACCTGCAGTTACTCCGGCACGGCGAGAAATGTGCAGTGGTACCGCCAGGCCCCAGGGGAAAGCCCCACCTTCCTGGGGATTTTATACAAGGACGAACATGCCACGTGGGGGCTGAATCTCAGAGCTGAGCTCCATACCACAGAGAAGCACAGCTACCTGAACATCACCAAGGCACAGCTGCAAGATGCAGCCACCTACCTCTGTGCAGTGGAGGCACAGTGACACAAAGGGCACCCCAGCCTGTGCAAAAACTGTAGGCTGGTATTCTCAAAAGAACCTAAGGGAGTTAGGCACCCAAATCCCATTGAAATTCAGTGAGAGTTGTGCACCTAACTCCTTGGGGTCCTTTGAAAATCCCAGCAGAAGGATCAAAGAGTACATTTTCCAAAAGTGCTTAGGTGGATTAGGAGCCCCTTTTCAGAAAGGGTTTAGGGGCATGTTTGTAAAGGTATTTAGTTGCCTAAGATGGAGATAGGTGCCTAGTGGGATTTTCAAAAGTGATTAGGTGATTAACTCCCATTAATAAGATTCCTACATGCTTTTGAAAATCCCACTCAGTGCTGATCTGCTTCTTTAGGTGCCTAAATACTTAAAAAAAGACTCTCCCTTAGCAACCTAAGCTCTTAATAGTCAATGGGATTTAGGATTGATAAAATTACCTAGGTGCTTTTGAAAAAGATGTTACCCTCAGGTGCATGAAGCCAGTGGATACTGATTGCATCCTTGACTTTTCCTCTGATCTCAGGAAGATTCGAATAAGTAAATTTTTGCAGTATCAGGGGTTTAGAAGTCTTAAACTTTTTGCAAGAGGAAGGCTTTATTCTCAGAACCTCACTGTCCAGTTGCATGGTGCTGAGGCCACAGCGAGAATTGGGTACAGTTGCTTGTAGGGATGTACGCTTCTAACCCGCGGGTGGCACCCAGTGAAAACCAGACGAAGAGGGCTTGTCTACACTACCCACCGGATGGCGGCAGCGATCGATCCAGCAGGGGTCAATTTATCAACCTGTCTAGTATAGACTCAATAAATTCGACTGCTTGAGCATACTCTCCAATCCTGACACCTGACCAGAGGAACCAATGGGGGAACAAGATATTTCAAAAGGAAGGAGGGAAGATTTCCTTTGTTTAGAGTGTCAGTTTCAGCTGGAGTGAAAAGATCAAGGAACCAGCCTCTTATCAGAGTAGTAAGTTTTAGAAAGGATAAAAGGTTTATGTTTATTTCTTTGTAACTGTCTTGGTACAATTAAGGAACTATCAAATTGGGGGTATTTTTTGTGTGTATTAAAGTTTTTTGCCCAGGGGAACATCCTCTGTGTTTTGAATCTGGTGCCTGTGAGAGTAGCTGGTATGCTAATCTCTCCCAGAGGGTTTTCTTTTACCTTTCTTTTCTTTAATTAAAAGCCTTTTTTCTTAATATCTGACTGATTGATTTTTTTTCCTTGTTTTTAGATCCAAAGGATTGGATCTGGACTCACCAGGGAGTTGGGGGAAGAAAGGAGGGGATGGTTAATTCTCCTTGTTTTAAGATCCAAGGGGTTTGGATCTGTGTTCACCAGGGAATTGGTGAAGTCCTCAAGACTACCCAGGGAAAAGTAGTGCTTGGATGGTGTGGCAGCGATACCAGATCTAAGCTAGTAATTAAGCTTAGAAGTGTCCATGCAGGTCCCCACATCTGTACCCTAAAGTTCAGAGTTGCGTCCTCACTCATTATGCTAGCATTCGACCTATGGAGCGGAGCAGTTTGGGTAGTCTATCCACAGTTCTGCTAGTCCTCCGCAGCCCATTGGAATTCTGGGTGATAGCTCCCAGTGCCCTGATGGGGGCAAAAAAATTGTCCTCAGGTGGTTTTGGCCACATGTCCTCAGTCACCCCTCCTCCGTGAAAGCACAACGGCAGACCAATCATTTTGCACCGGACAACATGGTCGATTAGAAAGAGCATAGCAAAGGCATTCTGGCGCCTCAGAGAGGCTTTGAAAAACCAATATTCATGACTGGGCCAGGCCTCGCGTCTGACAGTTGTGTGTTTCTCCTTGATGCAATATGCCCTCTTTGCTGATTTTAATTCCCTGTAAGCAACCACCCTCCCTCCTCAAAATAAAGTAACTATTGTTTGAAAACGCATTGCATTCTTCTTTATTAATTAATAAAATATTGAAGATAATGGACAAGGTAGTAGCCTGGGTGGGATGAGGAGGAAGGGAAGGACAAGGTCCACATCGCTTATTGTAACTACCACTAAAAATCAAACTGTTTGAATGACAGCCTTCTGTTGCTTGGGCCATCCTCTGCAGTGGAGTGGCTGGGTGCCTGGAGCCTCTCCCACCCTCTTTTCCCCTCCCCCCCCTCAGCTTGGGTGTCTGTGGTGAGGAGGCTATGGAACATGGGGAGAGAGTAGGCGGTTATACACAGTGGATGCAGCAGGGGTCTGTGCTCTGTTGGCTTTCCTGCAGCTCCAACAGATACTTAATCATTTGTGTTTGCTCCCTCAACAGATGCTTCAGTGTCATTTGCTCCCCCATTAGCCTCAGCATCGCGTCCTGCCTCCGCTCATTCATCGCACTCACTTAATTCTTTCCTGGCCTCTGCCACTGAATGCCTCCATGCATTAAGCTGTGCCCTATCAGTGTGGGAGGGACTGCATGAGCTTGGAAAACATGTCATCGCAAGTGCGTTTTTTTTTTGCCTTCTAATCTGCGATAACCTCAGGGACGGAGATGATAGGGGCACATGCAGAAATTCTATTCTAACACTAGAGATTATCGATTCTGGGGGAACTGCATGGTCACATGTGTGCTGCTGAGTTGCCATTGCTGATCAAACAGGAAATGAAACTCAAAAAGTTCTCCAGGGCTTTTCCTGTGTACCTGACTAGTGCACCAGATTCCAAAGTGCTTCCAGAGCGGTCACAATGGAACCACTCTGCGATAGCTCCCCGTGAAGCCCAATACCATCGACTTGATTCCAACACTACGCCTCAAAATTCGACGCAGGCACAAAGTCATTTGGCAGCGCTACTCCCCTTGCCGGGGAGAAGTTAACAGAAGTCAATTTTTAAAGAGGCCTTTAGCGTTGACAGAACACTGAGGTTGGTTGTGTGGACGCATTCATTTTAAAAGTCAACCTAACGTGGCTAAATTTCGGCCTTAAGCCCGTAGCGTTAGACCGCCCTTCAGAATCGACCCGATGCAGTAATGTGTACACCAGCCTTTGTCTGGGTCTACACTTACATCGTAGATTGACATATTCTCCACATTTGGGTCTAATTATAATTAGACCTTGTCACACTACAGAGCCCATTCCCAATCTACTCTAAGGGCTGGTTATAAAATTGATGTCTGTACTTCCCCACCTCAACGAGAGGAGTAAGCTCTACATTCAACTAATCCCTGGTCGAATAGGAGTGAGTGTAGACACAGCATTAGTATATTTTGACATGTTTTTGACCTCGCACCGATTTTATGTCCCAGAGTGCTCCAGCACTTTCAAACTCCACTGCATCCTTCATTCCAAGGTACACAGGAAAAGGCCCTCGGGAATCTTTGAATTTCATTGCCTGTTTGATCAACATGGAGGAGCTCACCACCACAGGCTGACCATGGCTGTACAGGTACGCAAACGCGCTGCCAGCATGGAGCATATAGGAGGACACTAGCTTCTAGATTGCTGTTGTTGGGAGAGAGAACCTATCTGTTGGCAAGCAGGGCCAGCTTTAGGCCAATTTCCCCTTGAATTCCCCGAAAATTCGGGCTCCACACACCTAGAGGGCCCCATGCCCAGCCCATGGAGTGAGGCAAGCCTTTCGTGGGCCCCCACTAGACCCCCCGGGTCCAGAGCAGCAGCAGAGTGCAGCAAAGCCCCACGTCCCGGTCTGGTGGCCCCTCTCCGGAACACGTCACGCACCCTCGCTGTGTGCGCAGCCACTGTCTAGCCCACTCTGGCCCCTAATATCAGCTTCTGGGCCAGAGCACGGCGAATTCCCATGGCCCCAGTGCAACCCCGGCCAGAATGCCGGCAATCTGAGTACCACTGAAGGCTGGAGGCACCACCCAGTAGAAGTACAAGCCCCACAAATTGGGCCCTGCACTTGCTAAAGCCGGCCCAGTGTGGCAGGCAGAGCTCTTTGAACGCAGCAGAAGAAATGCCTGACATCTATGCCAAAATGACAGATGGGCATGGGGGGAAAGGCTAACACAGGGGCACAGCAGCAGGCCATGGTGAAAAGTAAAGGAGCTCAGGGCAAGTGTACCAGAAGACAAAGGGAGCAGCATCAGTCACTCTAGTGTGGAGCCACAGACATATCTGTTTTCTATGAGCACTGCGTGGGATTCAGCTGGCAAACCCCACCAGTACAGCAACTCTCCGTGGATACCTCCCAGGGGACCCAGACGGCCATTGGGCAATCAAAGACAAGGACATTGTTGATGAGGAAAGGATAGGAGGAGAATGTTCAGCGGGCAAGCTGAGGACCATTCTCCCCGTCCCTGACAGTCCAGGACCTTCCTAACTCTGGAGCCAATCCCCTCCCAGGATCCACTGCTGGAGGGACTGTGATGGCAAGGGAAGGCACCGTCTGTGAGTGCAACTACCTGTAATAACAGTACAGGGGTAAATGCAATTGTGGTTAATGTTAATCTGAGGTAAACAATTGGGATACAGGGCGCCAGTGCAAGCCATGCAAAGGGGCTACCCTGGGAAGCCTGTTAGCGTGTCATAAAGGTTCCACACTAAAAAATTCCCTGGGTGGCCTAGGTTTACCCCTCACACAGCCTAACCCTTTCCATGTGTGTCACACCATGCCCCTGCTGCCAACCAAAATCTGCTGCCCAGCGCTCTGCGGTGTGTACCTTACTGGCCAGGTAAATTTTCCTCTAAAAACACAAAATTGCCACGTACCTCAGAATTACTGCAGTGAATTGTTTCATTCATTGTACAACGATGCTTTCCCTTGTCAGCTGCAACATTTCTCTGGGTCCTTCCTCTCCAACTCAAGCACAAAGGCTTCCCTAATTAGAAAGGCGAAAGAAGCGGAGAAGGGAAGATATATCCTGTGATTTGATGCATTCCTCGAGGCTTGACAGGGCCAAACTCCAATGCATTGGAGGCTAACCCTCAGAAAGCAGTGCACCGACAAGAGGGATAATAAAGCAGGCAGGGAACAAGAAGCATTGTTCATGGCAAAAGGAGATGTTGTCAGGGTGATTGCCTAAGCGCAAAGTGGTTGGAGGCTCCAAAAAGCGGAGCCCTGGCTCTCAGAGAGAGCTGCCTTCTGAGAACTGGAGAGCCAGAGCCGCCGTTTGTGGGGGCAGCAAAGCCCCAGCCAGGAGGAGCCCGCATTGTGCAGGGGGCAGTACCCTGCAAAGGTGGCAGCCACCCTGTGTGGAGCAGCTGTGCCCGCCTGCCCGCCTGCCGGGTGGCTGCCCGTGCCTCCCACATGGGGGCGCCTTCAGGCTACAGCAGATGCCATAGGCTGCAGCCCCCATCGTGCCCCCAGGGCCCCGCTTTTCAACTGCAGTACGCGGTGCGGCTCCCAGCCATGATGACACCTGCAGGGTGCGGGGCCTGAGCCTGCTCCATGGAGGGACAGCGCGGCTGTGGCTCACACTCCTGGGAGCCCAAAGAGCCCGAAGCACTAGAGAGCGGGGAGTTTGGGGGGGTGCATGGATCTGCTGCAGGACCCCCCCCCAAGTGTGTGTGTTCAGGCTGCAGCCCGAGCAGGCATGCCCCCAGCTCCCTCTCTCACTGTGCTCGGTCTGCATGCTCCCAGGCGTAAGAGAAGGATGGCTGTAGGTGGACAGCAGCACGGGCCTCTCCCTGCCCCATGGTGCCTATGCTCCCCACCTGCCATGCTGCTGTGGAGGAGCCACTGCCATGGGCTTGGGCTGCACAGGCACCCCCCAAATGGCACAGTTCCTGTTTCAGCTGGCAGGTGCAGGGTCCCAGCCAAGCCCAGACCTTTGCATTTCCTCCGTGGAGGCACCCCCCCGCCCGTGTCCGCTCCGCAGCCCACGGCAGCTAACAGCTCGGAGCTGAGAGGAGGATAGCCCCCTGGCAAGCCGGGGAGACTCTGAGGTGAGAGGTGCTGGCATGGCCGAGCTCGAGACTGACAGGTACTCCCTGCCCATGCCTGGCATCACCTGCCCCCCACCCAGTGAGTGTTACCGTACCCACCAGCCTCAGTGCCCTGCCCTAAAAAAAATAATAACATCATTCAGCCACCCCAAGCTCATGTGATACAACAGCACCATCTGGGCAAAGGGCGCGCGCGTGACTACACAAACAGTTGGTCACCAAAGGCCTGACAAACTCACTCAACCACACGTGTCTTACAAAAGGGCAACTTACCCACAAGAGGAACTGGAAGGGATCTACCACAAGCGGTAACTTGTCAAGATGAGAACTTGGGAAGATATTTGCATGTAATACTGAAGGAATAATTATTTTACAGTAAAGTGCTTTAATAGACTTGGAGTAGAAATAGTACAGGGATAATGGCCCTTTGGGGCAAGGGGGATTGTACCCTGCCTAACCTGGCTCAGGTGTTTAGTTTGCACAACAGAAGACTTGACTGGGACACCATCAGAGGCAATGGCAATCTGAAACGCCTTAAAGGTAAAAAAGAAACATTACAGAGCCCTTACCCGTTCTGACAGGCTGTTCATAAACTACGTTCACTAGTTTTTGGAGGTTGGGGAGAGCGGGGTGGGGGCCCAAGGTGGAAGTTTCACCTAGGGTGCAAAATATCCTTACACTGGCCCTGGATGTTGTGGCTTATCAGGGAGCAAACAGACATGTTGAAGCACCTGACTGAACTGCAGGAAAGGCAGCTAGACCCATAGATGCTGACTCCATGGGTACTCTGGGGCTTGAGCACCCACAGGGAAAAATTGGTGGGTGCTCTGCACCCACCGGAAGCTCCCCCTTGCCCCCCTGCAACAGCTCATCTCTGCCTTCACTCTGCTTCTTCCCCTGAGCAGGCCGCCGCAACCTGCTTCTCCTCCCTCCCTCCCAGCGCTTGCGCCGTGAAATAGATGTTTTGTGTGGCAAGCCTGGGAGGGAGGGAGGGGGAAGGAGGGGGAACGTGGCACGCCTGGGGGAGGAGGCAGGGCCAGGTCAGGGATTTGGGGAGGGGTCCCATAGGGGTAGGGAGGGGTAGAGTTAGGGAGAGGACTTTGGGGCAGGGGTGGAGTAGGGGCGGGGGCGTGAGCACCCATCAGCGAGGAAAAAGTTGGCGTCTGTGGCTTGACCTTAAAGTCCTGCTGCAGACAATGATGCCCTCCTCACCAATTTCCATATTCTCCTCTCCCAGACATTCTAGAATGTGGGGGTGGGTTGGGGGTGGGGGAGAGAGTACCTTCATCCCTTGAACTCAACTCCAGAGGATGGTTCATGGAGCAGAAAGCTCTCATTCCCACAGCTGTGACTGCTAGAAAGTGCAATTGTAATAAACTATGTGTCCTTGCCCCTTCCTCCCTGTGTTACCAGGCCCTTACCTGGTTGTCATTGCTATTCTGTGCTGTCTCTGTTAGCATAATAAAAATGCACGAATTGAGGACAAGAGGCTCTTTATTCACTGTACACACAGTGGTTGGTGGGGGTTTAGTTTACAGGGCAGAACATGCAAAAAAGGGGGAAGATTGGTAAGGAACAACACACCGAACTGTCATATCAGTGTCGGATCATTCATGAAACTGGTTTTCAAAGCCTCTTAGAGATGCAATGCACCTAGATCTGCTTTTCTTATTGCCCTGGTGTCTGGCTGCTCTTAATTGGCAGCCAGGCAATCTGCCTCAACCCCCTACCCCACCAGAAACTTTCCCCGCTTACTCTCACAGATATTATGGAGCACACAGCGAGCAGCAACAACAATGGGAACATTGCTTTCGCTGAGGTCTAACCCAGTGAGTAAACTGCAGAAATGATTGTTTGCCACTGCTTTCAGGGAGGGAGGTATGAGCCAAGTGCATCTAATAGAAGAACTAGGGGTCACCAAATGAAATTAATAGGCAGCAGATTTAAAACAAATAAAAGAAAGTTTTTCTTCACGCAGCGCACAGTCAACTTGTGGAACTCCTTACGTGAGGAGGTTTGAAGGCTAGAACTATAACAGCGTTTAAAAAAGAACTGGATAAATTCATGGTGGTTAAGTCCATAAATGGCTATTAGCCACAATGTGTAAGGAATGGTGTCTCTAGCCCTGTTTGTCAGAGAGTGGAGATGGATGGCAGGGAGAGAAATCACTTGATCATTGCCTGTAGCTTCACTCCCTCTGGGGCAAACAAGCATGGCCACTGTCGGTAGAGCAGATACTGGCTGGATGGACTTATGGTCTGACCTGGTAGCATCGCCTTCTTAAGTGTCTTATCATGGAGGGTGATGAAATATTTGTACCCAAAACACCTCACAATTTTCTTTTTGTCCCTCAGGCATTGGGAGCCCAAACCCAGAATTCCAATGGGAGCAGAACTGTGGGATAGGTGCCCACAGTGCATCGCTTCATGAGTCGATGCTACCCATGGTAATGGGCATGTGCTCCACTGATGGAACGTACACAGTGGAGACATACACTATCAATTTTGAAAAATTGGAGTCTACAGGTCGACTTTAATAAACTTGACCTAATTTTGAAATGTAGACAAGCCCTGAGTGTGATAGAATAAATGTTATATCTGGGAATGTCCCCTGTTATTTATTATAAGAAAAATCTTCAGCTTTAAGAGTATGTCTATGCTACTCGCTGGATTGGCAGGCAGCGATTTATCCAGTGGGGATTGATTTATCACTTATAGTCTAGACAAGATAAATTGACCTCCGAGCACTCTCCCCTTGACTCGAGTAGTCCACAGGCACGAGAGGAACAGGCGGAGTCGATGGGGGGAATGTCAGCTGTTGACTCACTACAGCGAAGACACTGCCGTGAGTAGTTCTAAGTATGTTGACTTCAGCTATGTTTTTCACATAGCGGAAGTTGTGTAACTTAGATCGATCCCTCTCCCCCCTACCCTTACCCCAGTGAACACCAGGCCTTAGTAACGGTACAAATTTCCATTGGAGCTATGTCTGATTTTCACCAGCGGAGTACCTGGCCTGTTGACCTATCAATGGAGCAATTGACACCAGCCCAGCTCGGAGGTGGTTCAAAATCAGTAACATAAGATGATCCTTGGTTTCTGTAACGTCTTGGATTTATTTTCTCTTTCATACACAGGGGGGGAGCTGCCAAGTGGAGGTGCATCAGAATTCAGGGTTGGTCACTTTGGAAGGACAGAGCAGCAGGATCTCCTGCCGATACCAGGCTCTGGTCCTGTCCAGTTTGCATTGGTTCAGACAGCCCCCAGGACAAGGCCCTGTCTTCCTCCTGTTGCCGTATCAGGATGAGAACACCGCACAGGGCAGGAATTTCACAGCACGGCTCTTTCCAGACAAGAAGCTGAGCTACCTGCATATCAGCAACTCCACGCTCAGAGATGCGGCCAGCTCCTTGTGTACAGTGGAGGCACAGTGACACAGGGCAGTTCCCAGGCTAAGCAAAAGCTCTGCAGCTGGGCTCTAGCCACATTTATTAACAAGGGGGCTTGCAAACTTAGCAACTGCTTCTCTACAGCCTCACCTGGATGTTGTCCTTCGTACTAGATGCCTGTGCTATGCAGGGGATCAGACTAAATGATCATAAAAGTATATTTATTGGGGAATTCTGGAAAAAACTCCCCATTTGACTCAACTTTCCTGTTATAATGGGAAAGACATTCACAGTTATAGCCACCCCTGTTTCCCCCTTTAATAAAGACAAATGAACACAACTTCCTCCAAGCAGAGCTGTGTGTGACCTGAAACTGGAGATGTAGAAACTTCCTGAAGTCCCATGAAGAATTTGTGATGTGGAGTAGAAAGGACCTGAACCTGAGTTCCCAGGTAAAGCTGTGGCACAAGAGGGCTAATGTGGTCCTTGGGTGTATAAACCGGGGAGTAGTGAGTAGAGGCGATTTTACTTCTGTATATGGCATTACTGACACCAATGTTGGAATACAGTGGCCAGTTCTGATGTCCACATTTTAAAAGGATATTGAAAAATTGGAGAGGATGCTGAAAAGAGCCACAGAAAATTACTCAAAGGCTGGAGAAAATGACTAACAGTGAGAGACAATCTCAATCAGCTCAGTCTGTTTAGTTTAGTCAAAAAGATCAAGTGATGACCTCTTTATGGTGTATAAATACCTTCCTGGGGAGAACATTCCTGATTCTAAACGGACTGTTTAATCTAGTGGAGAAAGGCACAACAAGAACCAATATGTCTGAAAGCTGAAGCCAACCAAATTCAAATGAAGCATTTTTTTTTTAAATCTCTACCTCTTCATTCTTTAAACCAAGATTGGCTGCATTTCTTTCATGGGGTTACTGGCCTAGTGGATAGGGAGAAGTTGTAGACATGATATATCTTGATTTTAGTAAGGCATTTGAGACAATCCCATGTCATTCTTATAAGCAAACTAGATAAACATTGTCTACATGAAACTATGATAAGGTGGGTGCAAAACTGGTTGAAAGACCTTACACAAAAAAATAGTTCTTTGTCAGACTCAGAGGTCATATATAGTGGGGTCCCACAAGGGTCAGTCCTGGGTCCAGTAATACTCAATTTCTCATTAATGACTTGGATAGTGGAATGGAGAGTATGCTTATACATATTTGCAGGTGACAGCAAGGGTTTACAAACACGTTGGAGGACAGGATTAGAATTCAAAAAGACCTTGACAGAATAGAGACTGGTCTGGAATTAACAAGATGAAAGTCAATAAAGACCAGTGCAAAGTAATTCACTTAGGAAAGGGGAAAAAATCAAAAGCACAGCTACAAAATGGGGAATATCTAGCTAGGTGGTTGTAATGCTGAAAAAGAGCTGGGGCTTTATAGGGGAACACAAATTGAATATGATTCAATAATGGGATGCAGCTGTGAAAAAGGCTAATATGATTCTTCCCAACAGGTGTCTGGGTAGTTGAAGTCCCCCATCACCACCAAGTCCTCTGCTTTGGATGTTTTTGTTAGTTGTTTAAAAAAAGCCTCATCCACCTCTTCTTCCTGTTTAGGTGGTCTGTAGTAGACCCCCTATCATGACATCGCCCTTGTTTTCTAGTACTTTTATCCTTACCCAGAGACTTTCAACAAGTCTCTCCTATTTCCGTCTCAACCTCAGCCCATGTTTATACATTTTTGATGTATAATGCAACACTTCCTCCCTTTCTTCCCTGCCTGTCCTCCCTGAGCAAATTGTACCCTTCCTTACCAATATTCAGTCATGTGTGTTATCCCACCAAGTCTCTGTGATGCCAACTATGTCATAGTTCTGTTTACTAATAGCATTTCACATTCTTCCTGCTTATTCCCCATACTTCTCTCATGAGTGTACAAACTTCTAAGATACTGATTTGATTTCCCCTCATGTTCTATAATACTTAGTCCCGCCATGAGTACAAGAGACAGAACTACATGCAGAGCCAGCTCCAGGGGTTTTGCCGCCCCAAGCAGCCAAAAAAAAAAAAAAGCCACGATAGCGATCTGCGGCAATTCTATGGGAGGTCCTTTGCTCCAACCAGGAGTGAGGGACCCTCCCATGAATTGCAGTGGAATAGCTAGATGTGCCGTCCCTCTCCAGAGTGGCCGCCCTAAGCACCTGCTTGCTAAGATGGTGCCTGGAGCTGGTCCTGACTACATGACCTCTCGAGGTCCCTTCCAGTCCTATGATTCTATGATGTATTAGGAGCAGTGTCATATGTAAGACACAGGAGGTTATAGTCCTATTTTGGGTGGCACTGGTGAGGCCTCAGCTGGAGTCCTGTGCCCAGTTCTGGGTGCTGCACTTTTAGAAAGATGTGGACAAACTGGAGCGAGTCCAGAGGAAAGCAGCAAAAATGATAAAAGGTTTAGAAAACCTGATCTATGATGATTTTTTAAAATGGGTCTGGTTAGTCTTAAGAAAAGAAGACTGAGGGCGATGAGGATGAGGATGGACCTAACAGTCTTCAGATATGTTAGGGGCTGTTATGAAGAGAATGGTGTTCAAGTGATGTCCATGTCCATGGTAGCTGAGACAAGTGATGGGCTAAATCTGCAGGCAGGGAATTTTAGGTTGCATATTAGGAAAACCTTTCCAAGTATAAAGGGTAGATCAGCTCTGCAATAGGCTTCCAAGGGAGGTTGTGGAATCCCCTTTACTGGAGGTTTATAAGGACAGGTTGGACGAACACCTGTCAGGGATGGTCTAGGTTTACTCCATTCTGCTTCAGGGGAAAGAACTAGGTGAATTCTTGAGGTCCATTCCAGCCCCTCTATGATTCTGTGATCCTTTGAAGCTCCTTGAGGGAAACACAAGTTTTGGGCTCAAAACATGGGTAACAAGATGAAATTTAAGGGCTGGACACCAGACTAAAAGACTCTTGTAGACTTAAACTTTATGAATATGAATCAATTGGACAGTATTAATGGGCCTTGTGCTCCTGAATCCCATAGGTACTTTGGAGAAATTTCTCCCTACATCTTTAGATTGATGATTGAGTGGAGTCATTTCTTCATGGAGGCTGCCTAGGGGATTTGGACACCCAGTTCTGGTAGAGGTCTATGGGAGTTGGGCACCTGATTCCCCTTTGAAAAGAACAGAATATTTCTGCACTCGCTTATACTTTGGCCACACGGGGGCAGCTTTCACAAGGCAGTGACACACGGCTGAGATGGGAGAGAAGGAGCTGACCGCTGATTGGCTGAGCACACGACGGGGCAGAAGAACGTGTCTGATCCCTCCAGCACAGGAGACCCCAACACACGGGCCAGAGTCAGGGAGAGCCCAGCAGAGTCCTGCGTCCTGGGCTGTCAGGGAGAGCAGAGATGGGGAGGCCGCGGGGGCTGTCCTGGGTAATCCAGATAATGCACGTGTGGGGTAAGAGCTGGGGAGACAGACCTGCTGGTTACTAGCAGGGAGCTGGGGCTGGATTTCATTGGCTGTGTGGTGGGGAAGAAGGGAGTGAAATGGGGAGATGGGTCAGCCTCTCCCCCACAGCCTGTCTCGCTTCCCACTCAATTCCGCTATTTCTGGGGGCAGGTAGCTTGGGGCAGTAACTAACTCGCTTCCCCCTTGTCTCTGTTATTCCCAGTGGCCAGCGGGCAGCTCTTTGTGGAACAGAGCCCGGAGTGGCGGGGTGTCTCCGAGGGGCAGAATGGCACCGTGACCTGCACTTACTCCAGCGCCATCAACAGTTTACACTGGTACCGTCAGGCTCCTGGGGAGCGGCCCCTTTTCCTGCTGATGCTGCACGGCAAGGGGAGCGAGACACAAGAACCGAATTTCACTGCGGATCACGATCCGGGGCAGAAGCGGAGCTCCCTGCACATCCGCGGCTGCCAGCTGGGGGACACCGCCAGCTACCTCTGCGCCGTGGAGACACAGTGACACAGGGCGCAGCGCAGCCTGTCCAATAACTCTGGGTGTTACCCAGGAGGGGCTGCGGGGTGCTGGGGGCACAGGGCAAGGTGGGACAGAGCCCCGTGGGGAGACGGGAACAGGCGTTTATAGCCCCGCTGAGGGGGTGGCGCTGGCTCCCTGGTTAGGGCGATGGGAGGGGACCGAGGTAACGTAGTTTCAGTTCCCAGCTCTGCCAGAGGCGGTTTGACCTGGGCCATGAAGGCAGCATTGCCCCAGGAAGAGGTAGATGCCCAAGTCCTCCCCGCTCGTGTCCGGGGTCTGGCGTGGCTGGGAACTTCTCTTGGCTGCCGTATCCACTCCCAGCTGGGTGTTCTATGGCCTCCAGGCGCCAGTCAAGCTATTCAACAGCTCACTTCCCTTTCTGGGCTAACAAACGGGGCAACTTCAAGTCCAAAGCAAGTATCCAAATAGCTTTTCTGCCCCTGCCTGGGTCCACTGAAGTCCTCTGCTTCTTGGCCCCAGCTTCCTCCTCTCTCTTCTTGCCCAGCATAATGTCCAGCTGCTTCCCTTCGCCAAGGACTCCAGCAGTTCCTTCGCCAGGGACTCCTCGCTTTTGTCATGCCCTATCTCAGGGACCCCCTCTCTCCCCACAGGAACCTACCCTACTGTCTATGGGTGACAACCTGACAACCACATGCTCTTCCCACACAGGGCCTCCCCTCACACCTCTCTCCGGGACCTTCTCTCCTTTAACGAGCGCCCTGCCCTATTTAAATCGTGCTCTGCCTGCTTCACCACCACAACTGGGGCTCGGGGGCAGCCCTTCTAATTAACACCCAGCAGGGATCGCTAACGCTTGCTGATAAGTGAGCTGGTAGCCGAAGCTAGCTCGCTGCAGAGGGCCGGGCAGCCTTTGACGCTGCCCAGTCCCTGCTGAAACTTTCTTATTATTGCTAAATTGGGTCTCGTGGTGCTAGATGTTGTACAAAGAAACGACTCATGCAAGGTCACTTAGGAGGCCAGAGCCAAGATTGTCAGAGCATTTTATAGGTGTTAGGTGCTTAACTCCCATAGGCACCTCTGAAAATATCCAACCCTAATCTCGCTGGGTGTCAGTTCCCCATCTATATAAAGGAGGTGGCTAATAATACTTGTTCTGTCTTTTCTAGTTAGATTGTAAGTTTCTTAGAGCAGGGACTGGTCTCTATATACGCGGGCAGTGCTCAGCAAAATAAGGCTCTGATCTCAATTGGGCTTCTAGGTGCTACTATAACATCAAAAGACAATAAATGGCACCAACAGCAGCTCTGAATGGGTAATTCATTGCATATACGCTACGTGACCAAACGCCGGATCAAAGGCAGGTAAAAATAAGACAAATATTTTTATCAGTGAGGGTAGTTAACCATAGCAACAACCTGCCTGGGAGTGTGAGGGATACCCCATCCCTTGAAGTCTTCGATTCGGATTTGGATGGGACACCTGATAATTCATGGGATGGTGTGAGTTGACTCAGGGCTGGCCTCAGTGCCCCAGCTGGCTGCTAGGGGGTGCAGGGTGGGGGGCTCTTTATGGGGCTCTCCTTCCTGACAGCTAGAGCTGACCCCAATGTGTGACACTAGGGGGCGCTGTTCTGCAGGGAGCAGGTTGAGGAGCTCAGGCAGGAGCTGCCCCCTCCCACCTTTAGCCAGTTCTGATTGCAATCTGCCAGTGGGGTGGTGGTATCACTCAATCAGTGGTTAACTATGCCAGGAAGTTTGGCTCTGCTGCCAATCTACAATCAAACAGGAAACACTATTTGCTTTTCTGCAGCAGAGCTGTCACAGACACGTCGGTTGTCATGTCGAGGGCCATGCAGCAGCCTGAGAGGTAACAAGACTTCTGGTGCAGAAGAAGAGAGAAAGTGTGATACTGAGGCACGGGGAAAATCTTTTCATTATGAAGTAACAAAACCTATTGTAGGTGTGACCGCTTTGGAATTACTTGGTAAATAGAGATTCTACAATTGGAATCTTGTTAACTAAGAGCCAGAATAGAAGTGAGGGTTGGGGAGTCTTGGTGAACCAGGCAGGGATTTTCAGAGTGAGGGTTTGGGTACTTAGTTCTCTTAGGCTTTGAAAAATTTCAGACTGAAGCTTTGATAAACCTTGGATGAAGGGGATGGATCACTTGATGATTTCCTGTTCTGTTCATTCCCTCTGGGGCACCTGGCATCAGCCACGGTTGCAAGGCAGGATACTGGGGTAGATGGACCTTTGGTCTGACCCAGTGTGCCTGTTCTTATGTAACAGGAAAATATCACGAAGCTGTCCAGTTCTTGGGC
Source organism: Chelonoidis abingdonii (assembly GCF_003597395.2). Taxonomy (NCBI): domain Eukaryota; kingdom Metazoa; phylum Chordata; order Testudines; family Testudinidae; genus Chelonoidis; species Chelonoidis abingdonii. Next base: position 35,701,216 of record NC_133782.1, read on the forward strand.
CATTCTTCCTATGGGTAGAAAGTTTCAATGGAAATCACTGGGAATCTGAGTAAAACTGGTGGTGGGGTTGGAATAATAATAATAATGAATAATAATTAATAGTAAATTAACAGTTAATATATATTTACCAATTATTAATCATCAGCAAGAGCCAATGATTTCCATCTAGGAGTAGATGCTGTGCAAAGAAAAATAAGTGTCAATGCCTGATCCAAGATGACGATGAAGATTATTGCCATCATAAGGATAATCAACGAGAGATGCTTTCCATAAATAAATTCAGGGGCAACATTCTACGACAAACCTCTCCTTCACCCCCTCTTAGTAACAGGCTCCAGCATGGAAGATGCTGTAACGCAGACCCAGCTGACAGCATCAGGTGTGGAGAGTGGGTCTGTGACCTTGGACTGCACTTATGAAACTGATGCTAGCTATTATTGGAAACTGTGTTTTACAACAGATTTACGTATGAATAGATGATACACATGGAAGGACAGATAGATATGGATAGAAAGGAGTATTAAGAAATTAGTGGGAGGCAACAGCAGAAAGAAAGGTAAATAGATACACAGATAAACATAACAGCCATACTGGGCCAGATCAAAGGTCAGTGCCCTGTCTTCCAACAGTGGCCAATGCCAGGTGCCCCAGACAGAATGAATAGAACAGGTAATTATCAAGTGATCTGTTGCCCATTCCTGGCTTCTGCAGACATTTGTTAGGTACTGTAACACTGTATGGAGATATGCCCATCTCATAGAGCTGGAATGGACCCTGAAAGATCATTGAGTCCAGCCCCCTGCCTTCACTAGGCAGGATCAAGGACTGGTTTTGCCCCAGATCCATAGAGTGTGCCCCTCAAGGATTGAACTCAGAACCCTAGGTTTAGCAAGCTACTGCTCAAATGACTGAGTTATCCATCTGATACACATTGTGCTAATGCTGTCATTTTATTTCCCTGCAGTCTCCTGCTGAGAAGCCCAGTTGGTTTAGGGACCCGAGTCACTGGTTGTGCAGGAAGGAGACATCTCCACTGTGACCTGTACTTACACCAGTGCTTACCAAATCTACCAGTGATACAGCAGCTCCCCCTGAGAGGGTTGGGCCCCCACTGACTGTCAATGCTAGGGAGAAAGCCGCTAACAGGAGGTCTTGGGTGAGCACCTGGAGAATTTGAAACGCAGCTCTTGGCCCAGCTCGGAGACTCAGACCCCTACTTCTGTGGGGTGGAGGCACAACGACCCAAGCTGGGCTCTGCAGAAAAGTCTTCATCCTCTGCAAAGCAGCTTGGTGAGGGAGATACAGGCACAGAGGTCCCCAGCTGGTATGAATGCATCATAGCTCAGCTGGAGTCAGTGGGCCAGATCCCCAGCTCATGTAAATTAGCATCATTCCACTGGAGTCAATGAGCCAGATCCCAAGAACTCACAAGCAATATGGGAAAGAGAGAGGCAGGCTGAAAGTGAAAAGAGAGTCACAGGGCTGGGTTGTTCCAAGGTTACACAGCCAGGGATAGAACCTAGCAGCCCTGAACCCCATTCCAGCTTATCCACCAGACCACACTGCTTATCAAGTGCAGTGACTTTATTGGCATCACTGTGGGTTTACATTCACTGATGTAAGCAGATGTAGGACCAAGAGTCCCTAGTATTGTTCTTTGCTGCTTAACACTCCTTAAAACATATGGCCACAAAATTTAAAAACAATAGGTTAATCCTGGAGGGAATTTTTCTTTAGTGAATGGAATTTTACAGGGAAAAGTCCCTTCTCTGGACCACATGGCATCATACAGCGTTTGCAGCAATGGAAAAATCTACCCGCAGCAAAGGGAAAAACGTTCCCAGCTTTTGGAACGAGCAGCTCACTTGGGAAAGAGATGGTGGGTAAGTTTTCTGCTGGCCCTGGATGTCTCTGCGGTTCAGGCTGTTGTCCTCCAGAAGGCGCCACAGCACAAGCAGCATTTCTCTCTATAGGTAGAGCTCACCGGTTTATTCCAGCCACTGGTTTTCCATGCTCTAGTTCTCCTGCCAGCCCTCTCATAGGAGGTGAGGCTTGTGGTGGGGGCTCAGCCAGGGGCACTGGAGCAATGTGCCCAGTGGGGTGCTGGGAACCATTGAACTAAACTGTAAACCTGGATATGGTAGAAACCACGTCAAGCCAGGTGGTGCGGCAGCTCCTCCCCAGCACCCTTAGTTCCAGCACCTTTGTGCTCAGCTGCAGAGCAGGTACTGAGGGGAAGGGAGGTTCATACTTGGCAGCAGGAGTCACTCACGCCTCCAGCTGTTACATCACTGCCTGATTTCTAATCTTCACCATTCAGACAACGACTCTCTTGGTTCAGGCTGCAGGTGGAGGAGACAAACTGCTGCCTGGGTGACTAATCTCAGTCTGTCTAGAGGGAAAAGCAGCAGTGCCCTACAGAAGAGTTGAGACGCTGGGGTGATGGCCAAGGTCCGGGACTCAGCCATTGTGCTGATTTTGCTTTTCAGTGAGTAAGATTCCAGTTCCCATTTCTGAAAGATTCTCCACATGCCTCCCCCTTCATTACTGGCTCTGAGAGATTAAATAGACCTTTCTCCTCCTCCTCCTCCCCCCTCTTCTGCAATAAGGGATGCTGTCAGGCAGGGATTTCGGTGCCCAAATACCACTGGAATCTGCGAGTCTAAATAAAGAGAAAGGTGATCTGTTGTTCTCCATGTCCTCAGGAGGCGGGAGAATAAGTAAATGGCTTAGTTTGCAGGAAGGGAAAGTGAGATAAGATGTAGTAAAACCTTTCTAACTATAAGGAAATTTGAGCTCCAGACAGATGAAGTAGGGAGGCTGTGGAATCCCCATCATTGCAAGGTATGAAGATCAGGTTAGACAAACACTTGTCAGGGATGGTCTCATGGACGGGGTGGAGGGGGAGCAGTACATGACCTCTTGAGGTCAGCCCAACATTTCTAAGATTCCTTGAAATCCCTTCAGATCCTTAAAAAATCCCAGAACCAAGAACTCCCCTCAGTAACAGCATCCCACTAACCTCTCTTTTCCCTCTCCTTGTGCCAGGCTCCACCATGGAAGATGCTGTAACTCAGACCCAGCCGTCAGTGTCAGGGGTGGAGGGCGAGTCCGTTTCCCTGGACTGCACTTATGAAACTGTTGCTAGCAGCTATTATTTGTACTGGTACAAACAGCCCCCTGGAGAAAGCCTTATTTTCCTTTTTTGGCAACATTCTGAAGGAACAAAGACGAATGAGGCAGGGGAGAGATTCTCTGTCAATCTGGAGAAGTCTAAAAGCTTCGTTAGTTTGAGGATCACAGCTCTGGAGTTGGGGGACACAGCCATATACTTCTGCGCTTTCAGTAGAGACACAGTGTTGAAATTCATAGGGAGCCCTGAACAAAAACCTGACACCTCTCCGCTACTGTAAGAAACTGACTCCTGCAGGTGAAGTTAGGAGATGAGCACGGGCAGGAAATGGGTGGGTGTGGGGTAGAGGCTATGAAGAGGGGTGAGACCTGCCACAGCCGGCTTCCTGGAGATGAAAACCTCTTCCTGATTTCTGGGAAATGGCAGCACTACAATGGCACTCAGAAATTTGCTGCAAAGAGGAGATGGAACGAGACAAAGGCAGAATAAGATCCCATGGCTGGAAGCTGGGGTGAGACAAATTTAGACTAGAAAGGAAGTGCACATTTTTAACAGTGAGGGTAATTAAACACTGAAACAACTGACCCAAGGACACGGTGGATTCTCGATCATTTGAAGTCTTTAAATCAAGACTGGATGTCTTTCCTCTAGGTCAGTCACAAGATATGGGCTGGGTGCAGGTATCCCTGAGTATCCTTCTCTGGCCTGTGTTAAATCAGGAGGTCAGACTAGATGATCACAAAGGTCTCTTCTCACTTTAGGATCTATCCATCAATCAGTCTATTAATATCTCACTGGGGGCTGGCGAAGTCTGGGATGGGTTCCTTGGGGAGTTAGAGACACCGATTCTATTCAAATCCAGTGGTTGCTGGGCATTTAACTCTCCTGGGTTCCTTTGAAAACCATCTAGTTGAAATTCCATCCTGGGTTGACACTTAACAGAAGGGACACTTAACCCTCACTTCTGGATTGAACTGGCACTTAGGGCTCTGCACAGGGGCAAACATCATGGTATGGTCAGAAGAGCTCAGTTATTCCTGGAAAGAGAGGTCCCAGATTTATACTGAGGCTGGCATTCTCAAAAGGGCCTAGAGATTTTAGATGATCAACTTCCACTGAAATTCAATAGGATTTGGGCATCTAATTCCCTTAGGCTGCTTTGGAAATGTGGATGATCAATCTGCAATAATTTCGTGGGAATTGGGCATCTTTTTCTCTTAGGCTAGTTTCAAACACTCAGCCTGCATGTTCAAGTCACAGGAATTACAAACTGCGTTGAAAGTAGATGGTTCCCCATCACCTAAAACCGAGAGCGAACTAGCAAAGCTGCCTCAGGCCCTGCTGGGTTGACCTGAAAAGAAAATGTAATAAAAATGCGGCCTACCCTGTTCTGAAAGCAAACAAACATGTTTGGGGTCATGCGCTGCCATCTGGTGGCCACTGCGTTTCACTTTGACAGCTGCAGGAATTAATGGAAAATGGTGCAGGAGTTTTCCACCAGTTTTACTACCAAATATAATAGCACATCCTTATTTCAGCCTGGACACTGAAATGTTATTTAGACACATAACTACTTATATGTTTCATGGACACAGACTCAAACACAAAATTTTGGTCACATGCATTCACAAAGTTACTTTTTCTTTTCTCTCTCATGCACACCCAGAATAACATATATACCAAAGTTGCTCTTACATACATCAAACACCCATACAATCACTCACACACAACGTTCAAATTCTCTCACTCACACACCATAAAGTGGCACACACACTCACACACATCCCAAACTCAGTCACAGGCAGATCAAACACAAATGCACTCTCTCAAAGTCTTGTACCCAACAAACTCTCTCTCCCTCACACACATGCACACACAGACACATTCGTTTATCTGCTGCAGCCTGGTCATTTCTGGCCTTCTTGATATCATAAATATTTGAAAATGTGCCCCCTTGTTTCCTCTGACTCATAATAACCATTGCTAGACTCTTTAACTTCATAAAACCAAGAAATCTGCGAGGCTTAGTGGCCAAATATCATTGAAATTCAACATGACATGGGTTCCTAACTCCCTTTGGTTCCTTTGAAAATCCCAGGCTAAATCCATTCATGTCTGTGTGGTGTTGAGATACTGCAGGGGTTGGGTTGGGGGCGGGATGTGACAAAGGTGCTTTTAAAAATATTTTCAAGGGAGCCCAAGGGAATTAGGCACTCAGCTCCCAGTGGAATGCAAGGGAAATTGGGCTATAAATTCTCTCAGAAATCTTTGACCATTCCAACCTAACACTGCCTGGATTGGGTAATTCTCTGGCCATATTACCACAGTGTCTGCACACCTCACAATCATCACTTTATTGGTCCACACAATAGCCGTGTGAGGTGGGAAAGTGCTGTGACCCCCATTTTATGGCTGGGGATCTGAGGAACAGAGCGGCAGATTTTAAAGTGCTTTAGGTACCTGGTGGAATTTTTCACAAGTGCCTCAGTGCCAAACACCCCTTTAAAATCAATGGGAGTTAGGGGCCCTGGGTGTGTTTGAAAACCCCACTGGGCCACCCTTTAAAAACATGACCCTGACTGACTTGCCAAAGCCACCCAGAATATCTGTGTGGGAGGAAGGACTCAAACCCAGGCCTTGGTTAATGTTATAGCTACTGGCCTCGCCAGCTGCTCCTTGGCTGCTGCTGCTCATATATCGCAAGGGAATCACCTCATGCCGGGTGTCTTTGTCTACGCTGGGTGTGTACAGCTCCGAGAAGGCAGTTGAGCTTGTGCAGGAGCAAGCGGCAGCAGCTACAGGAGCCTAGGCTGGCGTGTGTCACATGATGTGTCTGACAAGAAAAATAAAAGCAGGCAGAGATGAGCCAGGCACCCATTGCAGCCCAGTGTCTGGTTGCTACAGGTGTCAGAAAGTCACCTTGCCCCGCCGAGAATCATGAGGCTGCAAGTCCTCTGGGTCTTTCTTCCTTTGTCCTGTAGGTTTCTGCTCAGAACACGCTGGGCTCTTCTAAGCCAGATGTTTCGCTTTTAGGACATTGAACTAGGAACGGCTGGAGACATATCTGATTCAGTTCATAGCTCTGTTTGATTCAGAGTTACAGCACCTATATATGGGAAAGAGGGGGCTACCAATGGGACCCAACTCTGTCTCTGATCTAGTTAAAGAGTCATATGCCTGGGGTTCTTTGTTAGCATTTCTTACCTCTTTTCAAGACTGGGGAAGATTCTAGGTAGCGAAAGAGAGGGTGCATGGGACAATGGATGGATGGAAGGGTGCTTCAGAGGGAAGGATGGGGAGATAGTACATAGAGAAGAATGGTCAGATAGGTAGGCAAAGTAACACACTCTCGCCTACATTTCAACTATTGTTTTGTTTTGTTTCTTTCCAGTCTCCTGCTGTGAAGCCCAAGTGGATCAGAGCCCCCAGTCGCTGGTTACTGGGGAAGGAGAGATTGCCACCATGTCCTGCGCTTTCATCAGCAAGTACCAAACCTTCCACTGGTACCAACAGCTCCCTGGGCGAGGCCTGACCTACCTGCTGTCCGTGAGCCCTCAAGAGAACGCTACCCAGCAGCTATTCGTGGGGCCGCCCCTGGAAGATGGGAAACGCAGCTCACTGCACATCACCGACTCCCCGCTGGGGGACTCAGGCAGCTACCTCTGTGCGGTGGATGCACAGTGACACAGGCAGAGCTGGGCTTAGGGCAAAAACCCTCATCCTCTGACAGGCAGCTTGGCGGAGGAGATGCAAGGGCAGATCCCCAGATGGTTTAAAGCAGCTCAACTCCGTTTTAGCCAAGGAAACAAATCCTCAGTTGTTATAAATGGGACCGCTCTAGTGGAATCAATGGGCCATATCGTGAGGACACGGAGATTGGAGCCCAGGTCTGCAGATCCTGGGACAGCTGTGTGAAGATCAGCGTGGAATGACTCCGTATTTATATGTGTTCATTGTGGTGACTAGATCACTACCAATCCGAGAAAATGTAATTGTCTTTCCTTTTTTCCCTACATTTTCTATAGCAAAGTTTATTACTAAACATAAGGAGAGGGAAACCATCTTCCTTTACGGAAACCGAATAGAAAATTTCCCTTGCGTGAAAGCTGTAAGATCATCCACGTTTCGTAGCAACAATAAACTAACAAAACTAACCTAGCCCCTCCCCCCACTCTCCTTCCTTTAGAAACAGCGAGTCCTCCATGGAAGCCAGAACTTCTGCTCCCCCGTATCCCTGTGCAGTTCACACAAGAGTCCGACAGAGGGCGCTGCGACATCGACAGGAACGCTCCAGAATCGAGACCACTTTCTGGTGTTTCTAGACGTCTAGTTCTCACTCCATCTCCTCCCCACACCGCACTCCCGCCCCCTCCAGGGCCCTGCCAGAGTTTTTAAAGGCGAAGCGGAAAGGCAGCTACCAACCAAGCACAGAGAGATTTGATGCTTGATGCCAAGAGTCACAGGCCTGGTCTACACTACACGTTTAAACTGATTTTAGCAGCGTTAAATCGATTTAACGGTGCACCCGTCCACACTACGAGGCCCTTTATATCGATATGAAGGGCTCTTTACATCAGTTTCTGTACTCTTCCCCGAAGAGAGGAGTAGCGCTAAAATCGGTATTACCATATCGGATTAGGGTTAGTGTGGCCGCAAATCGACGGTATTGGCCTCCGGGCGGTATCCCACAGTGCACCACTGTGACCACTCTGGACAGCAATCTGAACTCTCTCGTATGCACTCGGATGCACTGGCCAGGTTATACAGGGAAAGCCCCGCGAATTTGAATTTCTTTCTGTATTGCCAAGTGTGGAGCTTGGATCGCACTGTGTGAAACGCAGAGCTCATCAGCAAGGTGCAATTGCAGTCTCCTGAGAATAGAAAAGAGTCCAGCATGGACCGAGGAGATACTTGATTCTGGTGCTATATGGGGAGGGGATTCAGGCTAACAGAACTCTGTTCAAAGATAATGAAAAATATTTGAAATTCAGGGTATGTCATGTGAAAGACCACACAGAGACTCAGTGCAGTGCAGATGAAATTAGAGGAGCCAGACAGCTACCAGAATACAAAGAAGGATGGAGGTCTGGGTAGGCCGCAACTGCCGCTTCTACGTGCGGTGCATGCAATCTTAGGGCTGCGCCCAATCCCACCTGTCCGTGGATTTCCAGAGGTGGGGTTGTTATCTCAACATGGCTGAGGTTCTGCGAGGGGAAATAGAGAAGGAGGAGAGGAGAGGAGGATGACCTTGCGTGACGACACAGCACTCCGTTAGCCAAACAGCAGAACTTTTTGTACCATGATGGACCTCCAGCCGTCCCAAGCACTAGCCCCAGACGAGTATGAAGCCATGGAAGCGACTTGGTAAGTGTACATTTGTGTAGATAATAAAAACATGTTAAAAGCAAGTGTTTTTCAATATTAATTGCCGATGAGTTGTGGATGCATTCGCGGCGGTACGTTATTGGAAAAGTGTTGTTAACATGTTGGGATTGGACAAATTCCAGATATCTCCATTAAGCATCTGAGGTACTCCAAAAGCCTTTGCAGAGACTGGCAGGCGCCTTGTTCCGTCCACCATTTGGTAGACACTTACACGCCATGCATGCAGCAAGTAATCGGGTTATCATTGCATGAAAGTAGTGCGTATGGTCCAGGTGAATTGCTGGCTCAGATCGTTCTTGTATTCGCTTTGTTATCCTCAGCAGATTGATATAGTTATGGAACCTGCGTTGAATTACAAGGAATTTATTAGGGACAGAGAGGCATTTATTGGGTGTGGCTTAAAAGTAATCTTCCTGCACGTAGCCAGCGGGAGAAGAAAGGATAGCGCTGAGCTTTTTTGCATTTGGCCAGCAGGCTTCCCATCTGCCACGTATGCGCAGGAAGGGTATTAGCAGTTGATTCTTCATGTCAGCCATGTGGTGGGTGGAGGGTAGCATCTTTCCTAAGGGAGGAATGGAGTGGGGGGGGCTTCTGCTGCTGCAGTTTAAGAAAAAGAAGAATCAGAGGGCACGTGTGTATATTTGAAGGGCTAGAGAAGCTGCAAGACAAATGCTTACCATTGGCGCATGCAAGCTGATTTCGTGATGCCTGGGACGCTGCATCTGGTGAGATCTGTACACCAGAGCCGCAGGACTCAATATTAGATTGTAAAATGTGACCTTGTAGTGAATGAAATCACATGTGCTGTTAGGTGATATGTGTTCCTGATGAAAGAGTCATACCGATTGTTCTTAAAATATATCTTTTTAGAATACTTCTCTCTTTTTCCCTCTCATGCAGCTCAAATTTCAAGCCTCCATGCTCTTCTGTGTTTCTCATAGCCGCGCTGCTGTAGCCGCCGCCTCCTCCTCCCCCCCTGACTTTGCAGGTCCCGGTTCAGCATAGACTGCATAAGAATGCGTGAGGTGTTTACAATGTCCACGATTGTGGTATTGATCTGAGCAGGGTCCATGCTTGCTATGCTATGGCGTTTGCACTGTTCACCAAGGAAAAAAGGCGCAAAATGATTGTCTGCTGCTTTCATGAAGGGAGGGGTGTGGCTGTACCCAGAACCACCCGTGACAATGATTTTTGCCCCATCAGCCCCTGGGCTCTCAACCCAGAATTTCAAGGAGTGGGGGATACTGTGTGAACTATGGGATAGCTATGGGATAGCTACCCACAGTGCAACGCTCCAGAAATCGACGCTAGCCTCGGACCATGGACGCACACCATCCAATTAATGTGGTTAGTGTGGCCGCATGCACTCAACTTTATACAATCTGTTTTATAAAACCGGTTTATGTAAAATCGGCATAATCCCATAGTGTAGACTTACCCACAATTTAACTTGGAGCAGAAGCAGGGTTCCCGGATTCCTTCAGCCCTCAGAAGACAGAGCTTGGCTTCCCTCTGTGGGGAAGGGGCCTAATTCTTTTCTTCTGACACGGCTGGGGGCGGAGGGTGCCTGAGTGTAGAGAAAACTGAACCGCTCCATGCAGAAGCACTGAGACACCGAATCTTCATTGAGAAGATGCTTAAAACCCTGGTCTCCACTTTCATGCTGATGCTTGTTTCGAGTGAGTCAGATTCTCATGTGGCATTTCTGGGCATTAATTAATTTTTACCTGTGTCTGGGTGTCCTTCTCGATGATATTTCATGCTGCTGCTCCTGCTAGTTTCCCTGTCTATGTCTGGGGGGTTTTTCATGCTCTGTTGTTATTATTTTTTCCTCCCAGGTAGAGCGGTGGACGGGAAGGTTACTCAGACTGCTGCACTGTCTTTCCTGGCAGGGGGCAGGGCTGACCTCCCCTGTAACCACAGTGTCGCTGCCTATGTCAGAGTGATTTGGTACTATCAGAGCCCCAGAGCTGTCCCTCGATCTCTGGCTACAAGTCTGCGGAGACCTCGGAGAGGTTTGAACCGTCCAATGACCCCTCCCGCCGGTCCACCCCGCTGTGCATCACCAAGGTGGTGGTGGAGGACTCGGGGGTATATTACAGCGCCATGAAAGACACAGCGAGAGGAAATGCAGCGGACATGACCGGGATGCTCTGCAGTGCAGGGTTAAAGTGAAGGAGGTGTGGAATGTCTACCACAAAGTGTCGGAGGTAAACCACCACTCCGGTGCTGCCCCCATGACCTGCCGTTTCTACAAAGTGCTGGACACAATACTTGGTGGCGCCCCACCTCCACTCCAAAGACCACCATGGACACTTCAGAGACTGTAGCAGCACAGAGTTCAACAAGGCAGGAGGAGGAAAGCAGGAGCGAGGGTGCTGAGGAGGAGGGGGACAGCACAGTTTCCCAAGATGCATGCAGCCAGGAGCTGTTTCAAGCCAGGAGGAAGGTAGCCAATTGCAGCAGACTGTGCTTGGGCAAAAACAAACAGCACAGTTGGTGCCCAGTAAGTAGCTTTTATTTGGGAAGGAAGTTATTTGGTGAGGGCTCATGGAGTGAGGAGGGTTAGGGCTGCATGCATGCCTAGATGCGGAATAGGGTGTTGATGTGCTCTCTCACATGGTGGCAATCGGCCTCAATGAGTTCTTCAGAGGTCTCATCCAGAAGCTGGGCAATGCAGTTGTGCAGCTTCCTTGGCAGAGCTACTGTGCTTCTTGTCCCAGTAAGGCTAACTTGTCTGTGCCACTGTGCTGTGATGGGCAGGGGGACCATTGCTGCACACAGGCAAGCTGCATGTGGGCCAGGGCAGAAGCCACATTGTAGTAGAAGATCCTCCCTTGTTTTCCAGGTTACCCTCAGCAGTGAGGTATCTTCCCGGATGAACCCATCCTGTGGAAAATATGGGAACAGTGTTCAGTATAGGGGGCCCCTGCAGGTGTTGGCTCTCCCTAAGGCACAGAAACCCAGAGGACAGTACAGCAGTGAAACAATCAATCCCCCTTCTCCCTGTACTTACTCACCATTTTGGGGCTCCTGTGGGTTATGAGTGCTCGCTTTGGGATAGGCAATTTCTGCTATTGTGAACACTGTGCTTGTCTTTAAAACAGCCGAATCATTGCTCTGTCTACTGTGAACAATGCTGTCTCTGTTAAGGGTTGCATTTTGGCTTTACAGATGCAACCTTGAGATCCCAGCCATCCTTGTTATCAGTGGCCAAAAGACTCCAAAGAATCAGGAAGCATCCGCAAAGAAGAAAAGAGGAGATGCTGCATGAAGTCATGCAGCAGTCCCTGAATGAAAATCAAAAAGTGCAGGAGTGGTGGGAGACTGAAAGGATGCTCTGCACCAACGAATGCGGACTGCCGGCACAAAGCACAGAGCAGCTGCTAAGCATCATGGAGTGTCAAGCCGTCTCGATACAGGCACTCAAAGCGATGCAGGCAGGCAACATCCATGCCCCCCTCCCCAGCAGCCCTTGTCCCAAATCTCTTTCCCTTGTGCCCCCATGTCACCGCCAATCCACTTTCCTCAACTTCCTGGTTCTTATCACCACCAATTGCCTCCAATACCTGTAGCTTCACCACCCAGCCCTGCACACTACGACCCTTACCCACTGCACTCAACCCCCATCACCATGTATTTTAACCAGCCTGAAGTGCAGCAGTCATTGCACAGCACTCCAGACAGGAAGGCAGAGGGTATGGCTACACTTGGAATTTCAAAGCGCTGCCGCAGCACTGCTTTGAAGTGTGAGTGTGGTCGGAGCGGCAGCGCTGGGAGAGAGCTCTCCCAGCCCTGCACGTAAACCACATCCTCTACGGGTGTAGCGTGCAGCGCTGGGAGCCGTGCTCCCAGCGCTGCCGCCCTGATTACACTGACGCTTTACAGCGCTGTATCTTGCAGCGCTCAGGGGGGTGTTTTTTCACACCCCTGAGCGCGAAAGTTGCCATACGCTGAGTATCATAACAGGACATGAACAAATCTCTGATTCTCCCATTCCCCACCCCACCCCTTTTCCTCATCCCACACAGCACAGATGTGTCATGCCCTTTCTGTTTCCCAAGCAGTTGTGCTTCTTTTCAATAAATGATTTTTATTTTCAATACATGAATTTTTTGGCTTTGAAAACATTCTTTCTTATCGCATTAAGTAAAAGATACTGTAGGAAAGCAACAGGCACAGCAAGTAGGTGTATCATATGCAGCAAAAACAGATTCCTACTAACAGTGGAAGCACTGCACTTCATTCCCGTGCAGGGCACCAGACATTACTGGTGGCTTTCAGCATCAAATTGCTTCCTCAAGGCATCCCTAATTCTTACAGCCCTGCTCTAGGCCCCTCTAATAACCCTGCACACTGCAAACTGGACATCATTAAATTAGGACTGAATAGAGACCGGGAGTGGACAGGTCACTACAAAAGCTAAATAAGTTTGTTAGTCCCTAAGATGCCACAAGTACTCCTCGTTTTTACAAAAAATAATTTTCCCTTGATAAATACTCACACCTTCTTGTCAACTGTTTGAAATGGGTCACCTTGTTTACATTGGCCTCATTAGCACTACAAAAGCGATTTCCACCCCTTCTTGTCAACTGCTGAGAATAGCCCACTTCCAACTTAATTGAATGGGCTCGTTAGCATTGAGCCCCCCACTTGGTAAGGCAACTCCCACCTTTTCGTGTGCTGTGTATTTATACCTCCCTGCTCTATGTTCCACAGCATACATCCGATGAAGTAGGTTTTAGCCCATGAAAACTTATGTCCAAATAAATGTGTTAGTCTCTAAGGTGCCAAAAGGAATCCTTGTTTTTGCTGATACAGACAGACATGGCTATCCCTCTGAAATCCATTACCCATCTGCAGGTATTTTGCCAAGTGGGGGCGGTGTTGTGCCAGAGAAATAATTCCAGAAACAGCTTTCTTCTCTCTGAAAAACTCTGAACTTTCCTGACGTCAACCCACCCACCTCTGCCCTGCCAACGCCCCCATCTCAGACAGCCCGATTCAGAAACCTCTCGCTAGCAGAGAGAGCCAGATCGAGAGGCAGACAAAAGCTCTTTCTCTTCTTTGCAGATGCTGGATACAAAGGCAAATTAATTCTACTTGACGCTGGCACTTGGCACCACGATTCTTTTTGTCCCAGACCCTTTGAATCCCAGGAATGTGTTTGTCTTGGGTCTCAACTGTTTTCATCGTGTCTGTTCTAAGTGAGTGAGATTTCCTTCTTCAGCCTGCTCACCTGTGATGGATCCAGGTGATAACTCCGTCTCTCTGGCTGGACGTGTCTCTAAATATGTGGTTATTATAACTGCCTGCATCTGTTAGGGTTCCCGTGTATCTGAGTGTTGCTGCTGTCTTTCTATCGTTACGCTGCGTGTCTATTATATCTTCCTGTATTTGTTATGTTCCATTAGCTCTTTATAAGGTGCCACCCCCTGGTCCCGATTCTTCTCTAAGCTTTCAGACACAAAGGTCAGCTTTTATTGGTCCAGGGAGCTATCATTGGTTCGTTGCAGAATCATAAAACCCAACGACACCTTGACCTCGGTCCGAAGCTATTTTAATCATGTCTCTTTTAAAGTGAATCGTTTTTCTTTAATCCTTTAAATCTTCCAGGGTCTAAGATCCAGTGGGCTCTTATGATATCTGAGTGTCTACGTTGTATGTATGCACTTTGTGTTCCTGTTGTGTTTATATTATGCTAGAGTGATGGCATTATGGTTATATATTAGTTTTATACTATCGCCCAGTGTGTATTATGTTATATGTATTAGGATACATATAGCTTTAATGAAAACATAATATAACACTAGGCTATAGTAAGGACTGGATAGATAAAATATGTTACACATTATCTCTCTAGTCCCTACTTTAGCTTAGTGTATATGTTTATATTAAATCTATATTTATCTGACAGATGACTCTCATCTGAATGTTCACAGTATGTATGTTTCTACTATATATGAGAGCAAATATTTTTCTTTGATACTAAATGTACATTGTGCTTCTATTTTGTGTGTGTGTGGATCTGTCATATTTCTATTAAATCTGATTGTAAATCTTATGGGTTTGGGTGTATCTGACTGCAATGGTGGTAATTATGCTGTTACATCTGTGTGTGTCATGTTTCCATTATATCTGGGAGTCAATATGTTGTACCCCTTATCTCTGACTGTGTTTATTATCCTATCCCCACCACCACCACAGAAGAGACCTATGGAGTCTCCGTGAGCCAGACTGAAGGAAGCCGTATCATCTTCCAAGGGCACCTGGTGCTTCTGAATTGCAGCTACGAGACTTCTTTCACTGCTTTCCCCTTCTGGTACGTGCAGTACCCCATTGGGCCCCCCCGGCTCTTCCTGCGGAACACGGGAAGGGAAGACGGGGATATGGGGATAGCGAAAGGGTTCAGTGCTACACACGATGAACAGAAAAAAACCTTCCACCTGTGGAAACGGTCCAGCGAACTGAGCGATTCCGCCACCTATTACTGCGCCGCGAGCGACACAGTGACACGGACCGGCAGGGGAGCTGCGCAAAAACCGCCTGGTCTGTGCGGAGCAGCGGGGATGCGGGCTCTAGGGTCTGAGGCGGCTCGGGGGCAGAAGCGAGGGGAAGTCTGCAAACACCGAACTTGGAACAGAAACCTCTCTCTCTCTCTCTCTCGTTAGGTCTCTTCCTTCTTTGCCCTAATCCAGAGTTGCTCCATCTCAGGAAAGACGGCGAATGTCATGAATCATCCATTAAAGTAAAATCTGAAAAGACCAGAACACATCCACCTTCTCCTGAACAACTCCGGTGAAAGCTGACTTCAGCCTGTTCTTGAAGGAAAGTGCAGCCAGACAATCAAATATCACTGAGACAAAGCCAACGAACACACGAAATCTGCCATGATCACGGAGGATAAATTCCTTTTCCATAGGAAAACTGGTACTGAGCAGTTCAGGAATCGTCACCTGCCCAGGATAAATGGAGAATAGATCAGATAAAATGGATAGAGGATCTGGTTATCCATTCTTGTAGCCATTTATCATAGAATCATAGAACTGGAAGGGACCTCGAGAGGTCATATAATCCAGTCCCCTGCACTCAAGGCAGGGGCGGCTCCAGGCATCAGTGCTCCAAGCGCGTGCCTGGGGCCGCAAGCCGTGGGGGCGCTCTGCCCGCACCGCTAGAGCGGCAGGCAGGGTGCCTTTGGCGGCATGTCTGCGGAGGGTGTGCTGGTCCCAGCAGACCCTCCCTGCTTGGGGCGGCAAAATGTCTAGAGCCACCCCTGACTCAAGGCAAGACTATGTATTATCTAGACCATCCCTGAGAGGTGCTATCTATCCATCCTTCCAGATAAATGAATACATGGATGGGTAGAGAGTGAATCTTTACAAGACCATCCACCTCTTGGAATAGACAAATTCTATCTCTATGAGAACCAGAAAAGAAAATCTACTGCAGCCGATTCCCGTCTGTGCACGTATTTTGCCACGTGGGGGCGGTGTTGTGCTAGAGGAATAATTCCGGAAACAACTTTCTTCTCTCTGAATAACTCTGAACTTTCCTGATTTCAACCCACCCACCTCTGCCCTGCCAACGCCCCCATCTCTGACAGCCCGATTCAGAAACCTCTTCCTAGCAGAGAGCCGGATCGAGAGGGAGACAAAAGCTCTTTCTCTTCCCTGCAGACAGGGCCGGCTCTAGGCACCAGCAAACCAAGCACGTGCTTGGGGCGGCATTTTCAGGGCCAGCATTCTGGCCATCTTTTTTTTGCTTTGGGCCGCAAAAGCCTAGAGCCGACCCTGGCAGCTGCAGCACCATGTCATAGGCTGGGGTTGCCCTGGGGCTGCTGCAGTTCACGCTGAGTGGGAACAGTGCCGCACCTTATGGCTGGGCCAGGCAGGCTCCGAGTGAGGGACACTCTGGCTGGGGGCCGCCCCATGGGGCACATGGAGTCACCTCTGGGTGCCATAGGGTGGCCACCTCCCAGCGCTGCAGCCAGGGCTGGGTGAAGTGCTCTGAGCCACCCAAGGACTGCGGCAGGGCAGCCAGAAGCAGCAGCAGTGGGGCATTGCTGTGCGGGGCCTGTGTCCCGCTCTCCCAGACTCCGCTCCCTTTGGGGCTGCCCTGCCCTGCCCTGCCTCCTCAGCCCCCTGCCGGGGCAGTCCCCCTCCTCTGCCCTTCTGCGTCACAGCTGGTCCTGGAGTCAGGAGCCCTGGCTGGAAGGAACTTGGACTGAAGGTTTACCCAGACCCTGCCAGTGCTGGACCAGCTGGAGGTGAGGGGGTAGCAGGCAGAGTCAGCTCTGGTGGGGGGAGCCCAATGCTGGGGTGGCAGGGAGTGAGTGTGGGGAGGGAGAGAGAGGCCAGGGCTGGGGCAGCAGGGAGTGTGGGTGGGGAAGGGCAATGGTGGTGATGGTGGGGGGTGAGAGCCCAGGGCTGGAGTTGGGGGAAGCCAAAAATGTTTTTGCTTGGGGCAGCAAAAAATCAAGAGCAGGCCCTGCCTGCAGATGCCAGAAACAAAGCCAAGTTAATTCTTTCTGACGTTGGCACTTGGCACCACGATTCTTTTTGTCCCAGACCCTTTGAATCCCAGGGATGTGTTTGTCTTGTGTCTCAACTGTTTTCATCGTGTCTATTCTAAGTGAGTGAGATTTCCTTCCTTAGCTTTCTCACCTGTGATGGATCCAGGTGATAACTCCATCTCTCTGGCTGGACATGTCTCTAAATATGTGGTTATTATAACTGCCTGTATCTGTTAGGGTTCCCGTGTATCTGAGTGTAGCTGCTGTCTTTCTGTCATCATGCGGTGTGTCTATTATATCTTCCTGTATTTGTTATGTTCCATTAGGTCTTTATAAGGTGCCACCCCCTGGTCCTGACTCTTCTCTAAGCTTTCAGACACAAAGACAGGTCAGTTTTTATTGGTCCAGGGAACTATCATTGCTTTGTTGCAGAATCATTAAACCCAATGACACCTTGACCTTTATTCTCAGCTATTTTAATCATGTCTCTTTTAAGTTAATTGTTTTTCTTTAACACTTTAAATCAGGGTTTGTCAAACTGGGGTCACCACTTGTGTAGGGAAAGCCCCTGGTGGGCTGGGCTGGTGTGTTTTCCTGCCCCATCCGCAGGTCTGGCTGATCACGGTTCCCACTGGCCACAGATCACTGTTCCAGGCCAATGGGAGCTGCTGGAAGTGAGGCCAGTAAATCCCTTGGCCCACACAGCTTCTAGTAGCCCCCATTGGCAAGCAGCAGCAATCCGCAGCCAGTGGGAGCCGCGATTGGCTGGACCTACGGACACAGCAGGTAAACAAAGCGGCCCTGCTCGCCAGGGGCTTTCCCTACACAAACAGCCATCCCAGTTTGAGGAACCCTGCTCTACATGGAAATTACACCTTCCTCACACAATGTAGACAGATAGATAGATAGATAGATAGATAGAGAGGTTGCGGAATCTCCATCACTGAAGGTTTTAAAGAGCAGGTTAGACTAACAGCTGTCGTGGATGGTTTAGAGATCACACTTAGTCCTGGCTTTGAGTGCAGGGCACTGGCCTCCACCACCTCTCGAGTTCCCTTCCAGTCCTAGGATTCTGTGATAGAAACCCCAATGTTCTCATGTCACAGTGTGAGTCTGGAAGCAGGACCATTGGCTACGGATTGAGCTCTCTGAAATTATTCTTCTCTTAAGCTGCTTAGTAGGGATCTTTGTGAAGTTAATGAGAGCTACATAAAGGATGAGGAGAAGGGACTGTAGTGTTGACACTAAGGCCACTTATACATTACCTGACCCCATGAAATGCATTTCGCCCCAGTCTCCTTTCCTAGGTACCCTGGGTAGAACTGGTATCAAGCAGCCAGTCACTGCAGAAACGTCTGACGGAGGAGACCTGAACCTGACTTGTTCTCACCCTTCAGTTACAGACGATGGATTTTCTGGTACCAGCAGTTCCTGAAACAAGGGCCCCAGTATATAGGGCACGGATACCGTCAAGGCTGATTCCCCACTCTGGCACTTCAAGTGCAGAAGGGGCCCACAAGGGTTTTAAAAATTAATGCTGGCCACTCCAGGCTGGTATTAAACTCCCAAGGTCACAAGTTCTCTCTGACCTTGGATGGGTAGATGCTGCCATCACCCAAGTGCAAATCCCACCTCCCCTTTTGAGAACCCAGGAAGGAACTCTTGGGAATTCCTCCCTGTGGGGTACCCTCAAGCCATTTCACCACCTCCTCCGGGGAAGAACTGAGAAAAAAAACAAAGAAAATCAGCTGTTGCTAGCAGCTAATTAAACAACTCTTAGGAACACAAAAATCCAATCCTGTTCTTAAAAAAGATAAAATTTATTAAAAACAAAAAGAAAGGAAATACATTTGGAACTTAGGCTTTTGCTAGATCTTAAAAGAAACAATTACAGAAATTAAGCAACAAGATAGCTCTCTTGAGGTTCATCTTAAAGATTACAAGTGAAACAAAGGCATCTGGTGTTAGCACAGAGGAGTCCGCAAGCCAAGAAATAAACAGATATAAACCTAATTGCATCTTTCTAAACATTCCTAATCTACTTACACATTTGGGAGTTACAAATAAGTAATTCTAGGTATGATCTGATGATTTTTGATCATATCTGGTGTAGTAAGAGGAGGCCCTGAGATATAAACCTTGGTATCAGAGGCCTGGTTTGAGGCCTAAGGCCTGAACTAAAGTAATGGTCAAGGCTTTGCTAACACAAAGCAACGTGAAGCTGTGAGCCAGAGGCAGGCCCTGCTCACAGAAGCTGGCAAGGAAAGGGCTGATGCTGCAAAAAGAGACATACCTAAAAGGTACTGTACACTAGAGATCAGAACATTCACATACTTGTACACTCCACACAGATAACAAGGAACAGGCTGACCCATCCCAGTGACAGGCCAAAAGGGTAATATGATGGATAGAGTTGTTTTGTTCGAACCAACCTGTACAAGGTGAGAGGCAGCACCTTACTACGTAGAGGGGTTGCACCTCAATACATCAGGAGTGATGTGTAACTTGTTTGTACCTGTGTATAAGAATGATCCCTGGGGTGGTGTCTTTGTCCAGCCGAGGGGGCATTGGAAAGTCCCACCACTGACTGAACTGAGTCCATTGCCAGGGAGCACATAAGTAGTAGCTAGCCGCACCTCAGCAGCATCTTGGACTTCATTTTCTGGGGAGCTGGAGACTGTGTTTCTCTTCAACAATAAACCTGGCCGGTGCCTTCATACCTTACTAGAGTCTGTGGTCACTGGAGGGTCTTTCTGGGTTTGCTGTGCCAGCGATCTGCAGAGCCGGGACAGCACACAGAGGGAACATGCACTCAGCTGATTGATATCAACATTGACCAGAGCAGAGCACCACACCAGGAGCATCTGACGGCACCTGGCTGAAAGCTTCTCATAGCATAACTCCTCCTTGTTCCCCTCTTTCCCAGAGAACAGCAACAGACAGACAAAGGGAAGTTTTTTTTCCCCACTTAAAAAAGTTCCTTTAAAAAAACTCAGCTCTTTTAGTCAGGTGCCCACTCCTTTCCTTTTATCTGTGGGCTTGTTAACTATTTACAGGTAAAGCAAGTAGAGAACAGCTACTAAGCAGAATTTAATAGCTAACTGGCTGGCTGGGTGTCCATAAAAAGGAGCTACTCCCTCCCCCCTTCATTAGTCACAGATTCACTGAAATTGTTCATAGCCCCGATCCAGAGGGAGCCTTGCACATCCATGGAGATGGAAAATCCAGCAGCCTGTCCCTGCACAGTGTGAGGCTGGCAGACGCAGCGGTGTATTACTGTGCTCTGAGAGACAGTGTGTGACAGCCAAGAGTGGCCCCCAAGTGATTAATATCCCACTCTGGGGTGAGAAGTGGGGGTCACCCATAGAGGGGCAGAGGGATCCCACCTGGGAAGAGAGGTGAAGTGACTCAGGCATTTAAGGAACAGAACAAGGACACTTACAAAATCCACATATAGATACATAAACTACTCCCCCCTACAGTCAATCCATTGCTGTGTCAAGGTGTTAAATCTTCTGCCCTGGAGGTGGAAGTCTGCCTTTATCCTGATGGATAAAGTACACTCAGACTGTATCAACACCAGGAAGTTTCATTAGTTTCATATCACAGGTGTTAAGTAATTTAATTAAACCAGTGAAGGGGTGTGAAGATATTAAAGGTGGCTATGCAATACAATTATCACACTAAAATTTATTTTATGCTCCATACCCCACAAACCTACCCTCATTTCCCATGAATACATGCTATTTAATATCACTAGATCAAATGTTTTCCATCACCACAGCACTATTTCCCATCAGTTTAACCCATTGCCCATCAATTTACCATATTTCTCAACAATAGATCGTATTACCATCAGCATCCATGATTCCCACAAATATACTCCTATTTCCCATCAATGTTCGCTATATCCTATCAGTGTAGCCCCGTTTCTCATCAATGCATTTACCCCCACAAAATACCCTATTTTCCTAGCAATAGACTCACTTTCCACAAATATCTCCTATTTATGATAAATATACCCCATTCCCGTCAATACCCCCCTCCGTCTCATCAATATACCCATATTTTCCTTCATGGCACCCCTGTGCAGTGGATGCCTTTGACCACAAGGAGGATCTGTTCCTTCTTTGGAATAATATTTTATCTCTGCATCACCTGCCCTTTCTTCTGTCCTCTGGTATCTTATGAACTCTGAGCCTCTTGCAGTCCAACCCCTCCTCTTTCTGTTCGAGCCCTGTTTAAAATGCTGGCACTGCAGCTCAAGGGAAGTGTCATATCAGAAGGAACCACCCAGTCAGAGGCTGTTGCCACCCAAACAGCTGAACAGAAACTGTAGAGAACCAACCTGTGATTTTAGGGCTTCTCTCCCCACTCTGAACTCTGGGGTACAGATGTGGGGACTCTTCTTTCTAGCAGCTTAGGTTAAAGACTTCCCCAGGGCACAAATCCTTCCCTTGTCCTTGGACTGTATTGCTGCCACCACCAAGTGAGTTACACAAAGATTCAGGAAAAGACCCACTTGAAGTTTCTATTTCCCCAAAGTATTCCCCCAAGCTCCTTCACCCCCTTTCCTGGGGAGGCTTGAGAATAATATACCAACCAACTGCTTTTAATAAAAGTACAGACCAGACCTTTTATGGTTAGGACACTAAAATAGATCAGGTTCCTAAAAGAACTTTTATAAAGAAACATATAAAAGAAGCACCTCCGTAAAATCAGGGTGGAAGGTAATTTTACAGGGTAATAAAAAGATTTAGAAGACAGAGGATTCCCCTCTAGGCTCAACTTCAAAATTACAAAAACTGGAATACACCTCCCTCTTAGCACAGGGAAAATTCACAAGCTAAAACAAAAGATAATCTAATGCAGAGTTTCTCAAACAGGGGTCGCTGCTCGTGTAGGGAAAGCCCCTGGTGGGCCAGCCGGTTTGTTTACCTGCACAGTCAGCAGTTCCAGCTGATCACGGCTCCCTCTGGCTGGAGTTTGCTGCTCCAGGCCAATGGAAGCTGCTGGAAGCGGTGGCCAGTCAGTCCCTCTGCCTGTGCTGCTTCCAGAAGCTCCCATTGGCCCAGAGCAGCGATCTATGGCCAGTGGGAGCCACGATCCGATGAGGCAGGTAAACTGGCCCGGCCTGCCAGGGGCTTTCGCTACACAAGTGGGGACTCCAGTTTGAGAAACTCTATGTTACTGCATACATAAAGGTTGTTACTCTTCGCTTTATATTTATGACAATGTGTAACAGTATGAAACCTCATCTGGTGGAAATCTGTGTGGATCCATTTATCTCAATGAAGCTATGGATCTTTAGACCATTTGGGGATATGGCACATTAAATACCAATCCTTGTGGTGCCTATTTTTGATTATTTCTCCCCCCATCTGTGTTAATGCAGGGTTTTATCTGGTTTGTAAATTGAGGTTTAACGTCACAACCCGCCCTGCCCCAATTTTAAATGAAATTACTGAATGGAAACAGCTGGTTTAAATGTGCATGGTAGAGTCAAGGGATCTGCAACAATCCACACTAGCTGAGGATTTAGCCTGTAAACGTGGCAATTCTGGAAGGGACCAGGGGTCACCTGTGATTATGATAATAAGTAGGAGCCCCTTGCTGCATCTAGGCAAATACAGAACAAGAACAGGCAGTGTCTTCCCTGAATCCACTTACAATGCAAGTGGAAGTGGAGACAACATGTGGTTGCAGAGGAACACAAAGGAAACACTGAAAGGACATTGGGTAACACGACAGGCTGTGGTCTCAGCACAACAGCTGCCTAACCCGGCTCAGCATCACACCAGGCAGGTGTTACAGCTGGCTAGTATGGCTGAGGTGTTGAAAAAGAAATCGTGTTAGCGGCTGAGCAAGTTCCCCCACAGATATACCACAAGAGGGCCCTGTTGTACCAACCCCCTCACCCAAGTGCAGAGCTGTCATTTCATAGGCTGCTGCTTCACGTGGTCTCGGATTCCCCGCAGTTCTCCCCCCCCGCCCCACCCCCAGCTTTCAGACATCCTGCAGAAGCCAGGGAGCCTAGTTCACGGGCAGTAGCAGGCTGCTGTGTGGTTAGCACCGTAGACACTCAGCAGAGGAGAGCTGCACCGCAAAGAAAACTGGTGGATCTATATTCTGAAGACATCTTTCCCCACTTCTCCTCACGGCTGGGGAAGGTAAGGGAGAAGCTTCTCTCTGCAGCTAGTGAACAAGGTTCTAGCTCACCTGATCCCCTGAAGATGTTCCTCACCTGGGTCTCAGTATTTGCAATATTTTCCACTCTCGGTGAGTAAGTTTTCAGGTCTATTGGGCCAGATCCTTAGCTGCTGTGAATTGTCACAACTCCGTGGAAAACTGTGTGGAGTTACAAGAAGATGCGAAGTTAGCCCTTATTTCGTGTTTATAAATCGCCAGTTTGTTAATCTTAGCCCCGTCGCCTCTGTTTTTGGAAGCTTGGAAGGTAGATAAACATCCCAGGGCTGCTTCTTTAGGTTTAATAGCTGTCCATTTATGCTCAGTTTGAAGGATTTTTACTTCTGGTCTAAACAGATGTCAACAGCATGAGAGGACATCGAAGGTTTAATCATCATAAGGAAATTTGGGGATAGAATAAGCAATATCCTCAATAAGGTTCAGTTGAGAAGTATATATTAATCATACCATATTGGAGATACGTTGTGCTGTATTCTGTTCTACAAAGGAGACTAAGGGATTTGGTGCAAGCTGTGATAGAACTGGCTTTTGAGTGCCCAGCGCCTTTAAGATCCTCAGAAAATCCCATCCACAATCAACCATTTTTTTCATTCACAGAACAGACCTATGGAAATTCGGTGACACAAACTGAAGGCACCATTACGGTCCGCGAAGGAAAACCGGTGCTTCTGAATTGCAGCTATAAAATATCCGGGTCTCCAGTGCCCTTCTGGTACGTGCAGTATCCACACGAAGCCCCTCGCCTCTTGCTGGCAGAGTATGAGGCAACAGATGAGGAGGAGAGAAAGCGCAGGAGAGGCTTTTCTGCTAAACAGGAGAGAAACCCAACATCCTTCCATCTAAATAAAAACTCCAGCGAAATCAGCGACTCTGCTCTCTATTTCTGTGCCGTGGGTGACACAGTGACTGAAACCCACAGGAGAGCTGCACAAAAACCCACTGAGTGGCTGATCTGATAAGTGCTTGTCTGTCAGACGGAAGACCCGCCTCTCAGCTGATGTGTGTCGGCGTCACTTCATTGGCAGGAGTGGGTCAGTCGCCCATTTAAGACGTGGCCCCATCATATCCCTCTCCTTCCACACGATGGTTTGACTTTAGCAGAGTGGTTGGCATTGCATTGTCACCCGAAGGGTTACAGCAACATCAACCAATGACCAACCAACTTTCACAAAGCACAATACAGTATTTAGCCCAAAAGCACTACAGAGAAAACCTATAATAAAAAACAATAAACTGCCTGCATGGAGAAACTTGATGTAGGCTCACCTGTCTTTCACGTGGAGATCCCTCAGATACCTGCAGCAGGGTTTTGCCTTCTTGGTTAAAGTCTCATGTCAAGTAATGTTTCACAAATGGAAAATTAAAAAGTCACCCAGGCAGTGGAACATACAATACTCCTGGGGGAATTTTGCACCACTGCGCAAGTGCAGAATTTATGTGTCCCGCAGAATTCCCCTCCCTCATAGAAAATACATTCTGCCCCAGACGCGCTGCAATTTTACCTTTGCTCACCAGAGGCAACTGTAGCGCCAGAAGAGTCAGCAGCATGAACGCAGAATTTTTTGGTGTAGAATTTATTTTTTTGGTGCAGAATTCCCCCAAGAGTAAATATAATAACTCAATGCCCAATTCACACATAGGAAGGAGGCATCCCAGCCATACACCTTGCTAGTCCAGACGCAGTTATCTGCCTTCACCATCTAAATGTCAAATTATAGTTGTTGCTCTACATTTACATCAGCTATACCAAGAAGAGGATGGATCAAGTGAGGGCCAACCCTTGAATTAATTCAGGTTGACACTTCACACTATTTGGGGTCTCTGTTCCCCAAGCCTCCTGAAACAGGTAAAACCAGACATTGCCCCTTTCCCCAGGGGGACAAAATTTCAAAGGCTGGGGGTGTTCAGACTGGGTATTAATCATTCTGCACTGATGCCAGATTTCTCAGGAAACCCGCCCAGTGACCCAGAAACACGAAGAGACATAGAACACTTAAATGAACCAAGTGTCTGTGAAAATTCTAGGAGCCCATGGCCTCTGGCACAGCTCAACAGAAGAGTCTTGGAGGGTTTTGCAGGCTTCCCAGATCTCACTTCTATCCCACTTGATTCCTCCGCGCCCCCTCCCATCAGAAAAGAAAGAAGAAGTGATTCTAAATCTCTTTCCATAAGATCAGGAAGGTTTTGCAGATCGGAGAAAAGCTTCTTAGCTTGGTCGCAAACTTTCCTTTCTTCCCACAAGGTAGATCTCTCTCACCAACTCATGGTTCATGCTGAGGTGTCAGACAGCATCTTCCTCAACTGGGCCTCTAATTCCCCTGAAATCGCTCCTCCTCCTTCCTTACAAACGCTATGTTGAAGCCGGGGACCCTACATTAAAGGCAACAGCAGGCTGCTGTGTGGTTACCACCCTAGTGTCATTCAGCAGAGGAGACCAGCTCCAGTAAGACAGGAGGTGGGTGTATATTAAGACGTCTCCCAGAGGAGCCATTCCTTCCCACCTCCTCTTCACAGCTGGAGAAGGCAAGAAAGAAACTTAATTTCTGGGTGTGTTGGAGAAGGTTCTACCCTACTTCATCCCCTGAAAATGTTCTTCCTCCGGGTCTCGGTTATTGCGATACTTCCCATTCTAGGTGAGTCAGAGTTGAGCAATATAACAGATCTATTTCTCCAGATCCTCAGTGGGTGTAAGCAGTTTAGCTTAATAGAAAATCACTAGCATTTATAGGCTTTACATCAACTATGCATTTGCTTCCCTACCTCACCATATTTTATAACTCTTCCCTCTCCTCCTTTACCTGGGAAGTTTGGAAGGGAAAACAAGATATGCTCCTGCAGAGTATAAAACAACCTGTAGTTGAAGGGAGTTTTGTTTTCCAAGGTGGTTGGTTTGTTTTAACTGAAAAAAAAATTAATGAAATTTTGATGATTTTTTTTCAGGTTCATAGAATTTTTCACAGGAATGAGACAACCACCCAACCCTCCAAAAACAAACACAAACCACATACAACGCTAAAAACAAACAACCCCTCGCCCCAAATAGGTCTGGCAGTAACCTATTTTACATCCACTATCATCTGTCCCTAAATCTCTGTCAATGACAGTGATTAATAACCAGATGCTTCCTAAGAACTCCAATTTTACTGCATTTCAAGAGGATTTAGGTGCCTAAATCCTTTAGGACTCTTTGCAAATCCTAACCCTAACCATCTTTTATATTTAAGGTGTGAATGGCAATTCTGTCACACAGACCGAAGGCAGCGTGACTTTATGCGAAGGGGAACCGGTGCTTCTGAATTGTACCTATCAGACTACCGGCTACCCAACTCTCTTCTGGTACGTGCAGTATGGCAGCCAAGCACCCAGGCTATTTCTGAGAGAGAGTTCCGCTGACTCGGAGGAAGGTAATAGGAAAGATTTTTCTGCTCATCACAAGGATCGAACCTTTCACCTCCGCAAACTTGCCTCCCAAGTGAGCGATTCCGGTGTCTATTACTGCGCCATGAGCCCCACAGAGAGTCATATGCACTCACTGGCAGCACAAAAACCAATTCACAGTGTTTGCCAACAACTCCTCTCAGAAACACAGGCGTTCCCTGGCTGGATCAGACCAAGTTAAAAACAGTCTCCTCTTATTGGAAATGGCCAAAGAATGAAACAAGGGAAAGCACAAAAAACTCTTGAATTGGGATAATCTGGCTCTATGGAATATCTCTCTCTAACTCCTATTGGCAAGAGGGTGGTAAATACCCTGAAGGAGGCAGATTTGTAGCCAACCCAGACGCCTAGAAACCTTTTAAATGTAACCAGGGATCGTTTCATTACCGTTAGATAATCTGATAATATTGCCTGGACGGGGCACTGATCTGGGGCTCAGGAGACTGGAGATTGAATTCCTGGCTCGGCCACTTGCACAAGTCACCTCACCTCCTTCTGTCTCAGTTCCTACCTCTGTAAAATAGGAATAAAATTACAACCCACTTATGTAAAGCACGTTGAGATCTAAAGATGAAAACATTATGGAAGAACTAAGCTTCACCATCACCGAGATGGGGATATAAAAATTAGAAGAGGAACAAGGACTAGAACAACGTTGAAAACAAAAATCCTTTTTTAATTATGCTAAAGTCTTGGCACCAATTACATCTTGTAGCAATGAATTCCACAGGCAAACTGATGGCCACCTTATGGTATTTCCATGATATAAGGTACGTTGTCCTGGCAGAATTTGATTTCTATATATCGTTTAAAATCTGACTGTCATAAACAGACAGTTAAGGGTTAATGCCTTTTTTTTTTTACCCTGTAAAGGGTTAAGAAATTCACCTAGCCTCGCTGACACCTGACCAGAGGAACCAATGAGGGGACAAGATGTTTCAAGAGGAAGGAGGGAAGTTTTCCTTTGTCTCAGTGTTAGTTTCAGTTTTGTGCCTGAGTGAAAAGACCCAGGAACCAAGCAGGGTAGCGAGTATTAAAGAAGGAATAAATTAGTTTATGTTTATTTTCTTTTGTGATTTGTCTTGTGCATTAGAGGGATAATCAAATTGGGTCTTCTATTGTGTAACTAAGGTTTTACCCAGGGGAACATCCTTGTGTTTTGAATCTGTTGTCTATGAGGGTAGCTTGTATGCTAATCTCTCAGAGATATTTCTTTTACCCCTTTTCTTTAATTAAAAGTCTTCTTTTTAAGAACCTGATTGATTTTTCCTTGTTTTAAGATCCAAGGGGTTTGGATTGATGTTCACCAGGAAATTGATGAAGGAGTCTCTCAAGATTACCCAGAGAAGAGTGACAGTACTTGTGAGGGAGAGATTTTGGAGGGGAAGACAGAGTTTC
Source organism: Chelonoidis abingdonii (assembly GCF_003597395.2). Classification (NCBI taxonomy): domain Eukaryota; kingdom Metazoa; phylum Chordata; order Testudines; family Testudinidae; genus Chelonoidis; species Chelonoidis abingdonii. The sequence continues at coordinate 35,729,289 of NC_133782.1, forward strand.
CCAAATGATTCATAAACTGCTGTTTGAAACAATGTGGGTGGTGGCACCAGACTGATCTAAGCTGGTAGTTGAGCTTAGGGGTTTGCATGCAGGTCCTCACACCTGTACCCTAAAGTTCAGAGTGAGGGTGAAACCTATGACACTGACAATGAACAAATTCTTAAAAATAAATATTGATATTGTGTATATATATATATTTACAATTTATTTTTAAGCATTTTTCATTGTCAGCTTAAATTTTCACAGTTGTGCAAAATTATGGATTTTAAACATTTTTTATTTATTTAAATTTTCACAGATTCAGAAAATTGGTGAAGGTGGGATGGGGTGGTCAGACTACTGGTCGGTCAGACAATAATTATTTAATGACAGTAAAGAAGGAGAGTCAGAAAGTTAAATCTTTAGAAACATTAAAACACAAAAATTGTGATCACATGCCAAAATATTCACAATAAATATCCATAAATAAAACTCTAATGAGTTCTCAAGAAGCATCTTTTCTTACTTACTTCTTACTCTCTGTACATTTCAACCATCGTAGATGGAAATATTTTTTGTTGGTTTGTGTGCCGGTGATATCAACATTTATCCATAAAAATCTAATGCTTCCAACTCTGAAGATAACCCTTATAAATGCCTCCCCCATTCTTTGATATATCTTAATACTGAGGGATCAAACTCTCAGCTAGTGCAACTCAGTGCAGCGCCCCGGGAATCAGTGGGGAAGAAATCCCCCATCTATTCTCTCACTCATTTGCTCACTAGGTGGCAGTGTTGCATCCGCAAAAATACATCCCATCAACGGAACACATTGCATTTCAGCCACTATCCATTTCTGAACCCTGCCTTCTACAGTCCCCACCTCCTTCTGCAGCTCAGATGCTGTGAGAAAGAATTCAAGGGAAAGTGCTCAGAAGGAAGAGACTCTTTCATAAGCTTGCAGAATGAGCATCTCGAGAGATGCAATATACGTGTTAAAGGTATCGCCACAAACAAAAGAGTTTCACTATACCCTTGTTTTTTTCCGGTTAAAGGAAGAAGCCGCAGCTTCCTTTTTGTGCATAGGATCAGGGGACGGGGATTATTAAATCACCAAATTATTACAATGAAAATGTCTCTTACTTTCTCTCTGCTGATTGTATTGTTTTTTTTTTTAAGTGAGTATGGTTTCATTCCAGGGTATTAACTATTTTGTTTTCATTTTATAATTGGTGGTTCTATTCTCTTTTCTTTTAATCTATTCTAGTCTATTTCTTACACCTGTCAACCTGCCAATGGCCAAATGGGAAACTCTGAGAGCTGGGAAAGACCAAAGTGGAGATTTGTGTGGGGGGTCCAAAATAAAATTATTTACTAGGCAAAATGAAAAAAAATAGATGGGATTTCTTTTGTGTAAATGGTTCTTTATTTCTGATTAAAATAAATTTCAACAATAGAAAGAAGCTGGGCACACTGTTTTTTGAGGAGAAAGTAAGTAATTGTGGAAGTAAACTGAGTGAGGTCTTGGGGGTACACTTGAAACGATATTTTGTTATGATAATGTCGTGTTTGGCTGAGATTTTGAAAAGATTTTAAAGCAGTGAGGAGCCCTTCTACGGTTAAATTTGGGATCCTCCTGCCTTAAGGTATGAAAATTGCAGCCCTAACCAATTTTGTTTTCTTTTGCAGAAAGGACCTGTGAAAACCCGATGACGGAACCCGAACGCATCATCACGATCCATGAAGGAAAACCGGTACTTCTCCACTGCACTTATAACTCCTCTGTAGTTCAGTCTCTCTTCTGGTACGAGCGGTATCCCGAAGAAGCCCCTCGCCTGTTGCTGACGTAAGAGAAAGCATCAGACGAGGAGAAGAAGAGACACAGGCGAGGGTTCTCTGCTAAGCTCGAAAAACGCTCCAAATCCTTCCCCCTGGAGAAAAACTCCAGCAAAGTGAGCAACTCAGCTGCCTATTACTGTGCCATGAGAGACACAGCGAGCAAAGTCACCTGGGGAGCTGTACAAGAACCCCACTGACTGAGAAACACAAAGGACTGAAATAGCTGAGTCTTTGGGTGTCCCAGGAGCTCAAAGTGCAATATTCTGGACGCAGAACTGGACACAGAATGCAGATCTCTATTCTTAAAAATTTACAATAACCCTAACATGTCTAATCCCCATTCTTTATTCTAGTCCAGGTGAGGGGTAGGGTGAAAGGTAGGGGTTAAAGGCCTGGGGTATTGCATGTCTGGCAATGAGTTAGAATTTAGGATTACATTTATTGTTATTGGTAAGGGTTAGGGATTAGAGTTATGGCTATTTTAAGGTTATGGTTAAAATTCGGGTTAAAACTTTAAGATTGGAGCGTGGTTAGAAGCTAGAGGTAGAAATTGATGTTAGGACTATTTTAGGGTTAGTGTTTTAATTTCGGGTTTAGGATTAATGTTAAACAGTTAGTGCTAGCAGTAGGTTAGGGGTAGGATTGTGTTTGTAGTTACCCTTTTTTCTTATGGTTATGGTTAGATAAATTGTTGTGGCAGGTTAGGATTTAGCGTTAGGACTAGGATTAGAATTAGGATTGGGTTTCCATTTAGTGTCAGGGTCAGAGTTAAATTTTTGATGAGGGTTAGGTACAGGATTAGGGGGAGTTAGAGTTAGAGTTAGGAGCTGGTAGTAGGGTTAGGTAAGGGTAGTGGTACAGGTAAGGTTAGGGTTAGGTTAGGGTGAGGGTTGTGGCAATATTTAGGTTATGTTTAAGGTTAAGGTTTGTGCTCTGTTTAGGGTTAGGATTTCAGCATTATTTTATTCCCTGAAGCAGGAAGTTTACTTCCTCGGATAATATTTTAATTGATACCTCAGTTTTTATTTTGGGTAAAACCAAGTGACCCTAAAATCCCCTCTGCACTGGTTAACAGATTGGCACACAGAGGGTCGCTGTTACCCCAGTGAGACCTATTCCATTTGTCTGTGACACAAAGAGTCTTTCCTTGCATGACCTCTGCAGTCTCCTCCTGTAACTCTTCTCCTCAGAGATTGTCAAAGTTCGAGGGGTATTGCAGACAGACAAGGGACCAGCATACCACTAGCATAGCTGCTAAAATTTTGCAAAAGCAGATATATAATCATTTTCAAAGGCATCACATCCAAAGCAAACTTTTGTCTTTGCACTTCTGTGCATCAGGGAACGAAAAGGACACTGCTGTGGATGTGAAAAAGGGCAGATTTTGCAAGATTATTAAACAAATTATTAAAACGACCATGCCATGCTCTCTTTCTCCTTCATGGTTTTGATAATTTTTTGTTCGAGTATAATTTGTTTTAAACTATTTTATTGTTTTCCATTTTATAGGTTATATTTTTGCAGGGTTCAAGACAGTCTATTATATTTTTCTTACCTTTCAATCTTTCAGTGCCTAAATATGAAACTGATAGCTGAGAGAGACGCAACATAAAGGGCATATAACATTATTCACGTGAAAAATGAAAAACAGATGGGATTCCTTCTTCTGTAAATGGTTATTTCTGATGTAAATAGTTTAAGAATAAAAGGCTTTTTTTAAGGATTGGGGAGACAGGTAATTGTAGTAGTAAATTGAATGAGATATTTGGAAATGAGGAATATTTGACAAAATGTTTCATGTTATTTTTGGCTGAGATTTTGGAAGGATTTTAAGGAAGCTATGACTCGATCTACAGTTCAATTTGGGACCCCAAATGCCTTAAGATATTGTGAAGCCCCTGAGGAGCTGCACACAATCCCCGCTGAGTGAGAAATACAAAGGGCTGAAATGAAATAGCTGAGACTTCGGGTGACTCGAGAACTCAGAGTGTAATCTCTATTCCTTAATATCTCTGTTTTACTCTTCACTTCCCCCTCTTTTTTCCCGAGCCCTGGGTAGCATTTAGGTTACAATTAGGAGTAAGGGATTAAAGGTTACTATGATTACATCTACTGCTTAGAATGTAGGGTTAAATGGATGTGTCTTATTGAGGTTAAGGATTAGGGTTAGGATTAATGCTTTGGGCTGCGGCACAGTCAGGAGATAGAGGGGTGGAGATTAGAGTTAGACCAATTAAGGGTTAGTATTTAAGATTAGAGTGTAGGATTAGGGTTAGGTTTGGGTTATGTATATAGGTAGCTACAGTTGGGGTAAATAAATCGTAGTATTACGGTAGGGGTAGAAGTTAGTGTGCTGGTTAGGATAGGGGTTATGTTTAAGATTGGGGTCAGGGTTAAATTTATAATTAGGGTTAGAAGAAAGTTAAATTTAGGAGTTAGTTTGAGGATTACTGTTTAAAATTAGGTTAGATTGAAGGCTAGGGCTGAGGTTATGTTTAGGGTGAGGTTTATGATTAGGCTTTAGGACAGGATTTCTCAAACAGGGGTCACTGCTTGTGTAGGGAAAGCCCTTGGCGGGACAGACCCGTTTGTTTACCTGCCTGGTCGAAGGTCTGGCCGATCAAGGCTCCCGCTGGCCACAGATCGCTGGTCTGGGCTAATGGGAGCTGCGGGAAGCAGCGCGGCCGAGGGACTTATTTGCCGCCATTTCCAGCAGCCCTCATTGGCCTGATACAGCGATCTACAGCCCATCGGAGCCATGATCGGTGGACTTGCGGATGGAACGGGTAAACACACCGGCCCGCCCAGCAGGGGCTTTCCCTACACAAGCAGCGACCCTTGTTTGAGAAACATAAATGACTTGTCGAAAGTGACGCAGAAAATTTGTGGCAGAATCTGAAATCAAAGCCGGACTAATTTGCATCTTTTGGGGGATAATTTTCAAAAACTGCTAACCCTCCCATAATTCAGACATAAAACAATACCCTCATCTTCACTAATCCTTTGGAGAGAGAAACCAGATAAAATGTCCTGTGAGGGACAGCAGATTTTCACAAGAGATGAGCGCATGATTTTCTTGTTGCTTTGTATGACTTCCACTAGAGGGCGCTTCATATCTGTACATATCCATATTTTACACTATGTTGTGTGTATGTATCAAAGCAACTTGGAATCAGAAGCTGAATGAGTTTGCCTCGTTGTGTAGAGTCACAAGCTGAGGGAGGGAGACAAAGGTCACGGAGGAAGCAGGTTTCATTTTTAGGACATGAATGATCATTTTCAAAATCACAGGGGAGGAGGAGGAGATATTCTATAGCTAGCTGCAGATCTCGTAACAACACCAGGATAACCTGAAGCAGCAAAATGCTCTTGTACTTGGCTGTACAGCTCTGGCTTCTACTTCTGCAGTCAGGTGAGACTAAAACCTTTCATTTGAAATAAAGGCATTTACAAAGAAAAAAATAAAGGTCTCTGAATAAAGAAATCATGGGAGAAATTTTGTTTTCCTCTGCAAGAAGACATTGAGGTTAGCATCACAAACCAAGTCATCAGTGTGCAGGGAGCAGAGAGAAAGTGAGGGGTCCAAGTCCCATGGAGTTTAAAAGTTCCAGACACACATACACAAATATTTAAAGTCTCTCTTTCCCTCCACAGGTCTTGCACAAAGTGTCTCCGTGGACCAGTCTCCTCCAGAAGTGAGAGTCTCAGAGGGGCAAAGTGTAACTTTATACTGTAACTTCAGCGCCGCTGGCATAAACCAGTATCTGTTTTGGTACCAGCAGTATCCGAACCAGCCTCCTCAGCATATACTGACTAAAACGAAGTTTGATGCTCCGGATCAGACGCTTGTCCAGGGAAAATTCTCAGCATCTTTGTACATGGATAATAGGACGGTTCCCTTCCAGATTGAGGCTGTTTCTCACCAGGAGAGCGCTGTGTATTTCTGTGCTCTGAGACCCACAGTGGGGGAGAACTGCATCTCCGCTCCTACAAAGAGTGAGCGGGGGGCTGTTTATGGCAATATGACAGAATCGTGTAAATATAGAGCTGGAAGGGACCTCGAGAGACATCTAGTGCAGCCCCCTGTGATGAGGCAGGACCAAATGTACATGGATTATCCTTGACAAATGTTTGTCTAATCTGTTCTTTAAAAGAGGTTGTTTTTTTTTCCCTATCTGATATTCTGTTAATCTTCTCGAACACAGTTTAGTTCCTGCATTTTGCCCCACAGTATATTCCTCTTTTTTTAATTATTATTATCAGTGAAGATGCTTTGGATTAAAATAATTTTTTAGATAAAAAATGTAAACCATAAAGGACAAGTGTTAGACCAAGGGTAAAAATTTAGTTTAACTTTTAATAATATTATGTCACTTCTATAATTTCATATGAAAGCTAGATTAAAGAACTCTCTCCCAGTCTTATGCTACGTATCAGGTAACAAATTTATCAAAACAAGTCTGACCCTCCTAGAGAAGAGGAGAACTCTATCGATAAATGTGTAACAGATAAACTGCAATTTGTCTGTGTTTACAACATCTTATGTGGCAGCAAGGCGCGTGGTCGTGCGATCACCCCTCTCCCCCATGAAATCCAATCCACCTGAGCCCAATTTAGTACAAGCCAACCCTACCTAAATGAATCCAAACTGGCTGAACCCTTTACCCGGCTGAACCGAACCCAACACAATCCAATCAAACCCAATCCAAAGCAGTGCAACCCATCTCAATTTGATGCAATTCAACCCTAAACCCAACTCAGGGGATTACAGGCCAAACCAACCAAATACAAATCCAACAAAACCCGGTTCAACTCAATCCATTAAACAAAAAAAAATCTCAGAGAAACCCAGCCCAGTCAAATCCAACTCAACGCATTTAAGACAAACAAAAGCCCAACACAAATTAAAATGGAAAATGTTCACAGCAAAACCGAAGTCTTGTCAATTTAATGAATGGCAAAAGGTTGCACTATTATTTCCCACTGCTACCCATGTCTCCCTCTTTCCCCAATCTCAGTTGAAAACAGATCCCATGGTTTGTAACAACCCTAAAAGTTTACATCTGGAGGATTGGTGCCCAGTTCAGGAACTCCTTTCCCTGTCTGATCCCGCAAAGCTCAAATACTTGGATATTCAGGGAATCCCTTGAAATCTGTGTGTATTAATCCAGATTTTTCCTGAAATGAGCTCCATGTATGCATTGGGGTGTAATTTATCATCCAGGCAGGGGTGGCTCTAGGTATTTTGCGACCACAAGCACAGCAGGCAGGCTATCTTCGGCAGCTTACCTGCTGGAGGTCCTTGGTCCGCAAATTCGGTGGCAGCCTGCGGGAGGTCCCCAGTCCCGCGGATTTGGCGGCACACCTGCGGGAGGCCCCCAAAGCTGTGGGACCAGCGGACCCTCTGCAGGCATGCCGCGAAGGCAGTCTGCCTGGAGCTGCCTCTGCCCCTTTACACTACTGGAGCAAGGTCTGGTTCCTACCTGCTGGGATCTGGCCCCAAAAGCAGACAGAGCTTGTCAAGGTTCCTCCCCCGCTCTGAACTTTAGGGTACAGATGTGGGGACCTGCATAAACACTTCTAAGCTTAACTACCAGCTTAGATCTGGGTTCGCTTCCACCATCCAGATTCATCAGTGTCTGGAACACCCTTTTCCCCCCAAAAACCTTCCCCTCCCTGGGCAGCCTTGAAAGGCTTTTTCACCAAGTTCCTGGTGAATACCGATCCAATGCCTTGGATCTTAACACACGGAGAATTTAACCATCCCCCCTCCTTTCCCCCACCAGTTCCTGGGGAGTACAGATCCAATCCCTTTGGATCTTAAAACAAGGAAAAATCAATCAGGTTCTTTAAAAGAAAGCTTTTAATTAAAGAAAGAAAGGTAAAAATCATCTTTGTAAAATCAGGATGGAAAATACTTTACAGGATAATCAGATTCATATAGCCCAGAGGAACTCCCTCTAGCCTTAGGTTCAAAGTTACAGCAAACAGAGGTAAAATCCTCTCAGCAAAAAGGAACATTTACAAGTTGAGAAAATAAAAATAAGACTAACATGCCTTGCCTGGCTGTTACTTACTCAAGTTTGAAATATGAGAGACTGGTTCAGAAAGATGTGGAGAGCCTAGATTGATGTTTGGTCCCTCTTAGTCCCAAGAGCAAACAACCCCCAAAACAAAGAGCACAAACAAAAGACTTTCCCCCCATCAAGATTTGAAAGTATCTTATCCCCTTATTGGTCGTTTGGGTCAGGTGTCAGCCAGGTTTCCTGAGCTTCTTAACCCTTTACAGGTAAAAGGATTTTGGTGTCCCTGGCCATGAGGGATTTTATAGTGTTGTACACAGGAGGGCTGTTCCCTTTCCTTTATAGTTATGACAGAGCTATTCGTGGGAATTGCGGTGTGACGGGTACTGACGTCGGGCTCATGAGGTTCTGGGTATTTTGTGGGAGGTGGGAGGAAGGTTCCTGGAAAAGGGTAACATTTCCACACAGTTAGTGCCCGTACGGTTTCAGTCACACCTGCACCGTTTGATTCAAACCCCTGCTTGTGGCTTGTTATGTCTCTTTACACTGATTTCTATCTGTGCCAGTTTTGTCTCAGTCAAGAGAAAACTGATCACTGGATTTTGTAAAGGCCTTTCTATTAACCCATCTACTGTGGTAACTTAAGGCCCTCTCAGCTATAGCACAGAAATACATCGCCGAATCGCTCAGTTCTAACTTCGCAATTCTCAGACCCACGTATTTTTCGGGTCGCCTGAACTCCAGTGAGAACCGGCTCCCAGCCCCATTGTGCTCGCTCCCCGCAGACCGTCGGAAGATGTACTTCATCTGACCGCTGCTGTCCTGTTTGTACCAGTATATGTCATAACCTGCATCTTCAGTCGAGAAAGTACAGTCCAGTTTGACAAAGTCATTTCGTACCCCCACCAGCTGTCCTTGTCTCTGAGTGACGCTGTTCTTCTCGGTACTTAATCCTGGGGGAAAAAAGTAGATGCAAATTGACTATTAAAAATAGCACAGCTGTGTATGCTGCCCACTGAGGATCTCAAAGAGTTTCCCAATAGGTGTGATAGATCGATCTATCTAATCTTCCCTACTCTGCAATATATAACTATTTGTCTGTCTATCTTTGTATTTTTTCTCATTCATATTTAGAAAGGCTCAAGCAGAGATTTTCAAAGCTGCCCAAGAGATCCAGATGTCTTAAAATTAATCAGATCTGGATGTCCAAATCTAGTTGTGAATCCCAGATCTAATACAGAATGGCATTTTTTTTCATATTAAACAGAGTTTCTCTTTGTAAAAGGAAAACAACCTTCTTCCCTCAATACCACATGATATTCAGTTTCAGAGTCCAGGGATTTTCTTTTACACCCTGAGTATGTTAACAGTGGAAGCAGCATGGCCCTTAAAAACACATTTCAACTTTCACATCTTTATTCATTTTTAATGACAATCGATTAAAAAATTGACCTCACCTGACAACAAAAGTAGAATACAGAGCTGTACAACTAAACACAGTATGCTGTAACTTGAAATTAACCTCATGGTTACTCAGTGTCTGCAGCTAGCAGGAGAAGATTTCTTCCGCTTGTGTTAGTTTGTTGTGTGTCTTTTGTCTTTTTAATATGCTGCTTGAGGTAAAAAGGAGCCCTGCTTTTCCTGTAAGCCTGTCTTCTATTTATATCCTGCCCTGTGGCGTTAAAACTATCAGAGAAATCAACATAATACAAAGTCAAAGGTAGTTAATGTGTAGGTCTGGAGCGCCTCCTAGTAGCTATCCAGAATAAGCAACAAAAGTACCAGAGATCACTGAGGAGGGGAAAATGCTTGGCACATTTTGAAAAAAACAAACCAAAACTTCTCACCAGGGGCAGCTCCAGGCACCAACACGCCAAGCGCGGTGGGTGGGGGGCGCTCTGCTGGTCACTGCGAGGGTGGCAGACCTGCGGAGGGTCCGTTGGTCCACCTGCGCAGGCTGCCGCCCCTGCTCCTATAGACCTCAGCTGGAGGATGTTTCTCTCGCCATGTAACAACTAATACCCTCCGGCAGTGTTTACCGTACTCACTGTGGTTTTGGCTTGTTTCTGTCACGAGTCACCTTTCTGGCCTCTGAATCTCTTTCAACAACTCAGGAATAGGAGCAACTTAGCTCTGTCTTATCTTCGGAGGGGAGAACTCAGCAAGAATCACAAAATCGAGCAGGTTTTTACTTTTTTCAAATGCTAACACACACACACACACACACACACACACACACGGAACCGTACATGGATTCCATTGCCTCGGATCTGGTCAGGACCCTCCCTGCTGACACCCCAGAGACACATTGTGTGGGGGGATCTTTCTCCAGAGTGAAGCAAAATGAAGCTCATTGACTTAAGACCCTTGGATCTGGGCCATTGTCTCCAATAGCGAGAAAGCTGATTTATGCCCGTTGGGATTGGGCCCATCGAATCCACCTGAGCAACCCTCATTTACACAGCTAGGTATTTTGCCGCCCTAGGCACGCCCTTGAAGCTCTGGTGCCTGAAGCCGCCCCTGTATAGAAGGAGACTAAACAGAGCTCTTGCCACAGATATAATTTCACTGATTTGATTCTGTAAGAGCAACTTCACCATAAGATTCTATTCTATCCAGGTTCATGTATTCACCCATCATTGTGGTGACTTGAGCCCTTGAAGATCAGAAACAATGTATTTAACCATGAATGCTCCAGAAATCCTGTTTTGGACAGTAACAGCATTTCTATCTTTGAGTAAGTGTCCACTAAAGGGGGAAATGAATTTTAGACCTTCTATTACCTAGTGGATTTGAACAGATGTGGAGGAGGGGATTGGAAGACAGTATTCCTGGGTTCTGTTCACAACTCAGGGAGGAGGAGGAGGGTGTCTGGTGAGTTAAAGGAGGGGGTCTGACCTTGTTTCTAGTCCCACCTCTGGGAGAGAAATGAAGTCTAGTGGTTGAGAGCAGTTAGACTGAGAATCAAGACTCTTCGGTCCTATACTCTATCTTGAATGGGGATTAGGGTCTATGATTAGAGCATAGACGATTAGGATTTAGGAAGTCTAGGTTCTAGTCCCAACTTCACTGCTGCGTTACTACAAGGGAGAAACCAATCCTGTGTTCTAGGTCTGAGTTGGTATCTTTGAACAAGATGCACATAAACAATCTTTCCATTTCTGGGAGGCCATGAGTCCTAAAAGGCCTCTGTTCTCCTCACACAAGACTGGCTGCATATATGCAACAGTTTTACATGCTTAATTAGGGTGACCTTTTTCTCTTTCCTTCCCTGCAGGTTTCAACCAGGGACAAGGCAGTGTCACGCAAACGGGCAACTGGAAAAGTTGAGGGGCCAGACTGTCGCCCTGGAGAGTACTTTCTCCACTGGAAACCATTATTTTCACTTATTTTGGAACAGACAGCAAAGATCAGGGGCAAAGGATTTCCTCTTCCGAATAGATGAGAGTAATAATGAAAAGAATGGAGCTGGGAGAAGGTTTTCTGCAGAATTCAGGAAATCCTTTAAGTTCTTCAGTTTAACTATTAAGGACCTAGAGCCCATGGACTAGGCGACGTATTTCTGTGCTCTGTGGGAAGACATTGTAAGACATTTAATAGGGAGCCCTGTACAAAAACCCACTCCCTGGGCTTTCTCACTGTGAGAAACACAACTGCAGAGTAGTGTCCCCGCGCCTCAGATAGTGGGGCTGGTATGAACCACACCACCTGACATCTTTGAAGACTTATGGGCCACATTCACCACTATATTACCTCAGGTTAATGTCAGTTTACCCAAAGTGGTCTGAACCTCAGCTGAGGTGAATCACCGTGGGTCAAATGGAGTCAATTGGGTCAGGTCCACCACAGGTATCAATCAGCTGTATTTCCATTGAGGCTGGATTCCCCCAGTTAGGGTAAACCAGCATGGGGCCAATGGGACAGATATGTTTCTGTATGTTGTGCCTTTGTGAAACAGGAGGATGTATAGCTCAGTGGTTTGAGCATTAGTCTGCTAAACTTAAGCCTGTGAGTTCAATCCTTATGGGTACCATTCAGGGATCTGGGGCAAAATCGGTACTTGGTCCTGCTAGTGAAAGCAGTAGGCTGGGCTCTATGACCTTTCGAGGCCCCTTCCAGTTCTAGGAGATATTAAATACACACACATGCAGAGACTGATACCCACAAAACCGGCACACAGAATTTAAGTCTTCCCCCAATGTCTTTGATTCAGTTCTCAGAAAGTAGCAACAAGGAGGACAATAAACATGAAAATAAACAAACAAAAAAGAGAGAGAGAGAAAGAAATGGATTTTACAGGAAGTGCAGTGCAAGGAATTTGTCCCACGAGTTCTCACTTGTGCTTCGGCTGGCGATTAATCTGAACCCAGCCCGTTTCCTGTGTCTGTTACGCATTTCCCGAACCCTTCCCTCTTCTGCTAGGCTGCTCTCACATTAACCTCTCCCAGTCCTTCCGAGAAGTTGCCTTTAAATTCTTCTCTCAGCTTGTCCGGCTCTAGCTGTCTGAGCACCATGGAGTCGCGGTTCATTCTCAGCCCTTGGGTCTTTAGCCAACCAGGTAACCGGGCTCTGGGTTTTTGGAAAAAGCATCATGGAATTCAGCTCCCAACTCCCATCCTACTCAGAATCCGAACCCTGACCCAGCTCCTCACGCAACTGCTAACCCTAAACTTAATTGTATGATAATCTTAATTTGTTTGAAATTAGGCGGATAAACTCTTTGGTCTTTTTTTTTTTTAAATTTCCCAGCCGAGACCTGCCAATGCACCTGGACGTCTTTGAATGTGAATGTCTTGTTTCAGGTGCAGTGTTGGGTGACTCGGTCTGGTCCAAGGAAGCCGACGTGTCCAGGTCAGAAGGAGACACCGTGACCCTCATCTGTTCTTATGAAACCAGCTACACCGCTGGCGTCTATCTCTACTGGTACCGTCAGTACCCGAACCAAGCGCCGCAGTACATCCTCCTGAGAGGAATGAAGGAAGTCAGATCTGTTACTGATACCGCAGGTTTTGCCCAGGAGAGATTTTCTTCGCAGGCTAATGACAGCTCCACACTCTGAACATCGTAGCCCTGGAACTGGCTGACACCGCGGTGTATCTCTGCGCCCTGTGTCTAGCACAGTGACAGAGCCACATCGCAGAGATGTACAAAAACCCTTCCAGCCCTGCTGCAGGGGATGTTACAGGCATTAAAAGGGGGCAGCAGGGCCTTGAAGAAGACTGAGTACTGACACTGCTTAAAGATACAGCTTCCCTTAACAGTTAAATGGTCTTTTAAAGAGCTAATTTAAAAATCAACCTTGGATATTATAATGGGCATAAAACAACGGAGAGTCCCCTTGGCACCTTATAGACTAACAGATATATTGGAGCATGAGCTTTCCTGGGTGAATACCCACTTCGTCATATACGTCTTTGTTGCTTTTTACAGATCCAGACTAACACGGCTACCCCTCTGATACTATAATGTGCATGATCTTTAGTTAGGAAACTATTAATACCTCTTTGCCTAGCTTGGGAAATGACCTGTATTGGTGTAGTGTCGGGGAAAATCATTTGTAGTAAAAAATAAAGGTTAACATTTTGGGCAAAAATATAGGGAATATGAACTATTGTTGGAAATATAAATCGTGAATTAAAAATGTCCTCTAAAATGGTAAATAGATTGTTAAATTACTCATGGGTGGTGACAAGGGAGTAAAATAGGTGAGTTAAAATACGTCAAAATTTGTTATAAATACCCATTTTGGGTAAAGCTGCAGTTACCAACTCTCCCGGTGCCAAATCAATACTCCTGTTCAATAGACATTTACATTTTGGGTAGATTTGATGGGAAACTATTTACTTGCAAGTCTCTTCCCAGGAATATATGTTGTGAGCCGAGAACTCTAACATGGCAAAGCACCACCATTCGCTGGTGGAAAATATAAACACAGGTTGTCATTGGAAACCCTTCCATGCCCTATAGATCTTCGCTTTAACTCAGTTTAGAAGCAGAGGAAATATTAAAATAACTTAAAACAATTCTTTCAGGAGTTCTGGCTGGGCATTTCAAAGGAGGTTAACAGAGTTAGGTGCCTCATCCCATTACATTTTTCTTGTGATAACCCTAGACATCTTTGCTGGTAAACGTATTCATGCCACATCTGAGTGCATCAAGAAATATGAACAGTACCTGTCTGAGTTAGAAGAAACTCCTCTGTTTTTTTACAGCTAGGGAAACTGAGGCATGGAGCATTATCCATTGTCACACAGAAAGAGTCAATGGCACAGCAGGTCTCTGAGTCCCAGAGCAGAACCTTGCCCAGAAGCCCATCCTTCTCCCTCTAAGCACGTTAATGTGTCAGCTTCAGGCTGCTCTGAACCCACTGTGTTTCCTGGATCACCGATGAGCTCTCCCAAACTCCTACCTTTTCCTCTCTGTCGCTTTCTAATGAATTTTCCACAATTATAGCTGCCCTCACAGATGTGAAGTTTATGTTCCTCTAAGGCAGCAGCAGTATCTCAGTGTCTGAAACTCGGTTGCTACAGAAGGTACTATGGAGACACATTTTATTTTCAGCATTTGGATATTCCATCTTCTAGGTAACTGGGCTGGGATTTCAAAGAAGCCTAAGGAAACTAGAAACTCAATTCCCATTGAACCATAAAACTAACCCTATACTTCACCCTTACACTAGACTGTAACCAAAATGTGAACTCTACAACCTGATAGCACACCCTCACCGCAACCCTAAACCATAACCTCGCCTTAATCCTGACATTAAACCCTAACCCTTCTCCTGCTCATGACATTAACGCCTATGAAGTCAGAGGCCTTATTGGAAATTCACTTAAACTGCAATGCGGGTGGAATCATTTCCATATCTCAGCTACCGGTGAAATGTTGCCCTTGAATGTGTTTGTCTTGTTGCAGGTGCTGCGCTGGGCACCTCAGTCCAATCCATGGAACCTAAAGTGTCTGGATTAATTGGCCAGTCTGTGATGCTCAGCTGTTCTTACACTTCCAGCGATAACTATTTCTATCTCTCTTGGTACCCTCAGTATCTGAACCAAGACCCTCAGTACGTCCTCTGGAGAGAAGCAAAGTCGTACGGCGATCGTGGCCAGACTTCAGATTTCACCCAGGAGAGGTTTTCTTCCCATGCTGGTGACGGCTCCACTGTGTTAAACATCACAGCTCTGGAGCTGGCAGACAGAGCCCTGTATTACTGTGACCTGCGCCTGGGACAGTGACGAACCACATAGGACAGCTGTGCAAAAACCCACCCTTCCATCCACAGCTGATGTTACGCACATCGTAGACATTTCTTTTCAAGAATGCATATGATTAAAACAATGCCTTCCAGGTATATGGTAAAAGCAGCTGAATGGTCTGTTGAAAAGTATGAATACCTATTGTCATTTGAAATCCTTCTATATACCCTTTCTTTTAATTTCTAGCAAAGGGGACAACAATGGCTGTAGAACAAGAGGCCAATTAAAATAAAATAATTATTTCAGGAATTTTGTCTGAAAATTCAAAGAAGACTAAGAGAGTTAGATACATATTTTTGCATTGCTCCTGGGACAAGCTCAGATTTCATTCTGTTGGGAAAAAATTGATGTAGTTATATGACCCCTACCCAGTAACTATTGATCACCCCAACATATTTACCCTCATAATCCCTTTGGCAGGTGGAGGAATATAACAATCTCTGTTTTACATACAGAAAAATTGAGACACGGAGCCATTAACTGGCTTGTCCAAGAACAAGGAGATAGGCCAAGATCTAACTGGAACAGAGCTTGTTTCCTGTGTCTGTTACAAGCCCCCAAACTCCTCACTCTTCCACTCCTCAGGTTTCTGACTAACTTTTCCCAGCCGGAGCTGCCTTCCGGGGACATGAAGTTTAGATTTATTTTGTGGCAGCAGTATTTGGGAGGTAGAAATGTGGTGGCTGTAGGTGACACCATGGAGATGTAGTTTTGTCTCCGTTTTTGGATAGCGATTCTCCAAGGTAACTGGGCTCCAATTTCCAGAGGATTCAATAAGAACATAAGAATCGGCCCTACTGGGTCAGACCAAAGCTCCATCTAACCCAGTATCCAGTCTTCCAGCAGTGATCAGTGCCAGATGCCCCAGAGGGAATGAACACAACAGGTAACTATCAAGTGCTCCATTTCCTGTTGCTCATTCCCAGCTTCTGGCAAACAGAGGCCAGTGACACCATCCCTGCCTATCCTGGCTAACAGCCATTAATGGACCTATCCTCCATGAACTTATCTAGCTCTTTTTAAAACTCTGTTATGGTCTTGGCCTTCACAACATCTTCTCACAAGGAGTTCCATAGGTTGACTGGATGTTGCCTGAAGAAATACTTCGTTTTATTTGTTTTAAACCTGCTGCCTATTAATTTCATTTGGTGACCCTTAGTTCTTCTGTTATGAGAAGTGGTAAACAATACTTCCTTATCTACTTTTACTATCCCAGTCATGATTTTATGGATCTCAATCATATCTCCCCTTTCCAAGCTGAAAAGTCCCAGTCTTATTCATCTCTCCTCATACAGAAGCCGTTCCATACCCCTAATCATTTTTGTTGCCCTTTTCTGAACCTTTCCCAATTCCAATATTTCTTCTTTGAGATGGGGCAACCACATCTGCACACCGTATTCAAGATGTGGGTGTACCATGGATTTATATAGAGGCAATATGATATTTTTTGTCCTATTCGCTATCCCTTTCTTAATTATTCCCAGCATTCTGTTTGCTTTTTGACTGCTGCTATACATTGAGTGGATGTTTTCAGAGAACTATCCTCAACGACTCCAAGATCTCTTTCTTGAGTGTTAACAGCTAATTTAGACCCCATCATTTTATAAGTGTAGTTGGGATTGTGCTTTCCAATGTGCATTAATTTGCATTTATCAACATTAAATTTCAGCTGCCAATTTTGTTGCTCAGTCACCCAGTTTTGAGAGATCCTTTTGTAGCTTTTCCCACTCTGCCTGTGTCTTAAATATCTTTAGTAATTTTGTTTCATCTGCAAATTTTGCCATCTCACTGTTTACCCTTTTTTCCAGATCATTTATGAATATGTTGAATTGGACTTGTCCCAGCACAGATCCCTGGGGGTCATCACTATTTACCTTTCTCCATTCTGAAAACTGACCATTTATATCTATCCTTTGTTTCCTGTCTTTTAACCAGTTACCAGTCAATGAGAGCATCTTCCCCCTTATTCCATGACAGTTTATTTTGCTTAAGAGCCTTTGGTGAGGGACCTTGCCAAAGGCTTTCTGAAAATCTAAGTACACTATATCTAATGGATCCCCTTGGTCCACATGCTTGTTGACTCCCTCAAAGAATTCTAGTAGATTGGTGATGCATGATTTCCATTTACTAAAACCATGTTGACTCTTCCTCATCAAATTATGTTAAACTCTGTGTTAGAGAATATTGTCCTTATTATAGTTTCAACCAATTTGCCTGGTACTGAAGTCAGGCTTACAGGCCTGTAATTGCTGGGTTCACCTCTGGAGCCCTTTTTAAAAATTGGTGTCACATTAGCTCTCCTCCAGTTACCTGGTACAGAAGCTGATTTAAATGATAGAATACAGACTACAGTTAGTAGTTTTGCAATTTCACATTTGAGTTCCTTTAGAACTCTTGGGTGAATACCATCTAATCCTGGTGACTTATTGCTGTTTAGTTTATCAATTTGTTCCAAAACCTCCTCTACTGATACCTCTATCTGGGATAGTTCCTCAGATTTGTCACCTAAAAAGAATGTATCAGGTTTGGGAATCTCCCTCACATCCTCAGCCTTGAAGACCGATGCAAAGAATTCATTTAGTTTCTCCACAATGTCCTTATCATCCATCCTTCAGTGCTCTTTTAGCACCTTGATTGTCCAGCAGTTGTTTAGCAGGCTTCCTGCTTCTGATGTACTTTAAAATTTTGCTATTACTTTTTGAGTCTTTGGCTCACTCTTCCTCAAATTCTTTTTTGGCCTTCCTAATTGTATTTTTACACTTCATTTGCCAGTGGTTATGCTACTTTCTATTTTCTTCACTAGGATTTAACTTCCACTTTTTAAAGGATGCCTTTTTGCCTCTCACTGCTTCTTTTTCTTTGTTGTTTAGTCATGTTGGCTCTTTTTTGGGTCTCTTACTATGTTTTTTAATTTGGCTTATACATTTAAGTTGAACCTCTGTTATGGTGTCTTTAAAAAGTTTCCATGCAGTTTGCAGAGATTTCACTTTTGACACTGTACCCTTTAATTTCTGTGTAACTAACCTCCTCATTTTTGTTTAGTTCCCCCTTTTGAAATTAAATGATACAATGTGGGCCACTGTGGTGTTTTTCCTGCCACCAGGATATTAAATTTAATTATATTATAGTCATTATTACTAAGTGGTCCAGCTACATTCACCTCTTGGACCAGATCCTGTGCTCCACTTAGGACAAAATCAAGAATTCCCTCTCCTCAAGTGGGTTCCAGGACTAGCTGCTCCAAGAAGCAGTCATTTAAGGTGTCAAGAAACTTTCTCTCTTCATCTTGTCCTGAGGTGACATATACCCAGTAAATATGGGGATAATTGAAATTCCCCACTATTAATTATTATTATTAAGGGTTTTTTTTACTTGAATAGCTTCTGTAATCTCCATCCTACACCAGAAGCTGACTTACAAACCCTCATTCTTCCCTGAACCACCCAGTGATTTCAACTTCAGATTAACCTGAACACAGCTTGTTTCCTGTGTTTGTTACCACCAGCCAGCCAAACTCCTCCCCTCTTCAACTCGGCGGGTTTCTGATCAACCTTCCCCACTGGGAGCTGCCCCCACGGGACATGAAGGTTAGATTTATTTTGTCCCAGCAGCTGTATCTGGGAAGTAGAAATTTGGTGGCTGTACAGGACACACCATGGAGACACACTTTATTCTCGGTTTTTGGATAGTGAATCTCCTAGGTACCCGGACTCGAATTTTCAGAGATTTCTACAGGAATTACATACGCATTGCACATTAAGTTGGAAGCATAACCCCAATCCGTGCAGCATAGATTTTCTTAACCTTAGCCCTTACCCTAAACGTTAAGGTTTTCCTCCATGGTCGCCCCTAGCTCTTTTATTTCTTTGGCATTGTTTGGAGCACAAAGCCCTTATGTTCCTTCGAAATTCCCCACCCTCTAACTGCTGCGCACCTGGAACCGCTTCCATGGGTCAAGTGCAATTGAAGTGTGTCCCTGAGCTTGATTGTCTTGTTGCAGGTGCTGCGCTGACGACTCGGTCCGATCCAAGGAACCTGAAGTGTCTGGGTCAGTAGGAGAGACTGTGACACTCAGCTGTTCCTACAATACCAGTGATACATAGAAAAACATAAACTGTTGAGCAATAGTCAACATGGTTTCTCAAAAGGGAAATCGTGTCTTACTAATCTATTAGAGTTCTTTGAAGGAGTCAACAAACATGTGGACAAGGGGGATCCAGTGGCCAACCATTCCCAGTCTCTGTTTATGCCTGAGTTAATTGTATCTAACCGTATTTGCTCCAGTCCCTCAGACAGAGATAGAGATCTTGTAGGTGTTTATCAAGCATTCTTAAAACTACAATACCCACCTGCTGAAGTGAAAAAAACAGATTGACAGAGCCAGAAGGGTACCCAGAAGCCACCTATTACAGGACAGGCCCAACAAAGAAAATAACAGAATGCCACCAGCCTTCACCTACAGCCCCCAACTAAAACCTCTCCAGTGCATCATCAAAGATCTACAACCTATCCTTAAAGATGATCCCTGACTCTCACAGATCTTGGGAGACAGGCCAGTCCTCGCTTATAGACAACCTCCCAACCTGAAGCAAATACTCACCAGCAACTGCACACCATACAATACAAACACTAACCCAGGAACCTATCCTTGCAACAAAGCCCGATGCCAGCTCTGTCCACATATCTATTCAAGTGACACCATCACAGGACCTAATCACATTAGCCACGCCATCAGGGGCTCGGTCACCTGCACATCTACCAATGTGATATATGCCATCATGTGCCAGCAATGCCCCTCTGCCATGTACATTGGCCAAACCAGACGGTCTCTACACAAAAGAATAAATGGACACAAATCTGACATCAGGAATCATAATATTAAAAAAACAGTGGGAGAACACTTCATCCTCTCTAACCACTCAGTGATAGACCTGAAGGTGGTAATTTTGCAACAAAAAAACTTCAAAAACAGACTCCAAAGAGAGACTGCTGAACTCGAATTAACATGCAAATTAGACACAATTAACTCAGGCCTAAACAGAGACTGGGAATGGTTGGGTCATTACACTAATTGAATCTATTTCCCTGTGTTAAGTTCTCCTCACTCCTTCTATGGGTCATCTTAATTATCACTTCAATTTTTTTTTTGTCCTGCTGATGATAGCTCATCTCAATTGATTTGACTCTTCCTGTTGGTATGCATACTTCCACCTTTTCATATTCTCTGTATGTAGAAAAATATCTCCTGTCTGTGTGTTCCATTCTATGTATCCGAAGAAGTGAGCTGTAGCTCACTAAAGCTCATATTGAAATAAATTTATTAGTCTCTAAGGCGCCACAAGTACTCCTGTTCTTTTTGCGGATACAGACTAACGCGGCTGCTACTCTGAATCCTATTTTATAGACATTTACATTTTAGGCAGATTTGTTGGAAAAACTATTTAATTGCCACAAACCTTTGACAAGAATGTATGATGAGAGCCCTGAACTCTAAGCTTGTTCTACCTGCTAAAACTATGACAAAGCATCGCTACCTGCCGGTGGAATGTATACACACAAGTTGTCATTTGAAACCCTTCCAAGCTGATCTTCGGTTTAATCTTCAGGCTGCCAGCAAAAAATAATTATTTCAAGAGTTCTAGCTGGGCATTTCAAAGGAGGTTAGCAGAGAGGGGCGACTCATCCCGTTACATTTTCTGGTGATAACCCCAGACATTATTACTGGCAGATATATTAATGCCCCATACCAATGATATCTGAGTGCGTCAAAAGATCTGAAAATTCCCTAAAGGAACTGGAAACCCGCACCCCCATTTTACAGCAAGGGAACTGAGGAATAAATTATCCATCGTCACACACTCAGAGTATGTGGCAGAGCAGGTTTCTGAGTCCCAGAGCAGACCCTTGTCCATAAGTCCATTCCACTTCCTTTAACAGCACTAATGTGTCAGTTGCAGGCTGACCCGCACTTATTGTGTTTCCTGGATCTGTGATAAGTTCCCCGAACTCCTCCTTCTTGCTCTCCGTTGGTTTCTCATTACTTTTAACCAGTTGTAGCTGCCCTCACAGAAGTGAAACTTATATTCCTCTCAGACAGCAGCAGTATCTGAGAGTTTGAAACTTGGTGGATAGAGAAGATACTATGGAGACGTGCTTTATTCTCAGAATTTGTATATTCAGCCTCCTCGGTAACTGGGCTGGGATTTCAAAGGAAACTAGACAATCAATTCTCATTTTACCCTAAACCTAACCCTCTATTTAACCCTTACCCTGAACTGTAACCGAAACGAATGCTACAACCTGGCAGTTCACCCTCACCACAACCCTAAACTCTTGTTCATACCTTCTCCTTAATCCTAACGTTAAACCTCAACCGTTCCCCGCTCATAACAGTAATGACTATTGCGTTTAGCGCCTAAATCCCTTGGACTTCTTTCAAATTCCCTAAACTGCAATGCAGGTGAAATCATTTCCATGTCTCAACGACAGGTGAAACGTCCATGAATCTGTTTGTCTTTTTTGCAGGTGCTGCGCTGGGAGACTCGGTTCAGTCCAACGAACCCGAAGTATCTGGATCAGTTGGAGGTTCTGTGACACTCAGCTGTTCTTACACCACCAGCGCTACCTATGCCTATCTTTTCTGGTACCGCCAGTATCCTAATCAAGTCCTGCAGTACATTCTCTGGAAGGGAGTGAAGTCCGCCAGCGGTACTAGCCACACTGAAGATTTCGCCCAGCAGAGGTTTTCGTCCCAGGCTACTGACAGCTCCACAGTTCTGAGCATCACAGCCCTGGAGCCGGCAGACACAGCGCTGTATCTCTGCGCCCTGCAGAGAGCACCGTGACAGAGCCACATAGCAGAGCCGTACAAAAACCCTCCCTTCCCAGCTGCAGATAATGTTGTGTACATGGAGGTTGGAAGCGGAACCCCTCAGGAGTTCTGCTTCACTGTTAAAAACAAATATTCTGGCTCGGATGTGGTGCTGTCAGATGACTCCTTCCTAATCTGTCCAAAGCGCCAAATTCTTATTCAAACATCTGCATTAAAACAGTGGCTTCCATGTGAGGAGCGACTAACAAGACTGGGCTTTTTCCGCTTGGGAAAAAAAAAACGGAGTAAAGTAATATGATAGAAGAGTATAAAGTCTCGACGGGTGAGGATAAAGTCAATAGGGAAGTGTTATTTATTCTTCCCTTAACACAAGAACCAGGGGTTACCCAATGAAATCAATAGGCAGCAGATGTAAAAGCAACAAAAGAAAATATTTAGCCCTGCAATTAGCATGTGGAACTCTAATGTCAGATGACGTTGTGAAGGTAACGATTATAACAGGGTTAAAAAAGGCACTAGATAAATTCATGTAGAACAGGTCCATCAATGGCTATTAGCCAGGATGGGCAGGGATGGTGTCCCTAGCCTGTTTGCTAAAAGTTGGGAATGAGAGACAGGCAATGGATCACTTTGTGACTACCTGTTCTGTTCATTCGCACTGGGGCACCTGGCATTGGCCTCTGTCAGAAGACAGGACACTGGGCTAGATGGATCTTTGGTCTGACCCAGTCTGGCCATTCCTATGTTCTTATGGTTCTCAACCTTTCCAAACTATTCTTACCCCTTTCAGGAGCCTGATTTGTCTTGCTTACTCCAAGTTATACCTCACTTAAAAACTTCTAAGAAAATCAGACTCATATAGAAGTTTTACAGTCCACTCTTACTGAACATTTTCTTTTTATTTTTACCATTAATTATAAAATCAATCAGTTGGAAATATGGCACTTACAGTGTATAGAATACAGAGCAGTATAAACAAGTCATTGTCTGTATGAAATTTTAGTTTGTACTGACTTCCCTAGCTCTTTTTACTGTAGCCTGCTGTAAAACGAAGCCAACATCTAGATGAGTTGATGTACCCCCAGGAAGACATCTGCATACTCACAGAGGTACTCCTACCCTTGGTTGAGAACCACTGCACTGAAATACCACCACTGGAGAATATAAATGGCAGGGGTCTAGTCAAGAAACTTATTTAAAGTATTTTCTCACCCTCTCTCGCGGTTCTTAGTAATACCATAAATCATGTAAAAACGTGAACTTGTTGCAAAATGGAGGTTAAAAGTGATGGGTAAAATAGCTCTTTGTAAATGAGAGTAATGTAAAGAAATCATTGGCTCCCAATGTTCCAGAACTAAATCACTGTTCAAGCATCAGGTAAGGTTCTGCTTTGACGTCATTTGTTAGAAAAATCTTATTCCCTCGCATATCTTTTCAATAATCCATATGATTAGCCTTTCAGATATACTGTGAAAGCAGCTGAATGGTCAGTTGAAAAGTGTGAATACTTATTGTCGTTCGAAATCCCTTTATGCTTAATTTCATAATTTCTATCGAGAGGAGCAACAATGGCTGAAGACGAAAAAGGCAAATAAATAATTATTTCAAGAAATGATGTCCGAAACTTGCAAAGAAAACAGAGAGTTAAATGTCTCGTTCCACTGCTCCTTGGACAATCTCAGATTTCATTCAACCGAAAAAAAATACTGTATAGTAATATGACCAGTAACCGCTAATCACCCCCAAGATATTTATCCTCATAGTCACCTTGGGAGGTGGAGAAATATATATTACATGTAGGGAAACTGAGACACGGAGACATTAACTGGCCTGCTCCAGGGCAAACAGGCAGTCAGTGGCAGAGGAGAGAACTCAAGCCAGGTGTAATCAGAACTGTCACTCACAAACCTTCCTTCTTCCCTGAACCGCCCCGCGATTTCCGCTGCAGACTAACCTGGACACAGCTTGTTTCCTTTGTCTGTGAGTAGCCCGCCAAACTCCTCCCTCTTCCACTCGGCGGGTTTCTGATTAACCTTCCCCAATCGTAGCTGCCTTCAGGGAACGTGAAGTTAAGATTTATTTTGCCGCGGCCGCAATATCTGGGACACGGTAAAAAATTGGTGGTTGCAGGAGACAGCATGGAGACGCCGGTTATTCTTGTGTTTTGAATAGTGAATCTCCTAGGTAACCGGGCACGAATTTTCAGACAATTCTACGGGATTAAACATTCATTCCGCATTAAACTCGAAGCACAATCGTAAACTGTCCAGCACAGATTCCCCTAACCTTAGCCCTTGTCCTAAACGCTAAGCCTTCCCTCCTTTGTCACCCCTACCCTCAATTTCTTTGGCGTTGTTGGGCGCATAACGCCCTTACTTTCCTTCGAAATTCCCCACCCTCAAACTGCCGCACACCTGGAACCTCTTCCATGGGGGGTCAAGTGCAACTGAAGGGTGTCCCTGAGCTTGATTGTCTTGTTGCAGGTGCTGCGCTAGGCGACTCGGTCGCATCCAAGGAACCCGAAGTGTCTAGGTCAGTAGGAGAGGCTGTGGCACTCAGCTGTTCCGACAATATCGTCAGTGACATTGCCGGCGTCTATCTCTTTTGGTGCGGCCGGTTTCCTAACCGAGCCCCTCAGTACATTCCCCGGAGAGGAACAAAGACACACAGCGCTTACAGGGATACTGCAGATTTCGCCCAGGAGAGGTTTTCTTCTCAGGCCGCCAAGAGCTCTACAGAATTGAACCTCACAGCTTTGGAGCTGGCGGACACAGCGATGTATTACTGCTCCCCGCAGCGCGCACAGGGCGAGAATTTCTTAACAGAGCTGTTCAAAAACCCTCCCAGCTTTGCTGCAGGGGCTGTTGCAGACATTAAAACGGTCAGCAGCGCCTAGAAAGAGAGTATTTGTATTGCCAAGATACAACTCCCCTTAACAGTTGTAAGTTTATTTTAAGAGCTAATTTAAACATCGCCCTTGGATAATATAATAGGCCTGACCTTTAATTAGGAAATTATTAACACGTCTTTGTCTCGTTTAGGAGATGATTTATATGGTTCTCTGCTTGTTGGAGCGAGAGATAGCTCAGTGGTTTGAGTGTTGGCCCCCCCTAAACCCATGGTTGTGAGCTCAATCCTTTGAGAGGGCTTTGGGCTAGATGACCTCCTGAAGCCCCTTTCAACCCTAATATTCTATAGCAGTGTCTGTGGGGGAAATTATTTGTAGTGAAATAAGGGATAAAACTTTCCATAAAATAGAGACAAAATGAACTACTGTTGGAAATACAAATAAAGAGAAAATGTGAATTAAAAATTTCATTGAAAGGGGACAATAGACTGTTAAAAAACTAGTTATGTTAACGTATACCGTCCATTTGCTGAAATGGGGGTAACATGCAAGTTGAAATATGGGGTAATAGAAATACCCATTTTGGGGGTAGCAGGATACAGCTACAGTTATCAGCTTCCCAGAGGTCACACCAAGACCCCGCTTGTATAGACATCTACATTTTGGGCGGATTTGTCTGGAAACTATTTAATTGCAATACAATTTTCCCAAGGATGCATGTTGAGAGCCCTGAACTCTAAGCTTGTTGTAGGTGATAAAATCATGAGAAAGCATCGCTATCTGCCGATGGAAAATATAAACACAGGTTGCCATAAGAAACCCCTCCATGCTAGACTACAGATCTTCACTTTAACTCAGGTTGTGGGCAAAGGTAGCAGAGGAAAGAAGAAAATAATTTAAATAATTCTTTCAAGAGTTCTGGCTGGGCAATTCAAAGGACGTTAACAGAGTGGGGCGCCTCATCCGATTACATTTTTCTTGTGATAACCCCGGACATTATTGCTGGTAAACATGTTCATCGCCTATCCCAATGATACCTGAGTGCGTCATGAAATATCAACAGTCCCTATATGAGTTAGAATAAACCCCTCTCTTTTTCACATCTAGGGAAACTGAGTCATGGAGGATTTCCCATCGTCACACACAGGGTCTGCGGTAGAGCAGCTCTCTGAATCTCAGAGCAGACACTTGTCCACGAGGCCACCCTCCTCCCCTTAACAGCATTAATATGCCAGCTGCAGGCTGACCTCAACCCACTGCATCTGCGGTGAGTTCCCCGAACTCCGCCCTCTTCCTCTCCGTTGGTTTCTAATGAATTTCCGTAGCTGTAGCTGCAGCTGCCCTCACACAGACATGAAGTTTATGTTCCTCTGAGGCAGCGGCAGTAGCTGGGAGTTTGAAACTTGATCGGTATAGATAGAAGATACTATGGAGACGTGTTTTATTCTCAGCATTTGGATATTCAATCTTCTAGGTAACTGGGCTGGGATTTCAAAGAAGCCTAAGAGAACTGGATACTCAATTCCCATTGAATCATGAACCTATCCATATACTCAAGCGTTACCTTAGACGGTAACCAAAACGTGAATGCTATACCCTGACCCTCACCATAACCCTGAACCCTTATTCTTACCCGCTTCTTAATCCTAACAGTAAACGCTAATCCTGGCCCTGCTCATAATAGTAATTCCTATGCAGTCAGGTGCCTAAGACTTCTCTGAAATTCTCTTAAACTGCAATGCAGGTGGAATCATTTCCACATCTCAATTACAGGTGAAACGTCCACGAATCTTTGTCTTTTTTGCAGATGCTGCGCTGGGAGAGTCTATTCAGTCCAACGAACCCGAAGTGTCTGGATCAGCTGGAGGTTCTGTGACACTCAGCTGTTCTTACACCACCAACAATAACTATGTCTATCTCTACTGGTACCGACAGTACCCAAACCAAGCACCGCAGTACATTCTCTATAGAGGAGCGAAATCCTACAGCAGTAGCAGCCACACTGCAAATTTCGCCCAGCAGAGATTTTCGTCCCAGGCTACTGACAGCTCCACGGTTCTGAGCATCACAGCCCTGGAGCGGGGGGACAGCGCGGTGTATTACTGTGCCCTGTGGAGAGCACAGTGACAGAGCCACATAGGAGAGCTGTACAAAAACCCTCCCTTCCAAGCTGCAGATAATGTTGTGCACATTGAGGTTGGAAGCGGAGCCCCTCGGAGTTTTGCTGCGCTATTAAAAAAACACATATTTTGGCTCGGATGTGGTGCAATCAGATGACTCCTTCCTGATCTCTCCAAAGTGCCAATTTTTTAATTCAAAACAGCTGTATTAAAACAGTGGCTTCCAATGAGGAGAGATTAATAAAACTGAGGCTTTTCTTCTTGGAAGAGAGACAACTGGGGAGGGGGGGCGGATATGATAGAAGTCTATAAAATCTCGACTGGTGTGAATAAAGTAAATAGAGAAGTGTCATTTATTCTTCTCTTAACACAAGAGCCGGGGTCACCAAATGATATTAATAGGCAGCAGGTTTAAAACAAATAAAAGGAAGTATTTCTTTACACCACCTACAATCAGCCTGTGGAACTCCTTGCCAGAGGATGTTGTGAAGGCCAAGACCATAACAAGGTTCAAAAAAGAACTTGATAAGTTCATGGAGGACAGGTCCATCAATGGCTATTAGCCAGGATGGGCACGGAGGGTGTCCCTAGTCTCTGTTTGCCAGAAACTGGGAATGGGCGGCAGGGGTAGATCACTTGATGATTCCCTGTTCTGTTCATTCTCTCTGGGGCACCTGGCACTGGCCTCTGTCAGGAGACAGGTTACTGGGCTAGATGGACCGTTGGTCTGACCCAGTCTGGCCAGTCTCATGTTCTTATGGCTCTCAACCTTTCCAGACTATTCTTACCCCTTTCAGGAGTCTGACTGGTCTTGCCTATGCCAAGTTACACCTCACTTAAAAACTACCTTAGAAAATCAGACATAAAAATACAAGTTTCACAGTCCACCATTACTACATTTTTTTTTATTTTTACCATTGATTATAAAATCAAATGGAACATAAATATTGCACTTACATGTCACCATATAGAATATAGATCAGTATAAACAAGTCATTGTCTGTAAGAAAGTTTAGTTTGTATTGACTTCCCTACTAGCCTGTTGTAAAACTAGATCAATATCTAGATGAGCTGATGTACTGTCTGGAAGATCTCTGCATACCCATAGGTGTACTCCTACCCCTGGCTGTGAACGACTGCATTAAAATGCCCCCACTGGAGAATATAAATGGTAGGGATCTAGTCAAGAAACGTATTTAAAGAATTTTTTCACCATTTATTGAGGTTCTTTGTAATATAATAAATAATGTAAATATGCTAATTCATTGCAAAATGGAGGTTAAAATTGGTCGGTAAAGTAATTGTAATAAAATAACCCATTGTAAATGCATGTAAGATAAATACACTATCGGCTGCTAAGGCTGTAGAACTAAATCGCTGTTCAAGCATCAGACAAGGTTCTGTTCTGATGTCATAGACTCAGACTTTAAGGTCTGAAGGGACCATTATGATCATTTGGTCTGACCTCCTGCACAATGCAGGCCACAGAATC
The DNA here is from genome assembly GCF_003597395.2 of Chelonoidis abingdonii. Taxonomy (NCBI): domain Eukaryota; kingdom Metazoa; phylum Chordata; order Testudines; family Testudinidae; genus Chelonoidis; species Chelonoidis abingdonii. The sequence continues at coordinate 35,757,678 of NC_133782.1, forward strand.
TCACCCATCCACCTCTACAGCAAACATCTAACCTATATCTGAGTTATTGAAGTCCTCAAATTGTGGTCTGAAGACCTCAAGCTGCAGAGAATCCTCCAGCAAGTGACCCATGCCCCATACTGCAGAGAAAAGCGAAAAACCTCCAGGGCCTCTGCCAATCTGCCCTGGAGGAAAATTCCT
>NC_133782.1:35759102-35791186 GCF_003597395.2 Chelonoidis abingdonii
TTCACCTTTTAGTACAACCCGTTGTAGTCTCCCCTTTAACCAGTTCCTTATCCACCTTTCAATTTTCATGCTGATCCCCATCTTTTCCAATTTAACTAATAATTCCCCATGTGGAACCGTGTCAAATTCCTTCCTGAAATCGAGGTAAATTAGATCCACTGCGTTTCCTTTGTCTAAAAAATCTGTTACCTTCTCAAAGAAGGAGATCAAGTTGGTTTGGCACGATCCACCTTTTGTAAAACCATGTTGTATTTTGTCCCATTTACCGTTGACCTCAATGTCCTTAACTACTTTCTCCTTCAAAATTTTTTCCAAGACCTTACATACTACTGATGTTATTTGTTAGAAAACCCTTTTCCCCTGGCATTTATTTTCAATAATGAATATGATTAAAATAACGCCTTCCAGGTATATTGTGTAAGCAGTTGCATGCTCTGTTGAAAAGTGTGAATACTTACTGTCTGTTGAAATACCTTTGCGTAGCCTTCATTTTAATTTCTAGTGAGATGGGGAAAATGTCTGTGGAAGAAAAGGCCAAATAGAAATAATATAATTATTTCAAGAATTTTGTCTGAAAACTGAAAGAAGACTAAGATGTCTAGCTGTTCTTCCTCCGTGGACAAGGTCAAATTTTATTGAATTGCAAAAAATCGATGTAGTTTTATCACCCAGTAATGACTGAAAATCGCATGATATTTATCTTCATAGTCCCCCTGGGAGGTGGAGGAATATTACAATCTCTATTTTATATATAGGGAAACTGAGGCATAGAACAATTAACTGCCCCGTCCAAGGGCAAACAGGGAGCGGGGTCGGAGTTGGGAACTGAACCTAGATGTACTCAATCCTAGCCCAGAAAATGGCTCACAAACCTGCCTTCTCCGAACCACCCCGCAATTTCAGCTGCAGACTAACCTGAACACAGCTTGTTGCCTGTGTCGTTACAAGCCCTCCAACCTCCTCCCTCTTCCACTCGGCTGTGATGTTCAGAACTGCGGAGCTGACATTATCCTGGGAGCAAAACCTCTTCTGGGCGAAATTTGAAGTGTGGCTGCTACCGCTGGCGGTCTTCTCTTCTCTATAGAGAATGTACTGGGAGTCTGGGGGGCTTGGTTCACTCCAAATAAAGGAATTATTAAGGGTAGGATTAGGGGGTGACAATGGAGAAAAGGTTTAAGGTAAAGGCTAATATTAGGGTAATCTAATCTATGATGCGCGGTTTAAGATTATGCTTCTGGTCTAATGCACCATGAGCGTCTAATTCCTGTTGAATCCTTTGAAAATTCGAACCCGCTTACCTAGGAGATTCACTGTTCAAAAACCGAAAATAACCCACGTCCCCAGCCGCCCACTCCCAGTTTATAACAGACGGAAGCTCTGAACACCATCCCTGCCCATCTTTTCTGGCTAATAGTTCACCAGACACAGGCCTACTCCTCAGGCTATAGCTTCAAAAGGCTGGGTTTCTGCCGAGGAATTTGCATTCAGCTTCCCCTAGACGTTGCCCAGGCAAACAATCGACATTATTTTCCCCAAAGTCCTTTTTACTCCTGCTTTTTGTTCAATATAAACCTTTAAATACCCAGGTCCCACATCACATCTCTCCCCTAGATAGGCTACCTACAATACTGGCCCACAATAATGCATAAAATTTGCATTTAATACAATGGACCGCCCCCCCTCCCCGATACTTAAACTTAATACACTAAGGTTTTCAAGGATATTGAAGGAATTTACCATATCCATCACAACACACACCATGGGACTTCCCTGAATTAATTCCTGTTTGTGCAACAACACAGCTTTTCAGGGGAGAAAAGTCCCACCTTGATTTAAAGTTCCAACACTTCCTAAATTGTTCCAGTAGGTTGCATGTTTTATTCTCATCATTTGTATATTCAACCTCCCAGGTATCTGGGCTGGGAATTCAAAGGAAACTAGGCACTCAGTTCCCACTGAACCCTAAATTTAACCCTCTACTTAACCCTTACCCTGAACTGTAACCAAAACACGAATGCTACAACCTGACCCTCACCATAACCCTAAACCCCTATTCAAATCCTCGCCTTAATCCTAACGTTAAACCTCAACCCTTCCTCTGCTCATAACATTAATGCCAACTACAGGTGAAACGTCCATGAAGCTGTTTGTCTTTTTTTCAGGCTCTGCGCCGGGCGACTCTGTCCAGTCCAACGAACCCGAAGCGTCTGGATCAGTTGGAGGTTCTGTGACTGTTCTTACACCACCAGCGCTGCCTATGCCTATCTCCATTGGTACCGTCAGTATTCGAACCAAGACCGGAACTACAGTCTCTGGAAGGGAGCGAAGTCTGCCAGAGGTACCAGACACACTGCAGATTTCGCCCAGGAGAGGTTTTCTTCCCAGGCTAATGACAGCTCCACATTTCTCGACATGTACAGCCCTGGAGCTGGTGGAGAGCGCGGTGCATTACTGCGCCCTCAATATTGAAAAATATAATCTAGGCAACCTTTTGTCTCTGCGTCCTCTGGTGGTTAGAAGTATACACACACATTGTAATCTGAAATCCTTCCATACCCCTTATTTTAATTTTTTATTTGGCAGCCAACAAAAGCAATTTAAAATAATTCTTCCAAGAATTTTTTGCTGGGAATCTCAAAGGAGGCTAAGGGGGTTAGGCTCGAAAATCCCATTAAATCTCTTCTTTGAAAATCCCTGACTGCGTTCCTACTAAAGCTGTGTGAGTACTAATGTGATCTCAATTACAATATAATTGGAGTGACTGCAGATATTTATACTCACAAATCCAAAATGAGTTAGAGAAGTATGATGATCACCAACCAGAGAAACTGAGGCACAGAACTATTAAGTGACTTGTCTAAGATCACACAGGGAATCTGTGGCACAGCCAGGAACCAGGTCTCCCACCAGCGTTCTAACCACAAACCCAATCTTCCCTCACTAGTTTACTGTCAGCTACAGATCAGCCTGAACCCAGCCTGTTTCAAGCCCCGAACCCCTCCCTCTTCCTTTGGGCTGGTTTCTGATGAACCTTCCCCACCTACAGCTGCTTTCAGAGGAGGGAAGTTAATTTTCCTGTGAGCAGCAGCAACAGCTGAGAACGTCAGATTCGGTCGCTGGGAAAGAAACCATGGAGGCGCGTTTCTTTATCAGCATTGGGCTGTTGATTCACCTAGGTAAGCAGCCTGGGAGTCTTGAAATCATTCTAAGGACATCAGGCACCCAAATCTCACTCTAATTCTAAAACTTTTCCTAACCCAAACACTAACTCTAAACCGCTACCCTACCACTGAACTCTATCCCTCACACTATCCTTAATTCACCTGGTGCAGGGCGCCTAAACCCCTTAGTCGCCTCTGAACTGCCCTCCTAAAGTGCAGCACACCTGAAACCCTTTCCCTGGCTCAAGTGCAATTAACTTGCTGCACTTGGGTTTAAATCTCGTGTTGCAGGTGCGGCGCTGGATGACTCGGTCCTGTCCAGGGACCCTCAAGTGTCTGGAATAGAAGGAGACTCTGTGACCCTCAGCTGCTCTTACACTACCAGCTATACCGGTTCCCTCTCTCTCTCCTGGTACCGCCAGTATCCCAACCGAGCCCCGCAGTACATTCTCCAGAAAGGCGCTAAGGGAAGCAGGTACCAACATACTGCAGATTTCGCCCAGCAGAGGTTTTCTTCCCAGCCTGATGACAGCTCAACGGTTTTAATCATCACAGCCCTGGAGCTGGCAGACACTGCAGTGTATCTCTGCGCCCTGCAGCGAGCACAGTGACAGAGCCATGTGGCAGAGATGTACAAAAACCCTTAAAGCCTTGCTGCACCTGAGGTTAGGCACACACACACTGGGGCTGGAAATAGGGGCCCTTGGCAGATTTGTTATTCTGTTAAGAAACTCATAATTAGGAACAGTTTTGGTGGTGTCAAGGTATTCCTTCCGATTCTTCCCAAAAGGAAATTCCTGTGCAAACATGCGAACGGCCATCCTGGGTCAGAGAAAAGGTCCATCTAGTCCAGTATCCTGCCTTCCGACAGCGGCCAATGCCAGGTGCCCCAGAAGGAATGAACCAGGCCAGTTCCAGGCACCAGCTGAGGAAGCAGGTGCTTTGGGCGGCCAATACAAAGGGGTGTACGGGCCTTCGGAGGGAATTTGGTGGCAGGTCACTCAGTCTCTCTCTTCCTCTTTGAGCTGCCCCCAAAGTGCCACTGAAGAGGAAGAGAGGGAGTGAAGGACCCTCCGCCTAAGAATGGAGCAGTGCAATTGAGCTGCCGCCGTAGTGCCGCGGATCTGCTTTTTTTTTTTCCGCTTGGAGGGGCAGAAAACCTGGAGCCAGCCCTGGAATGAAAAGAACAGGGAATCGTTAAGCGATCCATCCCCTGTCACCCATTCCCAGCTTCTGTCAAACAGACGCTAGGGACACCACCACTGCTCAGTCTGGATATTTGCTATTGATGGACCTGTCCTCCATGAACTTATATAGTTCATTTTTGAACCCTGTTATAGTCTTGACCTTCACAACATCCTTTGGCGAGGAGTTCCACAGGTTGACTGGGAGTTGTGTGAATAAATACTTCATTTTTTTTGTTTTAAATCTGCTGCCTAGTCATTTCATTTCTTGAACCCCTAGTTCGTGTGTTATGAGTAGATAACACTCTTTATTTACTTTCTCAACTCCATTCGTGATTTTATAGACTTCTGCCAGTTTTATAGAGCTATAAATAGTTGCATTATAATATTGCCCTTGGAGAATATAAACGGGATGAAAATAGCCAGGCAATTTGTTTCTATGTTACCACTGATCTAGTTGTAAAAAAAAAAATGTAAAAAAATTCCAATTGTCGCAAACTATGTGTTTAAAATTTGAGTGGGATATTGTAATAAAATATTCTCAGTTTTGAATGGGTATAGTGGGGTTAAGTTACATGTCCCAGCTGTCACAGTGTCAGATCTCTATTAAAACATAAAACAAATCTTGTATGCTGGAGTGATTTGTTAGAGTTCTATTGTTCCCTTGTTTTACTTTTAAATAATGTGCAGGATTAAAACAATTATCTCTACGTATATTTGGGGAAAACAGAGGTTTGATCATTGAGAACTATTTGGTAAAATGTATTTTAACAAGGAGGAGAGAGAGAGGGAGGGAGGGAGAGAGAGACTCGCTCACAGTTGTAGAAAAAGACAAACTAATATTAAAATAATTGTAAAAATGTGGCAGGAATCTAAGTGAGATAGGCATCCAACTCTCATTGACCTTATGTTTTGAAAATTCCAGATTTCATTGTTAAAAATCTACTTACTTGTATGGTTCTTCTTCGGAATGATACCGGAGTGCTTCAAGATATCTAGCCTCACAGTGTCCCAGTGAGGTGGAGAAACATGTCCATCGCTCTTGTACAGGTAGGGAAGGGGAGTCACAGAGATATTAACTGGCTTGCCCAAGGTCAGAGGGGGGGGGTCTGTAGCAGACCTGGGAACCAATGCCAGGTCTCCTGAGTCCCAGCCCAAAGCCTTCATCATCGGCTCATTCTTCTCACCTCAATGTCACCACGTTGACAGCTGCAGACTGAGCAGAACTCACCGCAGTTCCTGTGCCTGTTACGAGTTTCCCAACCCCCGTTCCGGCTCCACTAGGCCTGATGCTGATGAACCTTCCTCAGCTGTAGCTGACTGCAGAGCCCTGAAGTTTAGATTCTTCTTAGCAGCGATATCTGGAGTGTCCCATTTAGCCACAACAGAGAAAAAAAGCATGGAGACGTATTATATATTCAGCATTTGGCTATTTAATTACCTAGGTAAACAGGCTGAGGTTTCTGAAGGTCTAAGGAAGTTAAAATTCCCACTGGCATTCAACCTTTTCTGGAACCCTGCCTGTCAACATGATCCTAAACTCCAAAGCTAACCCTAAACCGAACAGCAATGCCAAACCCTTACCTCTAGCCCAGCCCTAAATCTAATTTAATGGCTCTCGGGTGGGCTCCTAAACCTTTAACGTTCTTCGAAATTGCCAGTCTCACATGGGGCAATGCACCTGGAACCGCATGGTGAGTCTGGTACAGGTGAAATGATGCCCTTAAATTTCATTGTTTTGTTGCAGGTGCTGCGCTGGGGGACTCGGTCCAGTCCAGAGAACCCCACCTCTCTGGAAGAGAAGGGGACGCTGCGACCCTCACTTGTTCCTATGATACCAGCTCTACTGGCTACGTCTATCTCTACTGGTACTGTCAGTATCCGAACTGAGCCCCGCAGTACATTCTCCGGAGAGGAGTGAAGCAAGCCAGAGGTCAGAGCCATACTGCAAGTTTCGCCCAGCAAAGGTTTTCTTCCCGGGCTACTGACAGCTCCACAGTTCTGAACATCGCAGCCCTGGAACTCGCAGACACCGCGATGTATTTCTGCACCCTGCGTCTGGCACAGTGACAGAACCACATAGGACAGCCGTACAAAAACTCTCCCCTCTCTGATGCATTGGATTTTCAGAGATTAATGCTGACTACATGAATGTATGTTGAGAGTCCCAAGCTGATGAGTTCCACAGTTCTGAACATCACAGCCCTGCAGCTGGCAGACACAGCGGTATATCACTGCACCCTGCAGAAAGCACAGGACAGAGCCACGGAGCAGAGCTGTACAAAACCTTCCTTTCCTTGCTTCACACAGAGGTGAAAAAACACTGAGGCGGGAATTAGCGCCTCTCGGGGGACTTGATACGCTGTTAGAGAGCTGAATGTCCGTTTCCAGTTATTCCTCCCAGACCTCAAATCCTTATTCAAACAGCTCCATTAAAATATCACCCTTGTAGAACACACAGTGCGTTGTCTATGTCACGAAATATCATAAGAATATTTTCTCAATATGTACTGGGGCAGTTCATAAGAAATCCTATAGGTGAAAACCTCAAATTATTGACATATGTGGAAGAAAACTATGGCAGTAAAATATATCTGTTTGTGGTTGGGGAAAGAGTGATTTAACTACGGGTTTCAATGGACCAGAGTCTAATTTCTATTCAAACATCAAATTAAATTATATTTGTGTTGATTAGTTAGATAACTTCTATAACTTAAAAAAACACGGTTATAGCGAGGCTGGTTTTGCAGGTTGTAGAAATACAATACGCGAGCAGTGGCACCTACTGGTGAGAAAAATGAATGTATTTTATCATTCAAAATCGTTCCATGTTCCCTTTGTTTTCGTTTTTGTAAACGGGAAAAAAGGGGGAAAATATTCGTCGAGAAATTGTTGATGGTAATTTCAGAGGACCCTAGGGAGCTAGGCAAGGAAGTACCATTAAATTTATCTCTTATAAGCAGTCATTCCTGATTAATATATTTTTTTCTGTGCCTGTCATCACAATAATATCTTCAACAGATATAGCCTCAAAATCCACATGTGAGGTAGAGAGATAATAAGATGTCTCTTTCACAAATAGGGAAACTGAGGCAGAGAGAGATTAACTGGCTTACTAAATTCACACTAGTAGTCTGTGACAGATCTGGGAACTGAAGCCCTATCTGTGTCTAAGACTAGATTCTTATCCACAGCGTCATCCACACTTTTTCAGTCTCAGTGCTAGGTCAGCTGTAGACTAACCTGAACCCAGTGTGTTTTCTGGGTCTGCTCTGAGCTTCCTAAACTTGTCCATTTTCCCACTAGGCTGGCTTCTGATAAATCCTCCGCAGTTGGAGTTGCCTTCTTAGAAGCGAAGGTTAGATTTCCCTTCGGAGCAGAATCTTTGGTCTCTGGAAGAGAGTCATGGAGACGTGTTTTCTGCCCTTTGGCTGTTTAAGCAGCTAGGTAAAAAGGCTAAATGTTCATTTTTTTCTGAAAAATTTAGGATCCCAACTCCCATTGGTCCCGAAACCTAACAAAAAACCTACCTCCTAACCCTCAGCCATCACCCCGAACTGCACTACAACCCTAACTTTAGCCCTAAACTTGACTTTTACTCAATTAGGCGCATAAATGACTTACGTGTGTTTGAAATTCTGCGTCTTAGACCTCAGTTCATTTAGAACCGGTTCAGTGAGTCAAGCGCAGTTGAAATGAGTTCTGGGATTTGAATGTCTTTTGGCAGGTGCTGGTTTGGCTGACTCAGTCCGGTCCAAGGATCCCAGATGCTAGGAGAAGAAGGAGACACTGTGACACTCGTATGCTCGTGCAATACCAGCTATACTAACTTCTGTCTTTACTGGCTTCATCCGTCTCTGAACCACACCTGGCAGTGCATGCTCCAGAAAGGTGTGAAGTGGCGTGAGATAAATCTGTCATCCATGATGACAGCTGGGATTTAAAATGGAGGTCAATGGTTTTAGGAATTTAAAAAATTCTATTTGAAATTTTTAGCAATTATAGCTAATAAATGTATATGAATATAGGAGCTCCTCTATCAATCATATCTTAGCTCCATCATGAAAAGCAGACGAGGTAGAAATGCCATTTTATAATCTCCTATTTACAGATGGGGAGAGAAGCACAAACATATTGGCTGATTTGCCCGAGGTCACTCAGGGTGGAGCTGGAGCTGGGACTGGGACTGGGACCATGGAATCCTGATCCTATATTAACCCCATCGCTCCCACGAGCCTCACGGGCCTCACGAGCTCCCATGAGCTGCAGCGTGTGACTCGAGTCAGGAACCAGTTGCTCAAACTCCTCCTTCTCAGCTGGTTTGTGACGGTCCTTCAGCGAAGTGAAATTTTCCTCTTCAGAGCAGCGGCTGAGAAGGTCAGACTGGGTCGCTCTAGCTCTAGGACAAGCCATGGAGATGTGTTTTCCTCTCACCTTTTCGGTGTTGACTCCTCTAGGTAATTGGGTGGTGATTTTCTAAGAAGTTTGAGAGAGTTTAAGACTCTTACATTTCATTCAACATTATCCCTACCGGTAACCCCAGACCAAATGGTAGCCCTAAACCAAACCCTGATATTGATCACACATATAACACTCACCCTAATTAAATTCCTGTTGAGCACCTAAATCTTTGTATGCCTACACTACGAAATTAGGTGGATTTAATATAAGTCGATTTTTTAGAAATCGATTTAATACAGTTGATTGTGTGTCCCACTTAAGACCTTTAAGACCATTAAGTCGGCTGAGTGCATGCACAGTACCAAAGCTAGCATCGACTTTCAGAGCATTGCACTGTGGGTAGCTATCCCACAGTTCCTGCAGTCTCTGCCGCCCATTGGAATTCTGGGTTGTGCTCCCAATGCCTGACGGGGCAAAAACATTGTTGTGAGTGGTTATGGGTACATGTCATTAGGCCTCCCCCCTCCCTCCATGAAAGCCACGGCAAACAATCATTTCTCGCCTTTTTCCGTCGGTTACCAGTGCAGAAGAAAACATACCACGGCAAGCATGGAACCCGCTCAGCTCACTGTCACCGTAAGTCTCCTGGGTGCTGCTGACAGACCCAGTACTGCAGTGCTACACAGTAGCAGCTCCTTGCCTTTGCAAGTTAGCAAAGACAGTTAGCAGCTGTATTGTACCACCTGCTGTTGTCTCTTGGTTCCTCCTGGCCAGCCTTGGTGAGGTTGCTCAGGGGTGCCTAGGCAGACATGGGTGCTACTAGCCAGTCTCAGTGAAGTCGGTCAGGGGCACCTGGACATAAATGGGAGTGACTCCTGGTCATTCCCTTCTTTAAGTTTTGTCTCATGGAGATTCAGTCCTGCCTGGACTATCATGCCAGCTGGAGGCTTCTTCCTCAGGCTGCTCTCCCAGTCAGCAGCACTGCAAGGTCGCATCTACCCCAGCCTGCCCCTTGCTCCCATAGCTCATGAAGCCTGGACAGTAGTAAGAAGCAGTTCAACTATAGGCTGAGCAAGTGCAGAATCGTGGTTCACTCTACTTTCCTGTAAGCCAACCACCCTCTCCTCCTCCCTTTGATCTCCACTTGCAGAGGCAATAAAGTCGGTGTTATTTCAAATTAATGCATTCTTTATTACTTCATCACGCAAATGGAGGGATAACTGCCAAGGTAACCTAGGAGGGGTGGGGGAGGAGGGAAGCACCAGATGGGGTGGTGGTGGAGGAGAGGAGGAGGGAAGGACAAGGTCACACTGCACTTCAAAACTTATTTATTGAATGTCAGCCTTCTGTTGCTTGGGCAGTCCTCTGGGGTGTAGTGGTTGGGTGCTCGAAGGCCCCCCCCCACTGTGTTCTTGGGCGTCTGGATGAGGAGGCTATGGAACTTGGAGAGGAGGGCGTTCATTACACAGGGGCTGCAGCAACGGTCTGTGCTCCTGCTGCCCGTCCTGCACCTCAGCAATACACCGGAGAATATCAATGAGCTCAGAGAACATTTCATTGCAAGTGCATTTTTTTCACCTTCTAATCTTAGCTAGCCTCTGGGATGGAGATGATACGGGGGGCATTGAAACGAGTAGTGTTTGAAAAGACACATTTTAGAGAACAATGGGTCGACTCTTTCACAGTGAATCAAGCTGTTAACATCACATAGCAGATGTAGTTTCTTTTAAGGTCACATTTTTCCTCATATTGAGGTCCTACTGGTTTGGTGTGAGAGATCACAGATGCAGGGCCAGTGGGCAACAGAATTTGGCTTGCAGGCAGACATTGTAAACCACAGTCTTTTGGCTTTTTTTTACCTTCATAACATGTGGGAATGATTTCAAACAGCAGTGCCCTAATGTCCCATACCAAGCACCCGTTGGGTTGGCCATTTAAAAGGAGGGGTTGCGGTTTTCAGGTTAATGTGCAGCACAAACCCAACTAAACCCTTCCACTCCACCCTATTCTCTGGGATGGTCGCTTCTCCTCTCTCTTCACTGTGTGGCACACAGCGAGGATGATTTTTGTTCAGCCACAGGCAAACAGTCCAGCAGGAATGGCCACCTCTGAATGTCCCCTTAATAAAATTCTCCTATTTCAGCCAGGTGACCATGAATGATATCACTCTCCTGAGGATAACACAGAGAGATAAAGACCTGATGTTGCTTGATTGCCAGCAATCACCGGGACCATAAGCTGCCATGCTTTGTTATGTAATGATTCCAGACTATGTGCTACTGGTCTGGCATGGTAATGGAGGATGGAATAAGGCTGCCCTCCCTCCCCAGAAACCTTTTGCAAAGGCTTTGGGAGTACATCCAGGAGAGCTTCATTGAGATGTCTCTGGAGGATTTATGCTCCATTCCCATACACATTAACAGACTTTTCCAGTTGCTGTACTGGCTGCGAGTGCATCCCAAGTCTTCAGCGAAAATTAATCATGAAACATGCTTGCTTTTAAACCATGTACAATATTTATAAAGGTACACTAACTGGAGGTACCTTCTCTGCCTTCTAGGTCTGGGTGCCCGCCTTTGGTGGGTTGGGAGGGTACTAGATCCAGAGTGAAAAGCAGTTCCTGGCTGATGGGGAAAATGGTTTCTCCACTTGCTTGCTGTGTGCTATCTTCAACCTCCTCCTCCTCCTCATCATCTTCCTCATCCCCCAAATCTGCGTGAGAATCCATTGATGGAGTGCACACACAGGACTGGGGTAGTTGTAGGGGCATCCCCTAGAATGGCATCATAGAAGCGGCATGTCTGGGGCTCTGACCCAGAGAGGCTGTTTGCAGCTCTGGTTCTTTGGTAGGTTTATCTCAGCTCCTTAAGTTTCATGCGGCGCTGCTGCGGGTCTGTGTTATAGCCTCTGTCCTTCATGCCCTTCAAGATTTTTTCAAATATTTGGGCATTTCATCTTTTGGAACAGAGTTTGGATAGCACGGATTCATCTCCCCATACAGTGATCAGATCCAGTACCTCCCATTTGGTCCATGCTGTAGCTCTTTTGAGATTCTGGGACTCCATGGTCACCTGTGCTGATGAGCTCTGCATGGTCATCTGTGCTGATCAGCTAACCACGGTGGCCAAACACGAAATGAAATTCAAAAGTTCACAGGGCTTTTCCTGTCTACCTGACCAGTGCATCTGAGTTGAGAATGCTGTCCAGAGCGGTCACAATGGAGCACTCTGGGATAGCTCCGGGGGGCAATACCTTGAATTGTGTCCACACTACCCCAAATTTGACCCAGTAGGGTTGATTTTCAGTGCTAATCCCCTTGTGTCATAAAACAGATAGCTAAGGGTTAATAATCTCTTTCACCTGGAAAGGTTAACAACCAGGGAACCAAACACCTGACCAGAGGACCAATCAGGAGACAAGATACTTTCAACTCTGTGTGGAGGAAGTTTGGGTGGGGTCCTTTGTTCTGTGTGTATGTGCTCTCTAGGCTCTGAGGGTCACCACATGTCTCTACAGGCTCTCTAATCTTCTGTTTCCAATCTGTAAGTACTAAGGTAGAAAGACAGGACAGTCCTTTTATTTGTTTTTTTTTCTTTATGTGCAAATGTGTAGTTGCTGGAAATATTTTAAATTGTATTTTTTCTGGATAAGGTTGTTTATCCATTGTTTTATAAGCTAACAGACCCTGTAAAATTTCATCTTGATTAATATTTCATCTAAACTTACAGAGATTATTTTTACTCTTTCTGTCTTTTATTAAAACTTACTCTTTTAAATATTTAGTTGATTTTTACTCCTTGTTAATGATAAGGTATTGAGTCTGTATTCCCCAAGGACTTGGTGGGAGGGAAAGGTAGATTTCCTCTTTGTGTTAGGTTCACGGAGAGCTTGGATCTGGATTGCCTCTGGGGAAGAGGGAAGGGGGAGGAAAAACCTGCTCGGTGTGTTTATCTCTCTCTCTTCGGGATACCCAGGGAGGTGGAGAGAAGGGAGGAGAAATCTGATTTCTCTGTGTTGTGTTTCATGGAGTTTGAAGCACAGTGATCTTCTAGGGGAACCCAGGGAGGGGAAGCCTAGGAGTGGCACTAGTGAGGGAAAGAGTTTACTTTCCTTGTATTAAGATCCAGGGGATCTGGGTCTTGGGGGTCCCCAGGGAAGGTTTTGAGGGGACCAGAGTGTACCAGGCACTGGAATTCCTGGTTGGTGGCAGCGCTACAGGTTCTAAACTGGTAATTAAGCTTAGATGATTCATGCTGGTACCCAGATTTTGGACGCTAAGGTCCAGATTTGGGAATTATACTATGACACTTTGTCAGGGAGAAGTACAGCAATCAATTTTAAGAGCCCTTTAAGTCAACAAAAATGGCTTCATCATGTGGACGGGTGCAGGGTTAAATCGATCTAACGCTGCTAAGTTCGACCTAAACTCTTAATGTAGACCGTGATTTAGAGACCTTTGAAACCCCCCTGCGTGAGCTGTGTCCATGATCAAGCCCACCTGAGAGGATGTCCTGCAATGTGATGGTCTTGTGCTGGGTGACTCAGTCTTGTCCAAGGAACCCGGAGAGTATGGAATAAAAGGATAGTCTGTGACCCTCCACTGTTCTTACCATACCAACTGTACCGCTTCAGTGTAATTGAACTGGTGCCGTCAATATCCGAATCAAGCCCTACAGTACGTTCTCTCGAGGTTTCACTTGTACTTCGGATTTCACCCAGGAGAGGTTTTCTTCCCAGATTGATGACAGCTCCGCAGTTCTGAACATCACAGCCCTGGAGCTGACAAACACAGCAGTGTATTACTGCGTCCTGACAAGGGCACAGTGGCAGAGCCTCACAGCAGAGCTGTACAAAAATCCTGTCTTCCCTACATCGCTGGAGGTTGCAGCTCTCCTGAGGAAACTGAGCATTCATTTAAAAACACAGATATTAGCTTCATTAAGTTGTTTAAGTAACTCTATTAAAATGACACAACAGAAGAATCAGAATGGTTGGCTGGAAATGACTTCTCGTCCAGTTCCCTGCACTCATGGCAGGGCTAAGTATTATCTCCTAGACAATTCCTGACAGGTGTTTGTCCAACCTGCCTTAAAAAACCTCCAATGAGGGAGATTCAGCAACCTCCCTAGGCAATTTATTCCGGTGCTTAATGACCCTGATGGGGAGCTTTTCCCTAATGTTCAACCGAAACTATAGTCTTGCTGGAATTTAATCTCCTTGCTTCTTGACCTAGCCTCAGAGGTTAATGGGAACAATTTTTCACATTCCTCCTTATAACATCATTTCTTCTACTTGAGAACTGTTATCATGCCCCCTCTCAGACTTCTCTTCTCCAGACTAAAGAAACCCATTTTTTTCAATCTTGTCTCATAACTCATCTTTTCTAGACCTTCAATAATTTTTATTGTTCTTCTCTGGACTTTCTTCAATTTTTCCACGTCATTCTCGAAAAGTGGTGTCCAGAAACTGGAGACAATACTCCAGTTGAGGCCTTCCAGTAGAACAGAATAATTACTTCTGATGTCTTGCTTGCAACAGTCTTGCTAATACATCCCAGAATGATATTTGCTTTGTTTTTCTTTTTTTCTTTTTGGAACAGTGTTACATTGTTGACTCATGTTTAGCTTGGGACGCATTATGACTCCCAGATCATGTTCTGCAGTATTCATTCCTAGGCAGTCATTTCTCCTTTTGTTTGTGTGTAACTGAATGTTCCTTCCTAAGTGGAGTAATTTGCATTTGTCTTGACTGAATTTCATTCTAGTTACTTCAGACCATTTCTCCAGTTTGTCCAGATCATTTTGAGTTTTGAATTTAGTCAAGATATACCACTTCTAAGCGTTCCCCCATCCTTAGGGCTTGTTATTCCGTCAAAGAAAGCTATTAGGCTGTAAAAGTCATCAGTTTAAATCAGCTTCCCAAGGGTCATATATGAGCTTGATGAGTTAAAATAAACAAACAACATTTGTACTAAAAATGAGTAAAATATCACATCAGTTTATATATCTTAAAATATTATAAATTACCAATTTATGGCAACTTGTGGAAAGGAAAGAAAGAGAGAGAAAGAAAGAAAGAAAGAAAATATCCATTTGCGGTACAGTAGGGATAAAACAATGGGAATTAAAAGATATAGATAAATAACACTATTAAATACTCATTTGTGGCAGAAAAAGACTTAAAATATGGGCAAAATATACTGTTAAAATACGCAGATGTGGATGAGTGTTGATGGGAATAGCTACGGTTTGAGACTCCCCTAAAGACATGCCGCTGTTCAAATTTAAGATTAAATTACATTTATGGCTGATGTTTTATGAAACTGCTAGTTCTTTTTAACTATGCACGATTATACGTGGACATACCAGTGCGTTCTGTGCAGGTTATGGTAAAGTAATGATAAAGCAGCGTCACCTGCTGGTGAAAAATGTAAATACACCCTGTCCTTTAAAACACTTGTATGTTCTTTATATTTGGAGGTTTTAATCATGATCGCAGCAAAGGCCATAGAAGAAAGACATTAACAATTATTTCAAGAATTTGGACTTAGAATTTAAAAAATGTGCTATTAAACTTTTCTTTTGAAAATCTCCAAGCTAATTCCTGATAAATGTATCAATTTCCTTAAAAGTACGTCACAATAAATTCGGAGGGCCTCGACATATTTATCTTCACAATCCA
The DNA here is from genome assembly GCF_003597395.2 of Chelonoidis abingdonii. NCBI lineage: Eukaryota > Metazoa > Chordata > Testudines > Testudinidae > Chelonoidis > Chelonoidis abingdonii. Next base: position 35,774,530 of record NC_133782.1, read on the forward strand.
CATTTGGGGCAGAGAAACATTATTTTCATAGATAGGGAAACCCAGGAAAGAGAGCGGATCATTGTCTTGATCAAGGTCACAAGGGAGCTAGAGGGAGGGATGGGAACTGAAGCCAGCTCTCCCTGCACCCAGAGACGAACCTACTCACAAGCCTATTCTTCTTCCTGCAAAATCAGCACAAAGTCATCTACACACTAGTCTGAACGCAGCGTGCACACAACCCCCTCCCTCTTCATCCAGACCGGGTTCTCTTGAACTTTCCTTAGCTGTCGCTACCTGCAGAGACGTGAAGTTTAGTTGCCTATTTCCCTCTTCGCAGCAACATCTGAGAGCGCAGACTTGGTATCTGTGGGATACATCATGGAGACTCGTGGTGTTCTCATTATTTGGATATTTAACCTGCTGGGTAAATGATTCCCTGGGGTTTTCGAAGTATTTGGAGGAAGTTAGGCTTCCGACTACAATGGAACCCTGACGCTAATTCTTGACCGAGCCCTAATCTTTACTCTGTCCCTAATCCTTACCTGAAACCCCGAGCCTAATCCTAGCGGTAAACGCTACTTTTTACCTTTACACTAAACCCTGACACTGCTCTCATCCTTATCTCTAATACTAACCTCTCAACCCAAACCTGATCCCTACACCTAACCAGGAGCGGGGCTACGTAGGTTCCTTCTGATCCCCAGCCGTGCACCTAGAGCCATCCCCATGGGCCAAGTGTACTTGGAAAGATGTCCTTACATGAGGTTCTCTTCTTGCAGGGGCTGGGCTGGGCGATTCAGTCGAGCCCAGAGAACCCGCAGTGTCTGGAGGAGAAGGAGACGCTGTGACACTCACATGCTCTTACAATACGGACTCTTCTGGTGGCATCTATCTCTACTGGTACCGTCAGTATCCGAACCGAGCCCTGCAGTACGTTCTCTGGAGAGGAGAGAAGTCCTACAGTAAACTCAGTGATACTGCAGAGTTCGCCGAGAATAGGTTTTCTTCTCAGACTGATGACAACTCCATTGTTTTAACCATCAAACCCCTGGAACTGGCAGACACAGCGGAGTATTATTGCGCCCTGCAGAGAGCACAATGACAGGGGAACCTAGCAGAGCTGTGCAAAAACCCTCCTTTCCTTGTAGCAGCTGAGGTTATTGAAGCTGAAAGGAGAGTCCCTCTGAAGACTTGTTACGTTGTTAAAAGGGCTCATTTCAGGGTGCTTGTGAGGGTGTCAAGTTATTCCTTACATGCACACACCTCGATGTAAAATGCTTATTGAACAATTTACACTAAAAAAGTACAAAAGGCAGGAACTTAAATCAGGAAGCCTGTTAGACACCTTCCAGCAGCATATTCTGGTGGCATTTTGTAAAAAATAAATGGTAAAAATAAAAGTTTGTTACATGTGATTAAAATTGTGATGCAAAATTGTAACATTTGTTGATAGCTAGAGTGAGGTTATATTTACAGTTCCAAGTCTACAGGAGTCAAATCACGGTTAAACCAGAAGACAACAAGCTTCCATTTTGGGGTGAAATGTTAGATATCTAGATTCCACGGCCTGAAGGGACCAGTGTGATCATCTTGTCTGACCTCCTGTGTAATACAGGCCCAACAGAATTCCGAGAGCAGCTGTTTTAGAAAAACTTCCTGTTTGGGTTTTAAAATTGCCAGGGATGGAGAATCCACCACAACCCCCTTGGTAAATTGTTCCAGTGGTTTATTACGCTCACTGACAAAAATTAGCACCTTATTTCTGGTCCGAATTTGTGTAACTTCAACTTCCAACCATTGGTGCCTGTTAGATCTTCGTCTGCTAGGTTGTAGGGCCCATTATTAAATATATGTTTGTAATAGACTATAATCAAGTGAGCCCTTCACCATCTCTTTGTAAATAGCTTGAGTTTCTTGAGTCTACCACTACAAACATGTTTTCTAATCTTGTCATCATTCTCACAGATCTTCTCTGAACACTCGCCAATTTATCAACCTCCCTCTTGCTCTCTGTACACCTGAACCGGACAAAGTATTCCGGCAGCAGCCCCAATACTGCCAAATACAGAATTAAAATAACTTCTGTCCGCTCCTATTCGGCGCTCTCTCTCTCTTCTGGTACTTCAGTACCGTAACCATGGCCTGCAGTGCATTCTTCAGAGACGAGCTAAAAGAGATGGTGATGCTGCAGGTTTCGCCCAGGAGAGGTTTTCGTTCCAGGCTGATGGCAGCTCCACACTTCTGAGGATCACGGACCTGAGGCTGGCACTGGCAGACACAGCGGTGCATTACTGCGTCCCGCAGCGCTCAGAGTGACAGAGTCACACAGCAAAGCTGGGTAAAAAAACATCCTTCCCTTGATGCCGCGGAAATTATGCGCACTGAGACTGGAAACAGCTGCCTTAGGAGAACTGTTACACTGCCAAGAAATACATATTTTATGGCAGTGGTTCTCAAACTACTGTATTGGTGACCCCTTTCACACAGCAAACCTCCGACTGCCACCCTCCTTATACATTAAAAACACTTTTTAATATATTTAACACCATTATAAAGGCAAAGTGAGGTTTGGGGTGGAGGTTGACAGCTCACTACCCCCCATGAAATAACCACGCGACCCTCTGAGGGGTCCCGACCCCCCGTTTGATACCTGGTGTCAAACTGGTGTTTCCTATCCCCGGCAAACCAAATCTTTATTCAAATCTTAATCTAATACATCAACCTTGGATCACAGAATGGGCGTGAGGTTATTCTGTTAACATCTTGGGAACTTTTTTCTCCCCATAGACTATCGTATTTTTCAAATAACGTGTAGCAGAGATACCGATTTTTAAAAACGTAAGTTAAAATCTTGTAGTTAAATGATTTAAATGAAGATAACCTAATTATGAGTGTGCGTGGGAGATTTAAATGACTAATTGCAAGTCTGAGACAGTCACAACCTATAAAGCACCTTCTGTTTTGGTGCGATTAGTTCGAAATTTCGTATTGCCAATGTTTTGTATGACATTTTAATAATGCATGTGACTAAAGTAACGCTGTCCAGGCAGATCTGGGGAAAATAACAAGGTAGCGCAACCTACTGGTAAAAAGTATAATACACATCTCATTTTAATCTTTCCATGTTCTGTTTATTTTGGATTTTAACCGGGGAGGGAAAAGAGATTTTTAAAACATGTTGCAAGAATTTTGTCTGGGACTTTTTAAGGCGCCTCTGTGAATGAAACACCCAAATTTCATTAAAATCATCTTTTGCAAGTCCCTAAATTCATTACTGGTAAAGGTATCTGAGTATCTATCTACTTATATCACCCTATCACAAAAACATGAGTGCTTCCAAATGTGTGTTCTCACAATTTAGGTGTGGAAGAGAAATATTATCATCTCTGTTTTACATATGGGGGAAACCTAGGCAGAGAGATTAACTGCCTTGACCAAGTTCTCAAAGGGGTTATCTGGTAGAGCTGGCAACTGAAAGCAGCTCCCTTGAGTCTCAGATCAGTGCCTCAGCCACAACTCCGTTCTTTTCCCCGCAATCTCAGCAGGATGTCAGCTGCTCATCATTCGTGCCGACTATTTTCGCACCAAATCCTAATAGATCATCTAATCAGTGGGCACCAAAGAACACCCCCAGTAAAATAATGCACAGACTGTACATCCCGGCGGGCAGGAAGTACTTGCAACCTGGGATTTAAATTATGGCATTAACAATGAAGATGCTGCCAACTGTTAGTGCGCTGTTGCACAGTAGTAAATGCTGACTCTTTCTGTGCAAAAATGCACCCAGGAGCTCAGATTGTGAGCTCTTCCGGTCTAGGAGCAGCTTTCCCCTCTGTGTCTGTACGGCACCTAACATTATGGGGTCCTGGCTCATCACTGCGATTTACTGGTGCTGCCATCACTACCAGCACCATAGTAATAATGATAACCATAATCATAATAACAACAACGATAATAATAATCATAGTCAAGTCTGAAAAGACAAGTGTGAGGCAACCCAGAATTAACAGGCTGCTCACTATATGATGTTTTATGGCTGAAATGTTCAAATCAGGTAGTGTGTGCAACCCTCCCAATCTTTAACATATGCATCCTGATTGCACCCTGTGAGAGAGGAAAGTGCTGTTATTCACATTACAGTTGGGGCACTGTGGCACAGAAAGTCTTTTCAAAAGCATCTCAGTGATTTAGGAAGGTAAGTCCCATTGCAAAGTACTCATCTTCCCCAATACCAGGACCATCACAATATTTTATCCCCCAAAAATTCCTGTGAGATAGGGAAGTCTCATTTTACAGATGGGGAAACAAAGAACAGAAGGACTAAAGTACTCTCCCAGGATCATGAAGAGAATCTATGGCAGGTCTAGAAACTGAATCTGAGTTCCCCAAGTCCCTCCCTGGCCTGTACCTTAGCCAGAAAGACCATCTTTTGTTAGTTCCAAGAGAATAAGATTTCACCATCAACCTCAGTCTGGACCAATCTACACGGGAGGTCCATTTTCTAGACACCACAGTGCAAATAAGTGATGGTCACATTAACAGCACTCTATATCGAAAACCTACCTACTGCTATGCCTACCTTCATGCCTTCAGCTTCCATCTCGCGCACATCACACGATCCATTGTCTACAGCCAAGCACTGAGGTACAATCGCATCTGCTCTAACCCCTCAGACAGAGACCAACACCTACAAAATCTCCACCAAGCATTCTCTAAACTACAATACCCGCACGAGGAAATTAGGAAACAGATCAACAGAGCCAGACGTGTACCCAGAAGCCTCCTACTGCAAGACAAACCCAAGAAAGAAACCAACAGGACTCCACTGGCCATCACATACAGCCCCCAGCTAAAACCCCTCCAACGCATCATCAGGGATCTACAACCCATCCTGGACAATGATCCCACACTTTCACAGGTCTTGGGTGGCAGGCCAGTCCTCGCCCACAGACAACCTGCCAACCTGAAACGTATTCTCACCAGCAACTGCACACCGCACCATAGTAACTCCAGCTCAGGAACCAATCCATGCAACAAACCTCGATGCCAACTCTGCCCACATATCTACACCAGCGACACCATCACAGGACCTAACCAGATCAGCCACACCATCACTGGTTCATTCACCTGCACGTCCACCAATGTAATATACGCCATCATATGCCAGCAATGCCCCTCTGCTATGTACATCGGCCAAACTGGACAGTCACTACGGAAAAGGATAAATGGACACAAATCAGATATCAGGAATGGCAATATACAAAAACCTGTAGGAGAGCACTTCAACCTCCCTGGCCACACTATAGCAGACCTTAAGGTGGCTATCCTGCAGCAAAAAAACTTCAGGACCAGACTGCAAAGAGAAACTGCTGAGCTTCAGTTCATTTGCAAATTTGACACCATCAGCTCTGGACTAAACAAAGACTGTGAATGGCTTGCCAATTACAGAACCAGTTTCTCCTCCCTTGGTTTTCACACCTCTACTGCTAGAACAGGGCCTCATCCTCCCTGATTGAACTAACCTCGTTATCTCTAGCTTGCTTGCTAGCATATATATACCTGCCCCTGGAAATTTCCACTACCTGCGACTGACGAAGTGGGTATTCACCCACAAAAGCTCACCCTCCAAAACATCTGTTAGTCTATAAGGTGCCACAGGATTCTCTGCCACCTTTTTCTGGAAACAGTTCTGAGATTAAACAAGAATTGATGGTTTGTTGCCTGAGTTGGAAAGTTTGCTTAACTCCGCTAACCATCAGAGGGTAATGCTTTAGTTTAATAGGTACCTAAGTGTAGGTTTATAGATTTAAAGGCCAGAAGGCCATCAGATCATGACCCCCTGTATAACACAGATCACAGAATTTCATCATATTTCTCCTGTATTGAGCCCAATAATTTGTGCTTGACTAAAGCGTATCTTCCTCAAGTATCATTGCTGGGGCATCCCACCAATTGGACATGGAGACCAATAATAATAATTATTATTGGTGTGTCTCAGAGATTGCATTATTATAGTGCCTCACAGCCAAATTTGAAAATGTATTTAGATGCCTAAATCCCATTTATTTCAATGGTACGTACAGACCTTTAAAATCTGTCCCTTAGTCCCTCTGTGCCTCAATTCCTCACCTGTAAAATGGGGATAGAAGTCCTTCCTTAGGCTATTTAGACAATAAATTCTGCAGGACAGAAAATGTTCTGGGGTTTTTTTTCTGTGTGTCTGTCCAGCGCCCTGCACAAGGAGGTCTTTATGTGGTACTGCTATATAGAGAAAAGTAATAATGCTATAATGATAATAAATGTAAAGATCGAACACCCACACTCCTTCAGTGAGCAAGCGTTCTCCATCTGTTGAGGATAAGAACATAAGAACGGCCGTAACAGTCAGATCAAAGGTCCATCTAGCCCAGTATCTGTCTACCGACAGTGGCCAAAGCCAGGTGCCCCAGAGGGAGTGAACCTTACAGACAATGATCAAGTGATCTCTCTCCTGCCCTCCATCTCCATCCTCTGACGAACAGAGGCTAGGGAGACCATTCTTTATCCATCCTGGCTAATAGCCATTTATGGACTTAGCCGCCATGAATTTATCCAGTTCCCTTTTAAACATTGTTATAGTCCCAGCCTTCACAACCTCCTCAGGTAAGGAGTTCCACAAGTTGACTGTGAGCCTAAACACAACTACTGGAGCTGCGGTGAGAAGAACTTCCTTTATTTTTAAACTGCTGCCTAGTATTTCATTTGGGACCTGTATTTGTTATGGGAATTAAGGAAATAATTGTCCTTATCACTTTCCCAACACACACATGATGTAGCATACCCCTATCAATCCCCCCTTAGTCTCCTCTTTCCAAGCTGAAGAGCGCCTAGCCTCGTTAACTCCCATGGGACCCTCTCCAAACCCCGAATCATTTTAGTGCTCCTTCTTTCGAACCTCTACCAGTGCAACAATATTGAGGGGAGACCACATCGTAACAGTAATTCGAGATTGAGCGACCATGATTATATAAGGGCAATAAGTAGCTCATCAACTTTCCCCTTAATGATTCCTAACTATCCTGTTCTTGACCACCCTGCAACTGTTGACCATCAGAGAACTACCACGCTGACCAAGATCTTTGTTCATGACTCATTGCAGCTAATAGCCCCCCATATTGTAGATAGTGGAGTATTTTTCCAATGTCAATATATTACATGAGCCACATAAATGCCATGCCATTTGTGTCCAATCAAAGTGGACGATCTTTTTTGAAGTCTCAAAGCGCGTGCTAACTATCTGAGTATTGATCATCTGCAATGCACCGTCACTGTTTTTACGCCTTCTCCAGCTCAAAGCATCATGGAATAGATTCGCGGTCTCCGCACGACTCGCACCCTTGGAACACCACATTATCCCTCTCCATTCTGAGATTTACTAGATTCTACCCTTGTTTCCTGTCTTTACAGTTTCTCAGTTGAAAGACCTGCCTTGTACCAGACAAGCGTTAAAAAAGGTCTCTTTAACTTTCCATGACGATGAAGTTAAACAGAACTTTGATGGCAACCGTCTTGTGATATGGTTAGACAAAAACCACCTCCTTAAGGTCCCCATTTCCTTTACTCCACAGCAACCAACTGCCATGATCTTTGCGATAGGCGAAGTGGTAGGGTTTGATGCAGCTGGGAGTCTAGTTCTGTCGTAGAAAGCGGGTGTATCTCTGCGTACGCGATAGCACAGCTTCGTCTACAAACAGAACAAAATACCCTGCAACACGTGCAATGAATCCTGTTCGGTGCAGTAACGCCGCTTCATTCGTTAGGTTTTAAGTGTATTGTTGTTATCGTAACCACTCCCTCCAGCTGAATCAGGACCCATTATGTTGTGTTGAGCTCTGTTAGATCCGTGGTGAGGTACATCGACCCCAGAGAGAATACAACTGAAAGTCATAATGCCTAGGATTTAAGGCCAAATCTCCGCTACTCTTAAAGGTAACTGAGTGTCAAATCTTTTAGGTGTCTGATATTTCGCCCAGATGGGTTGCTGAGAGTCACCCGAGAGTTTGGTAGCAGGGCTTGAAGTTAAATCCAGTGTCCTGAGCCACTTCAGTGCCTTCCGTACCAGACACCTTCCTCTGCCATCACCACTGCCAGCTAATCAACGAGCCACTTCATGTTCCTCTGTGCTTGCTCCTGCCACGTTTGTTGTTTAGTGTTTATTTAACTCTCTCTCATTCCCTCCCCGAGGTGGATTGGCCTGTCTGAAGTCACCCCAGTCCCCCGACAGAGCGCTGCTGACTGATGCAAGTTCAATGACCGGATGACATTTCTGATGGGAATTACAGTTCCATTACTGGTATTACGAAGGCCAGCACTGAACTGACTAATCGCTACAGCTACAGTGTGGAGAGATTCGGCCACTATCGAGTCTATGTGACCGTGCCAACAGCTCCGATTTTTAAGTCATGAGGATCCTTGCACCGGGAGATGGTGGCTGGTATTTATGGGTGCCTTGCAGGCACTGATGGACTTCGCTGCTGTAAACCCTTGAACAGTACCTTGCCAGGGAGGAGAGCTATGATCCAGAAGACCACTGAGACAATGGAACGACTCCTGTCGAATTTCAGTGTCTTTTATTGTGCAGCTCAGAATTAAGGGGCGAATGTGAGAGTAAATTTCCCGCAGAAAGAGAATTCTAATGCCTAGCAATGTCTGGGGTTAGAGATGGACTGGATTCCTCAGGGAAGGATGGTCAAAAGTTGGAAAATAAATAGACAAGGTGAGTGAGGCAATATCTTTTATTTGACCAACTTCTGTTGGTGAGAGAGATCAGCTTTCACAGAGCTCTCCGGAGAAGAGGTTTGGCCAATAAAAGATATTACCTCTCCCACCTTTTCTCTTTCTTACCCGGGACCCGCAGAGCTACCACAACACTGCAAACAAAACAGAAACACAGATAATGACAAGATACTGACCAAATGCAAATAAGTCTTTTCAAGATGAGACATGCAGGTTATTGTTAACCCATGTATGGACAGTTATCTGCGTTAATAATGATAAAATCAAGTGGTTAATTAAAATAATTCCTTGTCAAGTTCTGGTCACTTATGTTCAAGAAAGATTCATTCAAAATGGAAGGGGTGCAGAGGAGGGCTACTCAGATGTTCAGGGAAACGGAGAGCTGATTCTAGGAGAGGCGATTGATTATTTAGCCTAGCAAAACAAAGGCTGACAGGGGATTGGCCGGGATGGTGTCACCAGCCTCTGTTTGCCAGAAGCTGAGACTGAGCTACAAGGGATGAATCACTTGGTGATAACTTTCTCTGTTCATTCCCTCTGGGGCACATGGCATTGGCCACTATCGGGAGACAGGATACTGGGCTAGAAGGACCTTTGGTCCGACCCAGTCTGGCAGTTCATATGTTCTTATGAGGATCTGAGTGGTTTTTATAAATACATCAGTAAGATAAACACCAGGGAGGGAGAAGAACTATTTAAGCTACTGGACAATGTTTGTAGAAGGACAACTGCTTATAAACTGGCCGTGAATAAATTTAGGCTGGAAATTAGAAGATGCCTAATCATTAGAGGAGTGACTGTGAGGTTACAGAACAGGTGATAGGAGGAGTGGGCGTGAACAACCTAACTAGTTTTAAGATGGAGCTTGATAAATTTATTAATCAGTTTATAAAAAGAGGTCACCTGAAAAGCTCTATGACCCAGGATGGAGGTCCCTTCCAGTCCTATTCCTAGGTTCCTATGGATATTAATTGTTTACCTCAATAACTACATTTTGTCTTTATTAAAATATTTGAAGAATGAATCATATGTGCAAATAAAATCAATATTTTAAATATCACTGTATATAATATAAATGTTATGAAATAACTGTTTATTTTAACTGTATTTTTGCATGTATGAATCAAAAGAAGTTGTCTTCATTAAAAATCCCCATCCTTCCAAAAAAAAACTGTGTAAAAACAGTATTTAAAAATAAGTGGTTATATCTTAAAAGAATGTGAATTCTATTAAAGTATTATTCCTTTTAAAATTGTATGTTTTGATTAAAAGATGTCTTCGTTTAGGAGTACAGAAAAATAGATTTCACAAGAATTGTCAAGAAGAACTTTGTGTGTCTGTTTTTGGGAAATTCATTTTTTAGTTTATATTTATAATAACAATTCAGAATTTATTAGAATACAGGAAATGAAAGTACAATAAAGGACATGGGATTACAATACAATACAATACAAGAAATGAGACTAGACTAGAGTAGACTACAATATCCTTTAATGACTGTATTTGTATCTTTAAATCATTGGACGGAATATGGACCTGAAAAGAGATTTGGATTCCATGGTGGCTAGTACCTGTAACACATGCTCTATCTGTCTATTTATCTATCTAATCTATTTATTTATCTTAACTCTTAGGACAACGAATCACCTCTCTTCCCTTCTTGAGAAGAGATATGGGGCATTTCCTTTTTGTTGCCCCTGGGTATGGTGCAATGCAGTACAATTTTCATAAGCTTTATTCTTGTCCACATTCATGGTGCAATATATTTCTATAACGGGCCTGATCCAATAACCCTTAAAGTGGATGGGAAGAGCCTGTTGACTTCAAAAGACTTTGGATCAGGCCCGGACGAGTCGCCTTAAGCTGAACAAGACATGCACTTAAAAAAAGAAAAGCACCTATTTCCGGTGAGACGAGAGAGCAGCTCATGAAGTTCATACCAAAGGGACCTGTCTCACAGCAGCGACAGACACTCTTGAGGTCTCAGCATGCCTGCGCTTCTCTTGGTGCTTATCCTAACCCTGAAGTGGTCCGGTGAGCTTATGAACGCAATAGTGTTTAATCCCAGCTTCTATTTCTGTTGTTGGCCGATCTTTGCTTAAAAGACTGAGATGAAATCAGTGTGTCCGAGAGGTTTTGTAATAACTCCGATGTTACTTTGATGTGTTTAAAGGGCTCATCCAAGGTCAGACAGTCCTCCAACCCGTGGGAGAAAGAAAGGTGAAGGAAGGGGAATTTGTTACCCTGGACTGTAGCTATAATTCTGGCTTCCCAACGGTGCTCTGGTACAGGCAGGAATCCGGAGGATCGCCACAGTTCATCCTTCATGAGAGCTCCAGGCATGAAGATTTGGAAGAGAGGTTCAGGAACCGTTTCAAAGCCAAAATTAATAAAACCAGCAGGGTTTTCCCTTTGGATATATCATCGGTTCAGCTGTCTGACTCTGCCACCTATTACTGTGCTATAGAGACACAGTGAGAAAAAGCATAGACCTTCCTTTACAAAATCCCTGCGCCCAACAAAGCACAAAGACACAGCACTCACAAGGAGTGCCAAACTGGGGCTTGTCTACACTTGAAAATTTGTGTGGATTACGGTAGGGTAGGAATTCAAAGTGTAATAGAAATTCCTTGAAATATCCACCTGTGGACCATTTTATTCCAGAATAAGAATGCCTTGTTCCTTTTATCTCAACCCACTTTCAAAATGGGTTAGAGCAAAGGTATTTTTGCCCTGAAACACACTCTTTGAGCCGGTAAAACACTGGGCACTTTAAGGCCCTATTTAGAAATAAATGTAAAGGCTATAGAGTGTTTTAGAGCAAGAGGGAAATATTAGTCACTGAGAATGTAAAATGAAAAGCAAAGAACAAAACCAAAGAAAGAATCAAAAAAGGGAAGAAATATAGAAAACATAGAGATAGAGAACAAGCAAAAAGCCACCCCAAAACCAGAAAATTGAATGCAAAAAACTTAAACACACAAACAAGCAAAAAATCCAAAAGCAGACACAGCGACAACATACAGCACAAACAACAAGACCGCAACCACAGAATATAAAAGATAAACACAAACAGAATAAACACACACACGCACAAAAGTCTAAACGTCAACATAAACAAGGAACTAGAAAGAAGCCCCTCCTGTCTTCACAAAAACACAGAAAAGAAAGAGAGAAAGAAAGAAAGAAAGAAAGACCCTTAACTCTTTAAAAATGTACCATAGTATAGATATATTTAAAAGATCCAGCCGATTAAAACAACAACAACAACAACAATAGTATAAACTTCAGGCTGAACTTCAGTGCAATGTAGGCACCCAATTCCTTTAGATTTCTTTGAAAATTGCAGCCGAAATGCTTTGCTAGGTGCCTTTTGCAGAGCCCAGGTCTGTGTGAACAGTTGCGCGGCATTTCTCTTTTTCTCATCACTCCTCAGGAGGTTAAAGCGCCATCTGGTGTTTGGGAGGATACTCATTAAGAGGCGAAAGAGCTGTTTGATGTCTGGCTGCTCCATGTCTGATTGGAGGGGTTTGAGCTGAGCCGCGGTATGTTACCCCGAGTGCTAAAGACGCCAAAGGCTGGAGGGCTCCATCTTGTTGCTTTTGAAGCCACTTTTACCCAGAAATCGAAGTGCTGCCAATCTCCTTCCTCTGCCAGCGTCTGCAGAGGAAGGGGCACGTGACAGAAAGTTTTGTATTACAAAGGGGATGACTGAGAAACTCTTGTGTGTTCAGTATCAGGGGGTAGCCGTGTTAGTCTGGATCTGTAAAAGCTTTCTGCTGCTTCTCAGCAACTTATGCAGAAGTAAATACAACACAGTAGCACAGACCCCTAATTCTGTATTTGCTTTCTGTGCTTGGGTTTTTTCTGTTTTTTTTCTTTTGGTTTTCAGGTTTTTGTGTATGAATTTACTGTGTCTGAGATTCTTATGTTTTCTGTGTTTATGTAGCTTTCCTGGTTAGCTTTGTTTTTGTTTTCTGTGTTTGACTTTTTCAGTTTGTTTCTTTTTCACTTTGTTTTGTTTTTCAGGTTTTCATATTCGTGCTTTTGTGTTCCTATGTTACTATATTTTTGTGTGTGTTTTCAGTGTTTATTCTGGATTTCGGGTGTTCCTGTCTTTGTGTTTTTCTTTTCCTCTTTATGTGTGTGTGTCTTTAATGTTGGCTTTCAGGTTTTTGTGTTTAAGTTTTGTATGTGTATTCTATGTTTAGGATGGTTTCCAGGTGTTTGTGTTTGAGGTTTTGTGTGTTTTCTGTATTAAGTTTGGTTTTTAGGGTTTTGTTTTTATTTTCTCGTTTTTGTCATCTTTACCTGGTTGTGAAGCTGTTAAATTCTCTCCAGATTTACAATTACACAGAATAATTCTTGCCTTGCCAGATCCTGTCATTTCACTGATCAGCCATCTCAGCTGACGTTTATCCTTCTCCCTTACTGTTCCTTTGCGGGAAGTTAATCTCTTTGCCTTCTTAACACGTTTTACTGTCTCTCCAGCAGTCAGGAGTGAGGTGGTGCTGGAACAAGGTGCCCAGGCCTTGGCAGTCTGGGAGGGTGAAAAAGTGACCTTCCAGTACCGTGTGACGGGAGGGAAGATGAGCATCTACTGGATGTACTGGTGCAGAAAGGGGCAGCAGGGCCCCCTGACCTGGATTTACCGAGAAGGGGACCGCTATAGAGAAGGCTTTCAGGGCCGCTTCGTAGGGAAAGTTGATAGGTCCAACGACAGGTTCACCCTCAGGATCCTGAGCGCAGAGCTGGGAGACAGGGGGGTGTATTACTGCGCTTCCAGTCCCCGCGGTGCCACAGCTGTGTTGCGGAGCAGGGCAAAAACTGACAGGGCGGGGGTGGGGGAAGGTAGTGTGCAAACCGCAGACCACGACCAGCTCTGGGGCACAAGTGACTGGGGGCTCTCTCTCTCTCTTTCTGTGTGTGTGTGTTTCTCTGTGTGCGTGTGAAGCTGTCAGGGAAGCCCTCGGACAGAACAGGAAGAAGTGCATGTATCAGAGAGTATTACTATAGAATTTAGTTCTGTTTATATCAAGTCTAGTTTGGGATCTTTCAACAGAGAATAATTAATTAAAAGCACTTTTAGAGATCCAAGGGTTTGTAGTATAGTATAATATAGACGGGTGTGGATGGGGCTAGATAGATAGATGGGATGAATGAGAATAGATAGATTGTGCTTGTCCTGCGCAGAGAAGGAATTTAAGCCTCATTTTGTAATTCAAAGAAATGGCCACAAGGTGCTGCTATTCACCCATGGTCCATCTTCGGAGACCAGTTAGACAGAAGGAGCAGTTCAAGGTGGACACCCTCCATGAAGAGTTTGCGCCCTCTTCTCTGGATTGCCCAGGCAGACGCCATAGCACGGCATCCATGGAGCCCGTTCAGCCTGTTTTCACTGTCACCCTATGTCTACTGGATGCTGCTGACAGACGCGGTACTGCAGTGCTACACAGCAGCATCCCCTTGCCTTTGCAAGGTAGCAAAGACAGTTACCAGCGCTACTGTACCGTCTGCTGCTTTGCAAGTTAGCAAAGACGGTTACCAGTCATACTGTACCATTTGCTGCTGTCATGGGTGCTCCTAGCCAGCCTCGGCAAGGTCAGTTGGGGGCACCTAGACAAAAATGGGAATGACTCCCCAGGTCATTCTCTTCTTTAAATTTTATCTAATGGAGAGTCAGTCCTGCCTAGAATATCAGGCAAGCCTGCTAAAGAACCAGAGAGGCAAATAGCCGCTCCAGGTCAGAGCCCCAGACATCCCACTGAAATGATGAGCTGCATGCCATTCTAGGGGGTGCACCTGCAACAACCCCACCCCTTGGTTCCCTCCTCCCCCACCCCTCCTGGACTAACATGACAATTATCCCCTCATTTGTGTGATGAAGTAATAAAGAATGCATGAATAAGAAACAGCACTGATTTTATTGCCTCTGCAAGCAGAGATCAAAGGGGGGAGGGCAGGGCGGTTGGCTTACAGCGAAGTAGAATGAACCACCATTCTGCACTTGCTCAACCTATAGCTGAAAATGGGAATCTGTGATAAGCACTAGGATAGAAGCACAGGCAGGACTGAATCTCCATTTGTGTGTGGGCCTTTGGTTGACACTGGTAAAATACAAAATGTCCCAGGATATGTATATTGGGGGACAGTTCTAAACAGCAGCTTAATTTTGTTTATTTGCAGCAAAATGTAGAGGTCTAAGTATCTGATTGTGATCCCTGGTAGCAAGAGGTAGGCACGACCACACAGTGGTGCTGACTGGGAGAGCAGCCTGAGGCAGAAGCCTCCCACTGGCATGATATTCCAGGCAGGACTGAATCTCCTTTAGACAAAATGAAGCAAATGACCTGGAGTCATTCCCATTTTTGCCCATGTGCCCCCGGCCGACCTCACCGAGGCCAGCCAGGAGCACCCACGGGATGACAATGACAGATATCAGTCATACTGTACTGTCTGCCGTCCGCAAGGCAAGGCAGGGGGATGCTGCTGTGTAGTGCTGCTGCACCACATCGACCAGCAGCATCCACTAGACATACGGTGACACTGAAAAAAGGCATCAGGGGTGGGCTGATGACATATAAAACTGAACCACCTGCAACAATGTTTTTGACCCTTCAGGCTTTGGGAGCTCAGCCAAGAATGCAAATAGTTTTTGAAGAGTGCGGGAACTGTGGGATAGCTACAGTTGTCAGTCACCCTCCCTCCGTGAGCATCCATTTGATTCTTTGGCTTTCTGGCACTCTTGTCTCAGCTCCTTAAGTTTCACGCAGCACTGTGTTGAGTCCCTGTTGTGGCCTCTGTCCATCATGGCTGGAGATTTTTTTAAATGTTTTGGCATGTGGTCTTTTGGAACGGAGTTCTGATAGAACAGATTCATCTTCCCACACAGAGATCAGATTCAGTATCTCCTGTATGGTCCATGCTGGAGATCTTTTTTGATTCTGGGACTGCATGGTCACCTCTGCTGATCAGCGCTCCATGCTGGGCAAACAGGAAATAAAATTCAAAAGTTTGCAGGGCTTTTCCTGTCTACCTGGCCAGTGCATCTGAGTTCAGATAGCTGTGCAGAGTGGTCACAATGGTGCACTGTGGGATAGATCCCAGAGGTCACACTAACCCTAATGTGAAATGGCAGTGTTAGATTTCAGCGCTACTCCCCTAGTCGGGGAGGAGTACAGAAATCGATTTTAAGCAACGTTTATATCAAAGTAAAGAGCTTCATTGTGTGGACGGGTGCAAGGTTAATTTGATTTCATGCTGCTAAATTCGAGATAAACTCATAGTGTAGATCAGGCCTGTGTGTGACAGCAGTAGAGACGAGATGTGGATCGCCACCTGCCTCTTTCTCATCAGTAAGTGGTTTCACTTTACTGGCAATAAGAATGTGGTTTTCTAACTCACAGGTCTTACTGTGCCTCCATTGCTTTCCTGCCAGGTCCTGTGGCTGGGAACTCTGTGACCCAGATTCGAGCATCCACAGGTCGATTCCATGATTTCAGAGAACATTTTGTCTCACATCCTTTTTTTCATCCGTCTTATCTGAGATAGCCTTTGGGAAGGAGGAGGAAGGCTTGAAAAATTTGCAGCTGCTGGAGGGAGGGAAAAAAAGGAAAAGCGGTATTTAAAAAGATACATTTTATAGAACAATGCTTATACTCTTTCACGGTGAGCAACAGTATTCACATTACATAGCACATGTGATTTCAGTACAAGGTTGCATTTTGCATCTTAATATTGAGTGCCTGTGGCTTTGGTGTTAGAGATCACAGATGCAGGTCCGGGCAGCAGAATTCATCTTGCATGCAGCCATGGTAAGCCATTGTCTTTCGGCTTCTGCAGCCTTCATAAAATCAGTGCCCTCCTTTTCCACATACCAAGCAAAGCCCATTGAGTGCTG
>NC_133782.1:35793066-35798524 GCF_003597395.2 Chelonoidis abingdonii
GTGGGGTCCTTCTGCTCCAGAGCAGAAGGACCCCCTGCCGCCAAATTACCGCCGAAGTGGGACCCCCTGCTGCCGAGGACACCAGACCCCCTGGATCCTCTAGGAGGCCCAGCAGACAAGTCACAATGGTGCACTGTGGGATAGCTCCCAGAGTCCACTAACCCTAATCCAAGATGGCAATACTGATTTCAGCACTACTCCCCTCATTGGGGAGGAGTACAGATGTCGATATTAAGAAGCCTTTATATCGAAGTAAAGGGCTTCGGTGTGTGGATGGGTGCAGGGTTGATTTGGTTTAACTCTGCTAAATTTGAGATAAACTTGTAGTGTAGACAAGGACTGTGTCTCTGCGCGCTGCCGCTGTTCCCAGGTGAGCTCTGGGCAGAGGGGCTGGGGCCTGTCTATGGGACTTTCCTCACCCAGTGACTCCCTCCTAAGTCTCCCCCTTCTAAGTTCGGTGGTGGGGAACTCGCTAATCCAGATCCCAGAGTCCCAGTCAGCCCCGGAAGGGCAGCGGGTGGAGATCAGGTGTCAATACAGCACCTCCTGCACCAGCTATGCCCTTGTCTGGTACCAGAAGCTGCCTAGGAAGCAACCCCTGTTCCTGATGCACAGATTCTTCAGTGGCTCAGAGTGCAAATCCAGTTTGGTGGCACCTCGGTTCTCCTCCTGGCTTAATACCAGAGCGAAGTGCCTGAGGAGGTGGCATTGTCCGAAATGCAGGGAGATGTCCAGTGCTGCATTTAGTTAGTGGGGCCCTGTATGCAGCTATGTTTTCAGAGCCCCCACTGGAGACTCAGCCAAGAAAAAGAACATTCTCTCTAACTTCCCCCGTGTTTCATTATTTTTTCTTCATCCTCCTCCTATATGATAAGTAATAGGAAGTAAATGAAAATAAAGTGAGGTACCTTGATTGGGGCAGGGGCTTGGAGTGCAGGAGTGAGAGTGTGGGTAGGGATCTGGGAGAGAGTTTGGGTGCAGGATGTGGGCTTTGTGCTGGGGCAGGGGCTTGAGTTGTGGGAGGGGGTCAGGGGGGCGGCACTTACCTTCGGTGGCACATCCCTCTATCAGTGCCTCTTAGGCAGTGGGCCAGGAGATCTCCATGCACTGCTGTGGTGCAGTCAGCATTCGGGGCAGGGGAAAGGTGTGAAGACCCCACCACCACCACCAGGGGCTGCAGGACATGCCTGCCACTTCGGAGAGCAGCATGGCATGGAGGGAGGGAGGGAGGTAGTGTAGGCAGGGCGCCCTTTAGCCCTGCTGCACTACTACTGGGACGTCTCTGTGTGCCCCTTGTAGAGGAAGGGAGCAGTGGGTCTCCCTGTGCTGCCGGGGGTGGGGTCAGTGCGCGGAGCCACCTTAACCCTCCAGTAATTCTCAGGGACTTCGGGGACCTGTGTGGGGCCCCCGGCTACAGTACACAGGCAGTCTGCCTGCCTGAGCCCTCGTGCACTGCCTCCTTTTTGGGGCTCCTTGTCGTTGGGGACCATGCCACTGCATGGTGTGTTAATGGTAAATCCGGTCCTGCAGCCAAGCCTTTCCAACGTTGCTGGGGCAATACCAAATCTGAGAGCCTACCAAATCCTCCAGGGAGTCAAATCTCTTCCAAGCCCTTATTTCTTTAGTGACGTTTTGATCCTTCTCTTGAATCCCCAGACTAAGAAACTGAGCTCACTCACGGAAGGAGTTTGTGCTTCTTATAAAGGAGCAGGATATGCAAATATGGGTCTCAGTTTCCTGTTTAAATCTCTCTTTCTCCGCCCAGGCTGTACCTAGAAACACAAGCCGCAGCCCCCTGGTTCTGTCTAGTTACCAACCAACCTCCTTAAGAACTTTCCTCTCCAAGGCCAGGGAGAATGAGATTTTGGCTCCATTTAGGTTTCTTTGTAGCAGCTTTGGAAGGTATTTTCTCCTTGTAAACACATTTCGGAGGCAGAAGATTTGTTAAAGCTCTTCTTGTGATTTCTAAGTGTATCTTTATTTGCAGGTGCCCAGTCCCAGGTGCAGCTGGTGGAGTCCGGAGGGGATGTGAAAAAGCCCGGAGACTCTCTCCGCCTCTCCTGCAAAGCCTCCGGGTTCACCTTCAGCAGCTACCAGATGCACTGGGTTCGTCAGTCTCCCGGGAAAGGGCTGGAGTGGGTCTCGCTTATTTACACTGACGGAAGCAAAAGTTATTACTCAGACTCAGTCAAAGGCCGATTCACCATCTCCAGGGACAATTCCAACAACCTGTTGTATCTGCAAATGACCGGCCTGAAACTCGAGGACACAGCCCGGTATTACTGCGCTAGACTCACAGTGGAATGAGACCTATTGTAGCCAACACAAAAACCGAGGCTGCGGATTGTCCCTTCTCCCGTACGCCGCGTGGGGCAGCAGTTAAAAGAATCATACAGCCTGTGAAACAGGCAGGAAAGCGGATCTCAGAGTTCAAAACGGACCGAGTGTGGCGGGGTGGGGATGGGGTACTTCTGTAGTTCCCTGGCATGTCACCCCTTGTTGCACATAGCCGCACTGGGCCCTGCAGTGCAGAGACCATCGGAGTCCCCCAGAACCTCTGCTCAGCTGGGACTCCTGTTATAAGAGCCACTCTCCCCTGGTAGAAGGGGAATATTCGATCTTCTCCTGATCATTTCTATCTCCGATACATTGGACAGGGGCTGTCACCTCAGAGAACAGAAATGGGTGACGGGGCTGATCTACAGCCCTTCAGATCCAATGAGAAAACTTTCTGATCTCACATAGCTTTGGTTGTTGTGATCTTATGACATACATACATGGTGAGAGCAGAACGGCAGCTGGAATAAATTATCACAGACCCACTAGATTCAATACAGCAGATACCCCTATTTATGTCAGCTGATGATCTGGACCTTTTATTCAAACAGTTAAAAACTTGAATAAACACATAGGTGCTATTTATCCAACGGGTTCTGGATGCCTAAATGTCTTAGGTTCCTGCGAAAAAACGAGTTTTTTCTAAGAGGTGCCATTTCTACATTTAGAAATAGATAATAATCCCTTCACAATAATGTCTGTTCTTCTGGAAAGAATTAAAGGCTGTAGGCTGGGAGTTTTAAAATGTTAGAAAGCAATTAAGATTCCAGTTAATTTTGGATCTCTACCCCCGCCCCCCAATACTTTATTAACTAAGTAGAAAACGAGACAACAGACGGAATGCCACAAGAAAACTGAGATAATATGTCAGCATAACAGGCGCTGGACTCAGCAAACCACTGATCTAACTGCTCTCGCTCGCTCTCTCTCTCCCCCCATACATAGAAGCATAAGCACACGTACTCGTATCCTAACGCAGCATGCAGAGAAGGATGCTTTGGAGTGTTTATAGGGGGAGAGACATGGCCTCCAAGCCCACCCAGACTGTGAGCTAGTAGCTGCACTGAGGGACTCTGGGTTACAATATTATGTCAGTTCTCTGCCATATAAACTGTTTTCATTCTCAAGCAGAAAGACTCCCACAGCATGAGTGGCACCCATCCCTCCTAAATCTACCCCACTGCACTCACACCCATAGCGATCCAACAGCAGAGCTTGTTCCCCTCCGTTCTGTACCCGCCCTCACAACCCATCTCATCCTAGAGAAATACCTATAGCCCGACCTGCTCCACTCTCATCTGTGCCGAACCCCACTGCCACCCACGTCAGCTCACCCCTTAGAGACCCCAACACCAGCACCTGCTTCCCCTCCCCTCTTTACCTAACTCCTGCCACCCAGAGCCACTGTTACCTCACAGAGACACCAAAGTACCAACATCTCCCCCCTCTCCTTTATACTGTAACACACGCTCCCCCTTCGTCCCAGGGCAATGGCTGTCTTGAGCTCTCTCAGAGGTGAATCCCATATTTACCCTGTGGCAGACCCTCCTGCCAGCGGTATGGAAAGCAGAGACCTCGCTCATCTGATTTAAAAAAAAAACAACCCTAAGGCCTGGTCTACACTACTCGTTTAAACCGATTTTAGCAGCATTAAACCAATTTAACACTGTACCCGTCCACACTACGAGGCCCTTTATATCGATATAAAGGGCTCTTTAAATCGGTTTCTGTACTCCTTCCTGATGAGAGGAGTAGCGCTAAAATCGGTATTACCATATCAGATTAGGGTTAGGGTTGGTCTACACTACGGGATAAAATCAATTTTAGATACGCAATTTCAGCTACGTGAATAACGTAGCTGAAGTCGAATATCTAAAATCAATTTACTCACCCGTCTTCAGCTGCGCGGGATCGATGTCCACGGCTCGCCATGTCGATTCCGGAACTCCTTTGGGGTTGGTGGAGTTCCGGAATCGATATAAGCGTGCTCAGGGATCGATATATCCTGTCTAGATTAGACGCGATATATCGATCCCAGAGCAATCGATTTTAACATTTACAGACAATGCCCAGGCTCTCTGGTCTTCATCATAGCAAACTGGGCTGAGGCTCCATCAGCCCCCTCCCTTCCTGTGTAAAAGAAAAGATTCTGTACTGCCTGGACTATCATAGCTGCGGCACTGACTGGGCTCCTCTCCCCTGCACCGCTTAATGTTCTGCCCTGGACCTGTCATAGTCCTGGGAGGCTGCCTCCCCCCTCATTTTCATCTCACTAACAAGTCTCTGTCTCTTATTCTGCATTCTTTATAACTCCATGACACAAATGGGGGGGGGACACTGCACGGTAGCCCAGGAAGGTTGGGAAGGACGGGGAAAAAGCAACGATGAATGTTGCAAGGGCACCCCCGTGAATGGCATGTAGCTCATCATTTCACAGGATCTGACCAAAGACCTGTGCTCTCTGATACACTGGTTCTCTAGATACACTTCTCCATTCTAGGCACGACTTGACTCTATTTTAGAACCATAAAGGAGGAATTGACTCAGGAAGTCATTCCCAATTTTGCGTTTGCGCCCCTGGCCGATCTCAGCCCGGGGCACCCATGATAGCAGCAGGACAGTACAAAGGGACAGATAACCATTCATCTCATTGCCCAATGTTACACCCAAGCAGCAGATGTACGAATAAACTAGCACCTGTCTCCACAATACAATGCAGCAAAGGAAGTGTAGCGCTGGAATATCGCCTCTGTCCGGCATCAGTACACATACAGTACTGTAAAAAAAAGCTGAATGGGTTCATGGTGCGTGTTATGGCATCTGCCAGGGCAATCCAGGGAAAAAGTGGTGCGAAATGATTGGTCTGCGTTGTCTTTCCGGGAGGAAGGAATGACTGAGCTCACTTACCCAGAACTACCACCGCGACAATGATTTGCCCCATCAGCCACTGGGATCTCAACAGCAGAATTCTAGAGGGCGGGGAGACTGTGGGAACTATGGGATACCAGCTTACAAAATGCTAGCCACTATGAAAACGCGTCCAGAAATGCGATGCTATCCTCGACATGGACACACACCCGCCTGATTATATGTGCTTACTGGTGGCCCCCCGCGGCACTCG
>NC_133782.1:35802063-35843892 GCF_003597395.2 Chelonoidis abingdonii
ACTTTATACAATCTGTTTTATAAAACCGGTTTATGTAAAATTGGAATAATCTCATAGTGTAGACGTACCCTCAGACTTTCCCCACTCACCAAGTCCCGGATCTGTCTCGGGGACTCCGGTTCAGACCAGACCCATCTGTTCATCGCTTCCGAACCGCTCCATGGCTGTGTTGCCCCTGGTGCAGCTGCTTCTTGCACTGGCCGCGCTCTCCTGTGAGTTGGGTTTGGGTTCTCTCCTTCCACCCATTAGGTTTTATTTGTTTAATATTATGAATTTAACATGCAATCTCCCTTTCTTCATTTCCCCCCAGGGGCCCGCTCGCAGGTGGTTCTGACCCAGTCGGGGACAGCAGTGAAAAAGCCCGGAGAGTCCCATAGGCTGCAATGTTGAGTTAGTGGGGTTAGCAGTATGGGTGACATGTTCTAATGAAGTGCGAGTCAAGCACTAGAACCTTGGCAACTCATAATCCCTCTCTGTGGGACAAGTATATTCAAGACGCCAGGGCTCTGTGTTAGGTGCTGCGCAGACACACAAACACACAAATTCCCCTCTGAGCCCTCAGTTACAATCATTCTGATGTTTGTACCGCTTATAAAGGGGGAGTATGTAAATTATGGTGACAGCTTCCTGTTAAATTTGTCTCCCTCTCTGCCCATGCTGCACCTGGGAACACAATCCCCAGCCCCCTGTGTCTGTGCGATTACCAGACATTCGCCCTGAGAACTTTCCTCTCCAACACTAGCGAAAATGCGATTTTTGCTCCTTTTAATGTTCACTATGGCGGCTCTGGAAGGTATTCTTTCCATTGAATCATTGGCAGAGCTAAACGAATATTACGTTATTGTTGGTTTTCTACCAAGATTTGTAACCTGTCTTTTTCCCCAGGTGTCCGGTCCCAGGTGCAGCTGGTGGATTCAGGAGGGGATGTGAAAAAGCCCGGAGACTCTCTCCTCCTCTCCTGCAAAGCCTCGGGGTTCGACTTCAGCAGCTACTACATGGAGTGGTTCCGCCAAGCTTCCGGGAAGGGACTGGAGTGGGTGGCTGAGATTAGACTTGATGCATCCAATCATTGGTACTCCCCGCCTGTTCAAGGACGATTCACCATCTCCAGGGACAATCCCAATAACCTGCTGTATCTGCAAATGACCGGCCTGAAGCCCGAGGACACCGGCCGGTATCACTGTGCCAGACGCACAGTGAGAGGAAACCGGGTGGTGCTAATATCAAAACCAGAGCGGAAGAAATCCCATTTCCTCCCCTGCGCCACTTGGGGGCAGCAGTAGCGCAAATAGAGCAGCCTTGGCCACAATCGTGAGAAAGAACAAACGGAGCTTTGAAAAACATGCTCCCGTCACGTTTTCACTGCACAGCTCCAGCGGGGGATGCAGCCAGGGCCGGTGGTTCCATTTAGGTGACCTAGACGGTTGCCTAGGGCACCAGGATTTAGGAGGGCGGGATTTTGCTGCTCTAGGTGGCAATTCAGTGGCAGGGGCTCCTTCCGCGCTCCGGGTCTTTGGCGGCAATTCTGCGGCGGGTCCTTCAGTCGCTCCAGAACCCACCGCTGAAGTGCCCCGAAGACCGGGAGCGTGGAAGGACCCCCTCCTAGGGTGCCAAAAACCCTGGCACTGCTCTTGGATGCAGCCCCCTGCAGTTCATAACATAGACCTTTCTCTGAGAGCTACCAACTCTCCTCAAACCAGAATCCTCACTGAGACGAATGGGAGAATCCCAGAGAGGAAACAAAGCAGCATTTGGGCCCCGATCCATGTCTGAACTTCCCACGACACATTTCCCTCTGCTCCCTGCACTTTTCAGCGGAGCCGGACATTGCTGGGAAGGGCCATGGGCAGAGAATTCAGTTGCAGCCCTCACTCAGCCCTGGGGGAGTTTTCACCCAACACAGAGTGTCTCAACCCAGTTGGATTTTGTGACCCTCCCCTGAGTCACTGACCCTGTGGCTGGCTATTCCACAGCCCCACTGCGCACAGGGTGGGGGGTGCAGAACCGAGTCTCCCACCATCACCTAACTTGGGGGCAATGGATCAGCATCCTGGTAGCGCTGCCCACCAGTACCTGACCACAGTCAGGGGAGCTAATGATCCAGCCAGTGAGCTGGATTCCATGAGCACCAGCTCAACCATTCCCGACACTGTCATCACTGACAACCCCAAGTGCAGGCCAGCAACCTTTTACGTCATTGGACAAGCTCTACGTTTGTTACAACTCAGTGTTGAGGGTTTGTCGGTTGCCAAGCATGATTTACTTGCCATCCTTGCTCATCCACATATTACCGACATCAGCTGCTTGCAAGAGACACATGCGACAACCGCTGAAAACGGGCTTTCCTGTATCAATGGCTTCGGCCTGTTGTGGCATTTGGCATACCCGAAGCATGGCTGAGCCACATACATTGGGTGCGACATTGCAGATGCCATTCAGCTAATATCCAACAAATTCTGAGACACCATCCAGACTGGCATTTTCTACCTGGCAAATGTTTACAAGCCTCCAAGTGTCATCTGGGACCAACAGGTCCTACCAAGCCTGCTACACTCGTCTGTCTACTTCAGAGACCTCAGCAGCCATCAGACAGAATGGGGAGATAAGGAAGCTGACCCTGATGGTGAACAAGTTGCAGACTGGGCATCTCAAAAGAATCTTGCCCTTATCCATGATCTTAAGCAATGAGACGTGTTCTGTTCTTCTAGATGGGGTTGTGACTACTGTCCTGACTTGTACTGGGACAGTTCAGTACATGGTCATCCTCAGTCTGTAACTTGCCAAGTTTTGGATAATTTTCCACACAGCCAACATGGACCATCGCTGATCCATATTGGGCTACAGCTTCAAGTTATCAAGAGTTCAAAAAATAAAATAAAATCGGTGGAACTTCAGAAAGGCTGACTGGGAAAAATACATGGAAATGCTGGAGAAGAGTGTAGTGACAGTACAAGCCTGGTATATCTTGGTACATGAGACCTACTGTCGCTTCTGCAGTGCTATTTAAAAATCAGCCTGCAGAACCACCCCATGCAATTGCGGCCAGGTCTACATCCCCTGCCTCAATGAGGAAAGTGCTGACTTGCTCAAGCAATATGAGGCATCTGGTGATCCACATGTTGCTGACCATCTGATTGAATCATTAGACACTGCTCACCAAGCCCGATGGGAGAAGATCACTGAGAGGATGAGCTTTACCTGCTCCAGCTGCAAGTGTTGGAGCCTGCTCTGACACTTTAGAGCAGCACTGCAGCCACCTGCACTCAGCTAGCCTGAAGTGACATTCAGCCAAGGAGCCAGACATCTACTTAAAGTGGCCAAAGCACCTTTGGAGAAACAGATGCAAAGACAAGTGAGGAGCGAATGGGGTATGTTTAAACATGTACACCAGATCAGAAGCTTCCCAGGACCATTCACTGTAACAGAGCTGGACCAGACACTGGGGAGCATCAAGTGTGGAACAGCTGTGGGCTATGACACCATATCTCCAGAATTCCTGAAAAACCTTTGCCCTCGTGCTCAGCTTTGGCTTGTGAAATTCTTCACTAGGGTCATCAGTGAAGGCAGGCTACTGAAGATATGGTGCACCGCAAAAGTGACTGGCCTCCCAAAGCCTTGAAAGGACCCAAGTCAAGCATCAAGCTATTGTCCCATATCATTACTGTCAGTGTGCTTCAAGCCACTGGAGCGCTTGATCCTACAGCACATATTACCCAGTGTGGAGAAAATTTTGAGCCCTGACCATGCTATCTTTCACCCAGGGCCGTAGCACATGCTACCAAGTACTCATGCTGACCACATTTGTTGAAAATAGCTTCCAGAGAAACTTGAAAACAGGTGCTGTTTTCATCAATGTAATAGCAGTGTACGATATGATATGGCACACTGGCCTGCTCATGATGGTATCATGGGTCCTGCTACCTTGGGTCACAGGTGTTGTTGAACTGTTCCTCCATGATGGGCAGTTCAGAATCCATTTGGGGGAGAACACGAGTGCTTGGAGATGACAGAACAATGGGTTACCCCAGGGCTCTGTGCTTTCGACAACCCTGTTCAACCTTTACATCAATGACCTGCCAACAACAGAGTCAAGAAAGTTCATTTATGGAAATGACATCTGGTATGGTACCCAGGCCACGATGTTTCATGAGCTTGATGCCACCTTAAACCGGGACATGGTAAAGTTACCTGATTACTGTAAGACTTGGCACCTCCAGCCAAGCGTCATAAAAACAGTCTCCAGCTAGTTCCGTCTTCATTACGCCGGCACAACCTGAGAGCTGAATGTTTCTCTGAATGGTCAGAAGGTGAAGCATAAAGTAGAACTGGTCCATCTAGGTGGGATCTTAGATGGCACTTTGAGTTACCGTACCCAACTGAAGAAGACAGCAACTGAAGTTAAGACACACAACAATCTTCTTAGCAAACTGGCAGGTTCATCACAGGGTGCTCATGCAGCAACTCTGCAGACATCAGCTCTTGCCACCTCGTATTCAGTGGAGGAGTCCTGTGCACCAGTATGGAGTCGATCATCACACACCAAACTGGTGGATACATAGTTACTTGCTGCCATTTGCATTATCTCTAGCACCCTACATCCGACACTACTCCCATGGCTTCTAGTTCTGAGTAATATTGCTCCTCCCCATATCAGACGAGAGGTTGCCTTTGGGAAGTTACTGGAGAAAGTATGTGCCAACCCAAGCCTGCTGCTGCACAATGACCTCTTTTAAACTTCTAGACATGTTTGCTGCCACGTTGCCCTTTATGGTCTCATCTGCCACATCAGGATGTTAGGGTGGAAACACTCTGGTGAGAGGAATGGATATCTGTTATGATCCCTGTCAAGAGTGTTTCCCGACTCTGACACTTCGAGTGCAGAAGGTGGGGGCCAGCAAAAGACCTTAAAAGTACTTGCCACTAAAGGCTACCTTAAAACTCCCTAAGGTAACAGATTCCCTGGCCTTGGATTGATATCATTGCCATCACCCCCATGCAAAAACCTCTTTGAGACCCCAGGAAGGAGCACTTGGGAATTTCTTCCTGTGAGGTACCCTCAAGCTCTTTTAACCCTCCCTGAGGAGGGAGCTTGGAAAAAAACAGCTGTTAACATCAGCTAAACATGAAACTTTAATTTCTTAATTCTTCTTAGTAACTGGTTGTGCGGTCTTAGACATGTGCACACAGAACCTCCACCTCAGATCATGTTCTTAAAAGAATGATCTTTAGTAAACAAAAATAAAACAGGTCTGGCAAAACATTGCTTTTTTGCTAGGTGTTATGGAGCAGCTAAAAAAAGAAGGTTTAAAAACACAGAGAATTGCTTCCCTCAGATTCAGCTTGAAAAAGTTACAATACACGGGGGAAGGAAGTTACATGTGCTCAGCACAGAGAATACAGCAAACCCAAAATAAAGAAATAAACCTGATCGTGTCTGACTAAATATTCCCTGTTCTATTCACATATCTGTAGTTCAAGGTTTAGTCCTTTCCTGGGCATGGATGTCACTGGATTCTCCATGCCTGGCCCTTGGCTTACTTCATGTCCTTTCAGCAGCTTTGCCTCTCAGAACACAACAGGAAAAGAAAAGGCTGCTGCTTCCAATTCAAAATCCCATGCTTTGTTTTGATTGGCTCTCCTGGCCTCCTGTCATCTCACTTCCTGCTTCCCTAAGCATTCCTGGGAGTCTGGGACTCTATGATTTTAACCCTTACAGGCAAGACAATTAAAAGTTAGGTCTAAAGTGTTAACAACTTCAGAGAAAGATTCTAGCTAACTGAATGTCTGTAACATCCAAAAAATGATGTTACCCTCCTCTCCATTCACCACAATTCCCAAACAGTCCCTCGTTGCCGACCCCACAATCTTTCTGCCTGGTTTTGACCTGCCCCATCAGCAAAGGTCTCCTGGAACAGGTTCCGGACTGGTCAAGGTCTCTGTTCAGCTACCCAGTATCACTGGGCCTTTTGTGACAGCCCTTTGGGCAGCTGTGGCAGGACATAGATGATGACACACATTGTTGCTGAAATCTTGCTGACTAGGTTCAGCCGCGGTCCAGAAAAACTGCATCACACCACTGAAGATGCCATTGCCTGGCTAGATGACTGTGCCTGTGCTAGATAATACCTAACTGGAATATGAACAGGCCTTAAATACATGTTGGGGGAAGAGTTGTTTTTAAAGGTATTCATGTTTTCCTTATCCAAAAGTGAAATGAGGTACACACCTTTATGTGCGACAGCCAAGACTATTCTCTGAACCAGAGTGCAAATAATTCACATCACCAAGGGAAGGAGTTTGAGTCTCTTATAAGAAGGGGGATATGCAAATAGGGGTAACAGGTTCCTGTTTAAATCTCTCTCTTCGTGCTCAGGCTACAGGTCAAGAGACAACCAGGAACAATTGCCATCCACCTGCCCCCCCCCCCGAACTTTCCCCTCTAACATCAGGCAAAATGAGACTTTGGCTGCATTTGCTTTTCTTTGCAGTGGCTTGGAAAAGTAATTTCCTGGTAGTTGTGACATTGCACTCCATGTGTTTTATGGAAATATGCTTATGAATGCGAATAGGATGTAACTGGAATATGTTTTATGAAAATAGCCCCTTCATGGTGTCCTTAGGAAGCTTGTAATCTACTAAGTGTGTTCAACCTATTTGTTTGCATGTATTATTTCT
Source organism: Chelonoidis abingdonii (assembly GCF_003597395.2). Classification (NCBI taxonomy): domain Eukaryota; kingdom Metazoa; phylum Chordata; order Testudines; family Testudinidae; genus Chelonoidis; species Chelonoidis abingdonii. Next base: position 35,808,739 of record NC_133782.1, read on the forward strand.
ATATCAGGAGATAAGAGAATAAGATATAGACTTGTATCAGTGTTGTAGTCACACCAGGTGGGGGCCATCAATGGGGCATTAAGCTAATCAGGACCACCCAGAGGATTCAGGGGGCCTGGGGCAAAGCAATTTCGGGGGGCCCTTCCATAAAAAAATTTCAATACCATAAAATACTATATTCTTGTGGGGACCTGGGGCAAATTTCCCCAGTTGCCCCCCTTCTGGGCAGCCCTGGCCCAACCCCTGAACCTCAGCGTGTGAATCGGGTCAGGAACCAGTTGCTCAAACTCCACCCTCTTCGCTGGTTTGTGACAGTTCTTCGGCAAAGTGAAATTTAGATTCCTCTTCGCAGCAGCACCAGCGGCGGAGAGTGTCAGGCCGGGTCGATCTATGGGATGTCATGGAGACGTGTTTTCTTCTCATCCTTTGGGTATTGTCTCATCCAGGTAACTGAGCGGGGATTTTCAAAGAAGTTTGAGACGATTTAAGTCTCCTATCTCCATAGAACATTAACCCCCTCGCTAACTCCAAACCCGAATGGTAGCCCTAAGCCAGCCCCTCACATTGATCCTATGTGTAACCCTCTCCCTCACCCTGATTCAGTTCCTGTTGATCACCTAAGTCTTTTAGAGTCCGTTCAACCCCCAGGTGTGAGCTGCGTCCATGGGCCAAGCCCAGCGGAGAGGATGTCCTGCAATGTGATGGTCTTGTTGCAGATGCTGCGCTGGGTGACTCGGTTCAGTCCAGAGAACTCCAAGTGTCTGGAATAGAAGGAGATGTTGTGACACTCTGCTGTTCTTACGATACCAGCTCTACTGGTTACGTCTATCTGAACTGGTACCGTCAACAGCCGAATCAAGCCCTACAGTACATACTCAAGAGAGGAGTGAAGCGAGCTCAGAGTTACACCCACTCTGCAGATTTCGCCCAGAAGAGGTTTTCTTCCCAGGCTGATGACAGCTCCACAGTTCTGAACATCACAGCCCTGGAGCTGTTAGACGCAGCGGTGTATTACTGTGTCCTGGAGATGGCACTGTGAGAAAGCCACTTAGCGGAGCTGTACAAAAACCCTCTCTTTCCTGCAGCGCTGGAGACATTAAAGCTGCTCAGCAGCACTCCTGGGGAGAGCGATCGCTCAGCTAAAAACACCGATTTTGTCCTGTTTAAGTTGTTTAAACAACTCCATTAAAATTGCACCCTGGAGAACCAGAGACTGCTAGGACGGGGAGAGACCTGGAGGGGTCTTCTAGTCCCCTGCACTCATGGGTAAATCTCCTACCCCTTCTGAGGATTTCAGCTGCGGAATAACCTGAACCCAGCATGTTTCCTGTGTCTGTTTTGAGCTCCCCCAAACTCCTCCCTCCTCCACTGGGCTGATTTCTGTTGAAGCGTCCGTAGCTGGAGCTGCCTTCCGGCACATGAAGATTAGATTCCTCCTCGTAGCCACGTCTTAGAACATAAAGCCTGGGTCGCTAAGGGAGAAATCATGGGGAAGTGTTTTATTCTTAGTATTTGGATATTGAATCTCCGAGGTAAATAGACTGGGATTTTCAAAGGACTTTGGGCTCCCATCTCCCATGGAATCCTGGTCTTAAATCTGCTCCAAACCTTTCCCCTCAACCTCTCTGTAACACAGCCACATCGCAAAGAGATGCAAAATCCCGCTCTTCTTGCAGTTGAGGTGAGGCACTTGGAGGCTGGAAGATCTGCTAGCCAATTGAAAACACAGATTTGGGGGTGACTGTGCCGATTTCCGTTTTCTCCTTCCACAGCCCCTGGGAGATTAACCCCTTATTGAAACGTCTTCACTGAACGATAGCGCCTGGAGACCATCCAGGGAGTGATTTTAAATCATGAAATCGCAGGAACGCCTTTTCTCCCGTCTCAAGTGGACAGAGGAGGTTTCCCCTATGTTAACAAAAGAATAAGAATTGGTGGTAACAGATGAGTCTAAAATGATGAGTGAATAAAAGTTGTTAAAAGGAGCCGTTGGCGATGTGTGGTGTGGGATTAATCAAACTGAGACTTGAAAAGGAAACCGGTTGACTTAGGGATTTCAAAAATTCTATTTGAAATATTTAGCCATCATGGCTAGTAAATATGTGACTATATCCCCCCCCCCAGCAATTATATCTCTGCCCCACTAGATGCTTATCATGAAAACAAAACAAACAAACAAACAAACAGACGAGGTAGAGCTGCCATATTATTATCTCCTATTTACAGATCGAGAGAGAAGAGCAAACATATCGTCTGACTTGCCCTAGTCACCAGGGGCGGAGCTCGGACGCGGACCATGACATTCGGAGCCTACAGCCAGTGGCTTTAAGCCTAAACCCGCCTTTTTCATTGACCCCATCGCTCCCACAAGCCTCGCGATTCCAGTTGCAGCCCAAACCCTGAACCTCAGCGTGTGACCTGAGTCAGGAACCAGTTGCTCAAACTCCTCCCTCTCCGCTGTAGATTTCGCCCAGGAGAGGTTTTCTCCCCAGGCTGACGACAGCTCCGCAGCTCTGAACATCACAGCCCTGGAGCTGGCAGACACAGCGGTGTATCTCTGCGTCCTGGCAAGGACCTCCCTTCCCTACAGCACTGCAGGCTGCAGACATTAGAGCTGCCCAGCAGCTCTCCTGAGGGGCACGATCACTCATTTAAGAACACAGATATTAGCTTGATTAAGTTGTTTAAGCAACTCCATTAAAATGACACCACTGGAGAATCAGAACTGTAGGCCTGGAATTAACTTCTAGTCCAGTCCCCTGCACTCGGGGCAGGACGAAGTATTATCTTCTAGACAATCCCTGACAGGTGTTTGTCCAACCTGCCTTAAAAACCTCCAATGAGGGAGATTCAGCAACCTCCCTAGGCAATTTATTCCGGTGCTTAACCACCCTGACAGGGAGTTTTTCCTTAATGTTCAACCTAAAGTACAGTCTTACTGCAATTGGATCTCCTAGTTTCTTGTCCTAACGTCAGAGGTTGAGGGGAACAATTTTTACCTTCCTCCTTACAACTACCTTTCTTGTAGGTGAAAACTGTTATCATTTTCTCTCTTAGTCTTCTCTTCTCCAGACCAAAGAAATCCATTTTTTTTCAATCTTGACTCATAAGTCATGTTTTCTAGACCTTCGTCAATTGTGCCAACTATTAATTACTTTCACTGACAAAAAATAACACCTTATTTCTGGTCCGAATTTGTGTAACTTCAACTTCCAACCACTGGCTCCTGTTATATCTTTTTTGCTAGGCTGTAGGGCCCATTAATAAATATTTGTTTGTAATAGACTACAACCAAGTCAGCCCTTCACCATCTCTTCACCAGCTTGAGTTTCTTGAGTCTATCACTATAAACATGTTTTCTAATCTTGTCATCATTCTCACAGATCTTCTCTGAACACTCGCCAATTTATCAACCTCCTTCTTGAACTCTGGACACCTGAACAGGACAAAGTATTCCGGGAACAGCCCCAACACTGCCAAATACAGAATTAAAATAACTTCTCTCTTCTCCTATTTGGCGCTTTCTCTCTCTTCTGGTACTTCAGTACCGTATCCATGGCCTGCAGTGCATTCTCCAGAGTCGAGCAAGAAGAGCCAGTGATGCTGCAGGTTTCACCCAGGAGAGGTTTTCATTCCAGGCTGATGACAGCTGCACACTTCTGAGGATCACGGATCTGAGGCTGGCACTGGCAGACACAGCGGTGCATTACTGCGTCCCGCAGCGCTCAGAGTGACAGAGTCACACAGCAAAGCTGGGTAAAAAAACATCCTTCCCTTGATGCCGCGGAAATTATGCGCACTGAGACTGGAAACAGCTGCCTTAGGAGAACTGTTACACTGCCAAGAAATGCATATTTTGGGGTGATTGTACTGCTGTCAAGCTAGTGCTTCCTTTCCCTCCCCCCCCCCCGGAAAAAACTAAATGATTATTCAAATCTTTATAGTAATTTATCAACCTTGGATCATAGAATGGGCTTGAGGCTATTCTGTTAACACTTTGGGATTTTTTTTCTCATTGTCAACTATAGTATTTTGCAAATAACGTGTAGTAGAAACACTGATTTTTAAAAACGTGAGTTAAAATCGTGTGGTTAAATGATTTAAATGAAGATAACCTATTTATGAGTGTGCGTGGGAGATTTAAATGACTAGTTGCAAGTCTGGGACAGTCACAACCTATAAAGCACCTTCTGTTTTGGTGTGATTATTTAGAAATCTCGTGTTGCTTTGTATGACATTTTAATAACGCATGTGACTAAAGTAACGCTGTCCAGGCAGATCTGCGGAAAATAACAAGGTAACGCGATCTACTGGTAAAAAGTATAATACACATGTCATTTTAATCTTTCCATGTTCTATTTATTTTAGATTTAACCATGGAGGGAACAAAGACTTTTAAAACATATTGAAAGGATGTTGTCTGGAACTTTTTAAGGAGCCTCTGTGAATGAGACATGCACATTTCATTGAAAACATCCTTTGAAAGTCCCAAACTTCATTCCTGGTAAAGCTATCTGAGTATCTATCTACTTATATCACCCCATCACAAACACATCTGAGTGCTTACAAATATGTATCCTCACAGTCCAGGAGTGGTAGAGAAATATTAGGATCTCTGTTTTAGATATAGGGAAACCTAGGCAGAGAGAGATTAATTGCCTTGACCAAGTTCTCAAAAGGGATCTGTGGTAGAGCTGGCAACTGAATCCAGCTCTCCTGAGTGTCAGATAAGTGCCTCACCCACAACTCCGTCCTTTCCCCTGCAATCTCAACAGGATGTCAGCTGCTGAGTCACCTGAACTCATCGCGTTTCCTGTGCCTTTTATGAGCTCAGAGTCCTCCCTCTTCCACTCGGCTGGTTTTTGTTGTACAGTCCCAGCTAGATCTGCCTTCGGATACACGAAAATTAGATTCCTCTTCTCAGACACGTTTTAGAGAACATAAAAAAACTAGCTCGTTATGGGAGGAATCTTGGCGAAGTGGTTTATTCTTAGAATTTGGATATTGAAACTCCTAGGTAAATAGACTGGGATTTTCAAGGGCTTCCATCTCCCATTGAATCCTAGTCTTAAATCTGCTTCAAACCATTTCCCTCAACCTCTCTGTAACCTTAACCCGAAATATACCGCTATCCCCAACCCTAACGCTACATTCCAAATTCAACTCTAGCCCTCACCCTAAATCCTAAACCTAGGGCTTTATCCGAATCCGAACACTAGCCCTAACCCTAAGCCATAGATCTGATGGTATACCTTAACCCCCATCCTAATCCGAATCTTGGTTTCTTTCGATGTAGGCACCCAAACATCTTAGGTCGCTTTAAGGTTCCCAGCCGAACACTGCAATGGCCCTGGAACCGCGTCCGTGGGTCAGGTGCTGTTGAGATGATGATGTCCTTTAATTAGCTTGTCTTGTTGCAGGTGCTGCGCTGGGTGACTCGGTCCTGTCCAGGGAACCCGAAAAGTCTCGGTCGGAAGGAGACACTATGACACTCAGCTGTTCTTACACTACCAGCGATAACTATGTTTTTCTCTACTGGTACCGCCAGTATCCGCACCAAGCCCCGCAGTACATTCTCCGGGAAGGAGCGAAGTCCTACAGCGGCCAAAGCCACACTGAAAGTTTCGCCCAGGAAAGGTTTTCTTCCCAGGCGGATGGCAGCTCCACCGTTTTAACCATCACAGCCCTGGAGCTGGCAGACACCGCAGTGTATCTCTGCGCCCTGCGCCTGGCACCGTGACAGAGCCACATAACAGAGCCGTACAAAAACCCTCCTCCCTTGCTGCAGGCCTGCAGCGCAGGTTAACACAATTAAGCGGCGCCCTTGGGAAGCCGTGTAGCGTCTGTTTTTATGCTGTAATAAGTAGTTGCCTTTGTGGGCGTGGGAGCTGCTGCTCAACGGTCTTTGGAATCCCCGCCCCCTAAATTCGTTCACCATCCAGACACAAGGTAAAAAGTGTTCTGCAAAAGTGATCAATACCGGTGCCCCCATTTATAGCTGCGGGGAAACTGATGAGGCACAGGGCGGGGAGGTGACTTGCTTATGGTCACCCAGTGGTAAAGCCAGGAAGAGAACCACCCCACCCTCTTTGCATCCCAATACACTACAGTGCTGATCTCTTTTCTAGGACACACTGCCTCGGCCATACAACTTCATGTTCCAAATTGCTTCTCGATGGCCCTGGTTCTTCTGTAGACGCGCGTGATTGACGGAGAAATTCCTCTATCTCAGCTGTATGTTGTATCTGACAGCCTCACAATCTTTAATGAAGTTATTCTCACCACACCACTATTCCCTCTTCTCATATAAGGTAACCCCGAGTCTCCTTTTTAATTTGGCAGGTGCTGAGACCATCTCCAATTTGCAGCAGCCTCCTACTGCAGAGGCGCTGGTTCGAAGAGGAGCGAATTTGCTCTGCTATTGCTCTTCGGGCTCTAAGGAGTTTGTTCATCATTGGTACCGACTGTTCTCACACCAAACCCTAGAACATCTAATCAGTGGGCCCCCAAAAACACCTCCAGTAAAATAGTGCACAGACTGTACATCCCAGTGGGCAGGAAGTACTTGCAACCTGGGATTTAAATTATGGCATTAACAATGAAGATACTGCCAACTGTTACTGCGCTGTTGCACAGTAGTAAATGCTGACTCTTTCTGTGCAAAAATGCGCCCAGGAGCTCAGACTGTGAGCTCTTCCGGTCTAGGAGCAGCTTTCCCCTTTGTGTCTGTACGGCACCTAACCCAATGAGAGAGGAAAGTGCTGTTACCCACATCCAGTTGGGGCACTGCGCACAAAAAGTCTTTTCAAAGCATCTCAGTGCTTTAGGAGGGTAAGTCCCATTGCAAACTACAAGCAAGACACAGTTTTTAACAGAGAGGGTGATTCACCCCTGGAACAAATGCCCCAGGGAAAAGGTGGAAGATACAGGTTATCCAAACACAGATTACTCAAGAAAGGGGTAACAGCATGACATTTTATGGTCTCTGAAATGTAGGGGATCAGACTAGAATCCTAAATAATCTATTGGTTCCTTTTGTCTGTAAAATACATTTTAAAAAGCGGTTTAGGCAACTAGAAAACCATTAACCTAAGGTACTTTTCTGGCCTCCACTACCGGGACCATCAGAATATTTTATGTACTTATCCCCAAAAAATTCCTGAGAGATAGGGAAGTCCCATTTTACAGATCGTGAAACAAAGTGCAGAAGGACTAAATTACTTTCTCAGGATCACAAAAGGAGTCTATGGTAGGTCTGGAAACTGAATCTGTGAGGATATGTCTACACTACGGGATTATTCTGATTTTACATAAATCGTTTTTTTAAAACAGATTGTATAAAGTTGAGTGCACACGGCCACACTAAGCATATTAATTCAGCGGTGTGCATCCATGTACCAAGGCTAGCATCGATTTCCAGAGCATTGCACTGTGGATAGCTATCCCGTATCTATCCCATAGTTCCAGCAGTCTCCCCTGCCATTGGAATTCTGGGTTGAGATCCCAATCCATGATGGGGCAAAAACAGTGTCGAGGTTGATTTGGGGTAAATGTACTCACTCAATCCTTCCTCCGGGAAAGCAACGGCAGACAATCATTTCACGCCCTTTTCCCCTGGATTGCCCTGGCAGACACCATAGCATGGCAACCATGGAGCCCGTTTTGTCTTTTGTCACTGTCACAGTATGTGTACTGGATTCTGCTGGCAGATGTGGTACTGCAGTGCTACACAGCAGCATTCATTGCCTTTGAAGGCAGCAAAGATGGTTACCCTCCCTATGGCACTGTCTGCTATTATAAATGGGTGATGAGATGATGGCTATCAGTCATTTTGCACTGTTTGCAATTGGAAATTGGCAATGATGGTTATCAATCGTTTTGTACTGTCTGCTGCAGTTATGGGTGCTCCTGGCTGGCCTCGCCGAGATTGGCTGGGGGCACATGGACAAAAATAGGAATGTCTCCCTGGGTCATTCCCTTCTTTATGTTTTGTCCAAAAATAGAGTCAGTCCTGCCTAGAATATAGGGCAAGTGCACTAGAGAACCAGAGAGCACTCAGCCGTCTTCGCAGGTCTCTATGAGCCCTCCGAGATATCCCTCAGAGTGAGAATATGATGAAGCTCGCATGTGTCTTCTATGGGCAGTGCTGTCGTTGGCACAACCATCATCCGGTTTGCTTGTCTCCTCCTCCCTTCTAACTTTTCCTGGGCTACTTGCTTTTGTGCAGTAGTCCTTCTATTTGTGTGATGATAGTATTAAAGAGTGCTCAGTAATAAAAAAACACTGATTTTTTACGTTTATGATGTATAAAATTGTATGGTAATGGCTCTAGCCTCATTCTATGAGTCATTGCGATTATCGAGAATCTTTTCTTTAGACATGAAAGTGAGAGGAGGTGTTCTATGAAGCTCTCAGCTGCTCTAAGTGCTGTCTATGATGGAGTGATGTTATCCTATCCATTTTTGTACATTCGCCAGAATACTGGGGAGTCTATTCCGTTCAGTGTTTTTTATCCTGGGCGCCCTGGCAACCTCTATTGGGCTGCGATAGTGAGCCACAAGTGGTTGATGACTAGATCGAATGACTTTGTGATATTTTCCTTGAGTCATTGTTTTGCAACTAGGGCTAATGTATTACCAGCCTGGAGGGACTAAGACTGCCCGTGTTTTTCTTTAGCACATGCAGCTACCCCCGAGGTCGTTCTTATCGTGCAGGCCGCAAGTAGACACGTAAGGTCACGTGACGAGTCTTTAAATAATGAGGACGAGAAAGCTAATGATTTTATTTGCTTTTCATTTCGGGAGGGCGTAGGGTGTAAATTGTATGACATAGACACCCGAAACAGTCGGGAGACAGAATGTATTTGGACGCTGTGCAAAGCATTGGAGCTCAGCCAAGAGATGCATAGGATTGCTTTCGGAGATGCGGGACTGTGGATAGCTGGGAGAAGTCCGCTCAGTACCCCCTCCCTCTCCGGATGTCCATTTGGATTCTATTAGGCCTTTCTGGCTGTTTGGTCTTGTCACGAGCACTGTGCTCAGAGTCCATAGTTGCTGTGGCCTACTGTCTATTATGGCCTGGAGATTGGTTTTTCAATCATGCTTGGCCATTTTCATTCTTGCTCGTAAAGGAGCTCTGGATAGACAGATTTTCTCCCATACAGCGACCAAGTATAGAAGTATCTCACCTACGTCCATGTGGAAGCTTTTTCTGATTTGGGACCGGCATGAGCCACGCGTCTTGACGAGTCCTGCTCTGTAGCATAACAGGATATGAGAATATCAAAGATTTGCAGGTCTTTCCGATCACCAGAGCCAGTGCATCTATGCTGATTCAGTTTTTGCTTTCCAGAGAGCCACAATGGGAGTGCACGTGGATGGATACCCCCGGAGGGCTGAATCATTTGCATTGCACCACAACTGTAAACCAATAACCGACATGGCAATACCGATTTCAGTGCTACTCCCCTCATCGGGGAGGAGTATAGAAATTGGTTTAAAGAGTCCTTTATGTTGATATAAAGGGCTTCGTTGTGTGGACGGGTGCAGAGTTAATTCGGTTTAATGCTGCTAAATTCAGTTTAAACGTGTAGTGTAGACCAGGTTTGAGTTACCCAAGTCCCTCCCTGGCCTGTACCTTAGCCAGAAAGACCATCCTTTGTTAGTTCCAAGGAGAATAAAATGTAACCCGTTTTTGGAAACAGTTGTGAGATTAAACAAGAATTTCTGGTTTGCTGCCTGAGATTGAAAGTCTGCTTAACTCGACTAACCACTAGTGGGTAGTGCTATAGGCTAATAGATTTAATAGGTACTTAATTGTAGGTTAATAGTTTTATAGTCCAGAAGACCACTAGATCATGACTCCCCTTATAACATAGATCATAGAATTTCATCGTCTTTCTCCTGTACTGAGCCCAATAATTTGTGCTTGACTGAAATATATCTTCCTCAAGTATCACTGCTGGGTCTTCCCACCAATTGGAGGTGGAGACCAATAATAATAATTATTAGTGTGTCTCAGAGATTGCATTATTTTAGCACCTAGCAGCCAAATTTGAAAATGTATTTAGATGCCTAAATCCCATAGATTTCAATGGGACGTACAGACCTTTAAAATCTGTCCCTTAGTCCCTCTGTGCCTCAATTCCTCACCTGTAAAATGGAGATAGAAGTCCTTCCTTAGACTATTTAGACAGTAAACTCTGCAGGACGGAAAATGTTTTGGGTTTATTTTCCGTGTGTCTGTGCAGTGCCCTGCACAAGGAGGTCTTTATGTGGTACTGCTATATAGAAAAAGGTAATCATGATAAAAAATGTAAAGACCGAACACCCGCACGCCTTCTGCGAGCAAGCCCTTTTCCGTCTGTTGAGGATGAAAGTGTAAAGAAATCTTTTGATGAGCAACATCTTGTGATATGTTCAAAAAACCACCCTCCTTAATCCCCTATTTCCTTTACTGCCACAGCAACCAACCTGCCATGCAATCTTTGCAGATAAGGCAGAAGTGGTGAGGGGTTGAATGCACTGGGAGGCTAGTTCTGTCGTAACAGGCGGTGTTATCTCTCTGCCGCTAGCGATAGCAGCAAGCTTCGATCTACAAACAGAACAAAATACCCTGCAAAGTGCAATGAATGGGCGCAGCTGTCTCTTCTTGTCCCTGTTCGGTGAGTAACGCCGCTTATTGTCTATTTTAAATGTATTGTTGTTATAGTAACACCCACTACCTCCAGCTGAAATCAGGACCCCATTATGTCGTGTTGAGCTCTGTATAGATACCGTGGTGAGAGTCAATCGAACCCCAGAGAGAATACAACTGATAGTTACATAAATGCCTAAGGGATTTAGAGGCCAAATCTCCGCTACTCTTAAAGGTAACCGAGTGTCCAAATCTTTTAGGTGTCTGATGTTCTCAGCCCAGATGGGTTGCTGAGAGTCACCCGATAGTTGGTAGCAGGGCTTGAAGTTAAATCCAGTGTCCTGAGCCCCACTTCAGTGCCTTCCATACCAGACACCTTCCTCTGCCATCACCGCTTCAAGCTAATCAACCGAGTCCACTTCATGTTCCTCTTGTGCTGTGCATCACTAGCCCACGTTTGTTGTTTAGTGTTTTATTTAACTCTCTCTCATTCCCTCCACCGAGGTGGGATCTGCCTGTCTGAAGTAACCCAGTCCCCCGACCAGAGCGCTGCTGAGCTGACTGATGCAAAGATTCAATGCACCCATGACATTCCTGATGGGAATTACGATTCCATTTACTGGTGTTACCGAAAGGCCAGCACTGAACTGACTTACATCGCTCACAGTTACAGTGGTGAGAGAAATTCAGGCCACTATCGAGTCTATGTTGACCGTGCCAACAGCTCCAGCATTTTAACCATCAGGACCTTACAGCCGGGAGATGGTGCTGTATATTATTGTGCCTTGCAGCGCACAATGCTTCGCCTGCTGTAACACCCTGAACAGTAACTTGCCAGGGAAGGAGCGCTTGATCCAAAGACCATTGAAGACAATGGAAAGACTCCTGTCGAATTCAATGGTGCAGCTCAGGAGATTGAAGACAAAGTGGGCATAAATTCCCGCAGAAAGAGAATTCTAATGCCTAGCAATTTCTGGGGTTAGAGATGGACTGGATTCCTCAGGGAAGGATGGTCAAAAGTTGGAAAATAAATAGACAAGGTGTGTGAGGCAATATCTTTTATTTGACCAACTTCTGTTGGTGAGAGAGATCAGCTTTCACAGAGCTCTCCGGAGAAGAGGTTTGGCCAATAAAAGATATTACCTCTCCTACCTTTTCTCTTTCTTACCCGGGACCAGCACAGCTATCACAACACTGCAAACAAAACAGAAACACAGATAATGACAAGATACTGACCAAACGCAAATGAGTCTTTTCAAGACAAGACATGCAGGTTATTGTTAACCCATGTATGGCAAGTTCATCTACTTTAATAATGATAAAATCAAGTGGTTAATTAAAATAATTCCTTGTCAAGTTCTGGTCACCTGTGTTCAAGAAAGATTAATTCAAAGTGGAAGGGGTGCAAAGGAGGGCTACTCAGATGTTCAGGGAAATGGAGAGCTGATTTTAGGAGAGGCGATTGATTATTTAGGCTAGCAAAACAAAGGCTGACAGGGGATGGGCAGGGATGGTGTCCCTAGCCTCTGTTTACCAGAAGCTGGAAATGGGCGACAGGGGATGGATCACTTGGTGAATTTGACCACTCTGGTTCATTGCCCTTTTGGGGACCTGGGCATGGCCCGACTTGTTCGGAGGATTAGACTGGAGCTAGAGACCTTTATGGACCCATTGGCAGCTTTCATATGATCTTATGAGGAATCTGAGTGGTTTTATAAATACATAGGTAATGATGAACCCAGGGAGGGGAGGACTTTTAAAGCTACTGGACAAATATTTGACGGACAAACTGCTTATAAAAAAAAATGAAGCATAGTTGAATAAAATACTTAGGCTGGGAAAATAGAGATGATCTAACAATCATTAGGGAAAGTGACTAGTATGAGGTTATAGACAGGTGTAGGAGGAGTGGACTAGTCGAAAAAAACCAATAATTTTAAGATGGAGCTTGAACCTATGATGAGTTTTAAAAAAAGGGGTCCACCTGAAAATACTCTTTAGGATTGGGAATGGGAGGATCCTGCCCAGGGTTTTCCTTATTCTAGGTTCCTATGGATTATTAAACTTGGCTTCCTTCATTCCATTAATTGAATGAGGGTTTGTAGCTGCTTTTTTCATTTACCTGAAAAGGGTCCCAAGGGAGAATGGATCTAGGACTAGTTCTCAAGTTGGTAGTAGTGACCGAAACAAGGGTATCATTCTCAAGTTGTCAGGGGGGAGGTTTAGGTTGGATATAGGAAAAAATTTTCAGAGAGTTAGTGAGCACTGGAAATAGGTTTGCCATTAGTGAGACGTGAGGAATCTCCATTCTTTGGAGTTTTTTAAGGTCAGGCTTTTGACCAAGCCCTGGCTGGAATTATAATTGGGCGATTGGGTTCCTGCTTGAGCAGCGGGGGCTTGGGGGACTAAGATTACTCCTGAGGTCTTTCCAACCCTGATATCTTGTTCTGACCTTCAGTAACTATATTTTGTTTACTTAAATATTTGAAGGAATGGAATCCAATGTGCAATTTAAATCAATATTTTAATTGACTCACTGTATATTAATTAATGTTATATGGAAATAAAGATGTTTATTTTTTACAGTATTTATTGCCATTTGTTTTGATAAAAGAAGTTGTCTCATTAAAAAAGGACCAGGGAAAACATGACTGTGTAAAAAATCGTATTTAAAAATAGGGTGGCTCTAATTAGAAAAATGGGAATTTCATTAATAATTATTTCTTTTAAAATTGTTATGTTTGATTACAAGATGTCCTTCGTTTAGGAGTACAGAAAAAATAGATTTCACAAGGAATTGTCAAGAAGACTTTGTGATGTCTGTTTATTGGGAATTCGTTATTTATATAAACAATTCAAATTGATTAGCATATAGGACTAAAAGTCACATTAAGGACATGGGAAACATAATAACAAATACAATTACAGAATGGGACTTGACTTAATTTTAGACTAGATGGCACATGAAGGTTGTGAAAGAATTAGCGGGCTAAGATTCTTGGGATGTCCAGATCCCAGACAGGGACAGGCAGGTTACTGGCATTCAACAGAGTTAGCATTTTTTCGGTTTCTTGAATACATATGAGAGCTTAGAATTCCCCTCTTTGCAGGAACAGCACATCTATCATCTATCGTATGCATCTAACGTAAGAGCTAATGTGTTCACCCTCCAGCCCGGAAGGTGGAGAAATTAGTACGTTATACTATACTATTCTGATTACTATTCGATTTGTACACCCGTTGGATCCATCTGCTACAATGCTTTAATTAATTATACTCTGTTGAAATGAAGCCAACCTAGACTTGGTATACGAACTAAATTCTATGCATACTTAGCAATGCACATTGAGCTTCCCGTATCTTTCGATGGGCGGTCCCTGACGGGGCGTCACACACACACGAGATGAGGAGAGAGAGACCCCAAAGCAGACGTGTGCCCAGGCGCTAGACCGGATGGTCATGTGAGTTGTAGCAGCAGCTCCCCTACGCCGCAGCGCCTGGTCAGGTTTTTGCTCTTTGCCGCACGCGGCAAGCACCATGGGCTGAGGTGGGACGTGGTAGGACGTGGCAAGGGGCGGCTGAAATATAGCTCTCCCATGTTTCCCAGGCTCTAGCACTAGGATCTGGGAGGGTTGAAGACTGTTTTTGAGCTGACATTTCGCTATTCGTGAAGCGGCCTGGGAGCTTCTCATATGTGGTCCCCTTTCTGTAGATCCAGAGTCAAAGGGCCATGCAGGCCCTTTCTGGTCCAGTACATCCGTAGTTGGGACAGTGCATTCCCTCCCGTCACACGGCACTGGGAAGTCACTTCATTGCTCGCTCCCCGGTATTTTGCCAGGCCCTGGCGACACCTGGTTCGCACCACTCGGTTGCTATACGTAGTGGGTAGAGGAGACAAAGCCACAATAGTGGTGGATATAAGTGGCGCAAAGTTAATTCCGGCAAAGGCTAGCGTTATAAGTGGGAGCTGAGCTAGGTGTAGGTGTCAGAGGAGATGGGCTGATTCTACTAGAAAATGCGATCTTGTGAAGCAGATTATTCCTGGTGTGAACGGGTGAATCTGCTGTGGAAGAATACCTTCAAACAGGCTTGCCAAAGCCAGGGTTAAATGACGAAATAGAAATTAAAGCCATAGAGGAAACTTGAGAAAACCAACACCTAGACCATCTACAAAACGCCGCCTACAATATTTAGAACCTGCGCACAAAACCCTTCATAGGACTCATCTTATCATCAATCACAGAAAACACTGAGACTTGCGCATCTAAAGAAATGCGTAGAAGACGCTGCAGGCTTGAGTTAGACGAGGACGACAATAACACCACCGACAAAGCGAAAACAATCACAATAGTACAGAGATCAGACTTACGATTCTCAGAAATTACACTGGGAGCAATACCCACAAATTCTTAGTAGACTTTGGAAAACAAGCACGGATTATGAACGAAACAAACTCTTCAAAAGGCTATTAAAGGGATAGACGAAACGCACAAGTTCACAGTAGCACCAAGAAAATATGGTATACCAATTACACACCCGTGTTAGCTGCGACAATATTCACATATATGGACTCAAGACAGGTATATGACCAACTGAACGAACCTAGAGACAATTGACAAAAAAGGATAGACAGATGACCCAGTATATATCTCTGCAAGCGATTACGGGCCACATTTAGAGGTGTGATCGTGTTGCTACTGACACAACATGTATATGCCGCGCGCCATTTACTCTTTTCTTTCTATAACTTACTTAAAGGAGGTTAAAGCGCCATTGTGTTTTACTTTAGGCTTTGCTGCCTGTGAAGTCGAGCTGATAGAAGCAGCAGAGCTAGCATGCTCTTTTCATCAATTCGAGGCAAAAGAAAGACGAACACAGGGTCTCGCAATTCAGATCTGCCTGCATTTGATATATACAGTAATGTTTCGTCTGTTGGGCCCTGCTTTCTCCTAGTGTCCATCGCTGCTGGGCAGAAGGGATAGGGCGATTGAGGGCTTGACGGCCGCAGGTTCTGATTCTTGGGTTAAGCTGGGCTTTCCCGAAGAGCAGGGTGGGTATGAACTACCTCCAGTCTGGTTTGAGGGGGGTAGTTGCAGTGTGTGCTCCTTATGTCTTAGTAAGGATGCGGCGGTCCACTGAGCTTTTGAAAGGGCCAACACACCGCAGGCTCAGCTGCAAACACGGCCAGGATCTAGATCATGGGGAAGCCGTCGGCAAATGCGAGGATTCAGAGCTCTTGCTCTCTTAGATCTCCAAACACCAGTCGCTACCAGGCACTAAGAATCGCTTCACGTCCAGGCCACACACAATGGCGGCCACTCCCTCCCCAGCGCTATAGAGAAGGACCGCGTCGCACGTATCCCGGGATAAAGTGCCTTTCTCTATTGTAGCACGACGCGATCGAGCTGACAGTCCTGGCTCTCCTCCCAGGCGGAGAACTGGGTTGTGTATCGCTTTTGCCTGAGATTGTATGAAGAAAGGCTGCTGAGGCTTATCTTCCATAAAAGCTGGTGTCCTCGCCTTTTTCCACGGATTATTTGCAGAAGTAACTCTCTTCCCTTTTGTATAGTAACTGTAAAATTGTTCGTTATAATTCCTTTTTCTTTTTCTCCTGCCTGCCGTTATGTTTCTCTGTTGTTATCATTCTGGTTGAGGAAGACGCATACGACCCATATATAATCCAGCCGTTTGAAACAGCAACAATAGCATAAACTTCAGGCTGAACTTCAGTGCAATGTAGGTACCCAATTCCTTTAGATTTCTTTGAAAATTGCAGCCGAAATGCTTTGCTAGGTGCCTTTTGCAGAGCCCAGGTGTGTGTGAACAGTTGCGCGGCATTTCTCTTTTCTTCATAACTCCTAAGGAGGTTAAAGCGCCATCTGGTGTTTGGGAGGATACTCATAAAGAGAGGAAAGAGCTGCTTGATCTCTGGCTGCTCCATGTCTGATTGGACGTGTTTGAGCTGAGCCGCGGTGTGTTACCCGGGTGTTAATAACCTCAAAGTCTGGGGGGCTCCACCTTGATGCTTTTGAAGCCAGGCTTACCCAGAAATCGAAGTGCTGCCAATCGCCTTCCTCTGCCAGCGTTTGCAGAGAAAGGGGCACGTGACAGAAACTTCTGTATTACAAAGGAGATGACTGAGAAACTCGTGTGTTCGTTTTCTTGCAGAGATGATAAAAGGCTGCTGCCTTCTGCTGCTTCTCAGCGACTTATGCAGAAGTAAATAAAACACAGTAGCACAGATCCCTAATTCTGTATTTGCTTTCTGTGTTTGGGTTTGTTCTGTTTTTTTTTCTCTTTTGGTTTTCAGGTTTTTGTGTATGAATTTACTGTGTCTGAGTTTCTTATGTTTTCTGTGTTTATGCAGCTTTCCTGGTGTTTATGTTCTTGTTTTCTGTGTTTGACTTTTGCAGTTTGTTTCTTTTTTACTTTTTAGTTTGTTTTCAGGTTTTCATATTCGTGCTTTTGTGTTCCTATGTTACTATATTTGTGTGTATTTTCAGTGTTAATTTTGGATTTAGGGTGTTCCTGTCTTTGTGTTTTTTTTCTCTTTGTGTGTGTGTGTGTGTGTCTTTAATGTTGACTTTCAGATTTTTGTGTTTGAGTTTTTTCTTTCCTTATGTGTTTAGATTGATTTTCAGGTTTCTATGTTTGAGGGGGTTTTGTATGTTTAGGTTGGT
Organism: Chelonoidis abingdonii; assembly: GCF_003597395.2. Lineage (NCBI taxonomy): Eukaryota > Metazoa > Chordata > Testudines > Testudinidae > Chelonoidis > Chelonoidis abingdonii. Next base: position 35,826,054 of record NC_133782.1, read on the forward strand.
TTCCAGGGTTTTCTTTTTCTTCTTTTCTTTTCGTCATCTTTACCTGGTTGTGAAGCTGTTAAATTCTCTCCAGATTTACAGTTACACAGAATAATTCTTGCCTTGCCAGATCCTGTCATTTCATTGATCAGCCATCTCTGCTGACGTAAGCCTTCTCCCTTACTGCTCCTTTGCGGGAAATTAATCTCTTTGCCTTATTAACACGTTTTATTGTCTCTCCAGCAGTTAGCAGTGAGGTGGTGCTGGAACAAGGTGCCCAGGCCTTGGCAGTCCGGGAGGGCGAAGAAGTGACCTTCCAGTGCCGTGTGACGGGAGGGGAGATGAGCAGCTACTGGATGTACTGGTACAGAAAGGGGCAGCAGGGCCCCTTGACCTGGATTTACCGAGAAGGGGACCACTATGGAGAAGGCTTCCAGGGCCGCTTCGTAGGGAAAGTTGATAGCTCCAAAGACAGGTTCACCCTCAGGATCCTGAGTGCAGAGCTGGGAGACAGGGCGATGTATTACTGCGCTTCCAGTCCCCACGGTGCCACAGCTGTGCTGCGGGGCAGAGCAAAAACTGACAGGGCTGCGGGGTAGGGGGTATCGCTTGCAAACCACGGACCACGGCCAGCCCTGGGGCACAAGTGGCTGGGGTCTCTCTCTCTCTCTCTGTGTGTGTGTGACGCTGTCAGGGACGCCATCGGAAAGAACGGGAAGAAGTGCATTTATTAGACAGTATTAGCATAGAATTTAGTTCTGTTTATACCAAGTCTAGGTTGGGCTCTTTCAACAGAGTATAATTAATTAAAAGCAGTTTTAGAGATGGATCCACGGGTTTGTAGTATAGAATAGTATAGTATAGTATAGTTTCTCCACCTTCCGGCTGGAGGGGTGAAAACATTATCTAGTATAGATGGATAGATAGATAGATAGATTGTGCTTGTCCTGTCCAAAGAGGGAATTTAAGCCTCATTTTGTAATTCAAAGAAATGGCCAAAAGGTGCTGCTATTCACCCATAATCCATCTTCGGAGACCAGTTAGACTGAAGGAGCTGTCCAAGGTGGAAATACTCCATGGACAGTTAAAGTAGAAAAGTGCCAAGAGGCCAAAATGTCTGCAGTAGGAGGGAAGGATCTCTCTCTCTCTCTCTCTCCATATATACACATACAATCTACTTAGCTAGCTAGATAGCTCTCTGACAAGGTGGAGGAGGTAATAATTTTTATTGAACCAACTTTTTTTGGTGGAAGAAACAAGGTTTCCAGCATTAGAGAAATTCTGCTCAGGACTGCCTTCTGTCTCCAGACCTGAGGAAGAGCTCAGTGAAAGTCGAAAACATGTCCCTTCCGCAAACAGAAGTTGTTCCAGTAAAAGATATTACCTCGCTCACCTTGACTCTTTCATATCCTGAGACCAAAACAACTACAAAAAATCTCTCTCTGTCTCTCTGTTTGCCTCTTTTAAAAAAATAAATACACGTGCATCTTTCGGTCTGTCTCTCTGGAAATAAATACATGTGTATCTGTCTGTCGGTCTGTCTGTCTGCTTTTATGGATTATAATCCTACGGAGAAATGGTAACCTAATTTAGTTGCCTGCAATAAGCATAACGAAGTTATACACCTACACCGAGGAGAAATTGTTTAAGAAAAAACATTCCTTCGCATTGTCTCCGGGTTGCTTCCTGGGCAGAATTTCTCCCTCTGTCTATTCGCAGCCCTCCCACGAGGGGGAGTGGGTCCTTGACTTTAAATAGACTGGACAACGCAGCAAACGCCCCATTCTGTGTGTGACAGCGGTACAGACGAGATGTGGATAGCCGTCTGCCTCTTTCTCGTCTGTAAGTGGTTCCATTTTACTGGCAATAAGACTGTGGTTTTCTAACTCACGGGTCTTACTCTGCCTCCATTGCTCTCCTGCTAGGTCCCGTGGCTGGGAACTCTGTGACCCAGATTCGAGCGTCTGCGTCAGCCAGGGAAGGGCGGTCCGTGAAACTGAATTGTCAGTACAGCACCACGTACTCGTACTACGCTCTGGGATGGTACCAGCAGCTGCCTGGGCAGCAGCCTCTGTTCCTAGTGTACAGAAATGACAGGGGAAATGAATACAAGCCCCATTCTGTGGCACCTCGGTTTTCCTCCGAGCTCAGCACCGATGTCAAATCCTTCACACTGTCCATAGAAGGGGTGCAACGGGCTGACTCGGCGGTGTATTTCTGTGCTCTCTGGGATCCACCGTGATACACAGCGCACCGTGATCCCGACACAAACTGCCGGGTGGGGGGGCGGGGCGGGTCTTGGAAAGGAAGGGAGATGAGTAATTTCCCTTACGTGCACCGGGGGGAGGGGAGCCACATAGCGACGCCACCGCAGCGCTGTCCAGGGCCGCTCCTGGACGGGCGAGCTGAGGCACCAGGGGCTAGTGGGAGGGAAGGAGCTTCCGACATTCTCGTGGGGGGCCCTCTGGGGCTTGGGGCCTGGGGCAAAATGCCCCACTTCCCCCCCCCCCACGGGCGGACCTGCAGCTACTGCGGTGAATCTGTCCCTCATTTTTAAGACTGAACTGTATGAAAATCGAGTGACCACATTTGCTGTTAGACACCCCCGGTGTCCCTGAGTCTGCAGAGGAAACGGCACAGACACGTGTCTCTGCAGCTCACACCCAACCCCGCCTCTCTGCGTGCTCTCCAGCAGAATTGTCTCCAAAATAGTCAGAAAAAAAAGATGATTCTGTGGCTACCGTCGCTTTCATGGCAGCAATTCCCAGAGGTGATTCCTTTCCTGGATATAGAGGGGAAGCTAAGTATTACATTGGACCTAGCTGAGGTTAGTAATAATATATTTTAATTTTGCAGGTGCCCATTCGCAGATTCAGCTGGTGGAGTCTGGGGGAGGCGTTAAAACCACAGGACAGTCTATCAGCATCTTCCGTAATGCCTCCGGATTTACCTTTGGAAACTATTGGATGCACTGGTACCGCCAAGCTCCCGGGAAAGCGCCAGAATGGATTTCCTACATTAACGCCGACAACACTAACGCGGACTATGCCCACTCAGTGAAAGGGCGATTCTCCATCTCCAGAGATAACCCCAACAACCTGCTCTATTTGCAAATAACCGGCCTGAGACCCGAGGACGCGGCGGTGTATCACTGTGCGAGTGACACAGTGACTGGCAGGGAATCTAACCACGTACAAAAACATCCCCTGTGCAGTCACAGCCCGCTGCGGGGCACAGCCCAGGGGACGGGTCAGACACACACAGAACTGAACCAAGGAGATAATGTCCGCAATGGTGCCACCAGCGCATGAAGGACGCTGCTTTTGTGGGGCTTCAGAGACAGGTCAGGGCTGGGGCAGGAAACACGAGGCAGCCGCTAACCCAGTCGCTGCCACTGGAGGGCAGTAGCCCCCTGTTCTTTGCTGGACACCTGCCCCCCCGGGGTACCAGCGCGCCATCCCTCCCAGACCCCGCCCCGAGGGGGCAGCACCCTGCTCTTGGCTGCGCTCCTCGCTTAGATGGTTTCCAAGCCTCTAGGAGGCGTGAGGGTTCAGCATTTCTGGGTTGCACCTGGGTCCCGACTCCCGGGAGACCTGGATGGATTCCGAGCAGTGCACGGGCAGCCCAAAGGGGACAGGGTCAGAGGTCACTAGCTGCTGGTAGATCTGACCTGCCCCTTGGCTGACTGTTGCTGCTCCCGCTAGGAATAAAACCCAGTGACTGAGCCAGTGACTGGAACATAAGCTCTCGGATCCTGATTGGTGGGTTTTCCAAGAAAGGGCTGGTTTCACAGCCAGCAGCTTCCAATGGCTTCAGTGAACCTTTAACTTTAGTAACTGACCGGTTTACTAGCCATGTCAGAGGTAACTGGCCAGGTGAAAACTCAGCACTCTTCAATGTGTGATATTAGCCAGACTCCTCCCTGGGAAGGGCGTTAGCCAATCGCTCAGCATGGCAGAGGCGGGGTTTTCCCAGGGCTATTTTAAATGAGGAGGAGTTATGCAAATTACACCGGTGCAGTGACTCTCTTTCCCGATTGTTTCCACCCGCCCCCTGACCCTGCGGCTCGCCAAGAAGCTCTGTCCGCGCGGAGAGCAGCTCGTGCCGGTCCCCAGCGCGAGGACGGGCCGCAGACGCGCAGAGACGATGCTTTGGTGGCTGTATTTTGTTTTTATCGCAGCAGCGTCCAAAGGTGCTTGGAAGAAGGGTGGGGGGAATGAGGGGTGTGTGTGTGTTAATCTGATGATTTATAGTGATTGACTTGAGCTGGGCGGGGGGCGGAATTCCATAGGAATAAATTGAGACAAACGGATTTTGTTTCCGGTTTCATACCATATATTTGTCTCGTTTAGAGGCGGGGGCTGGACACCTCCATTTCGTTTTCCCTTTTCTCACAAATATTGACAGACCAGAAGTTCTCCCCCCCACACACACACACTAGAATGTGGCTAAAGCTGCCGCCTTTGCCCAGGCCTGGCCCGAGGGGATTGTTCCCACCTGCTCTCACGCCCCCAACCCGTTTTGTTCCCCAGGGGCCCAGGGCCAGGTGCTGCTGGTGGAGTCCGGGGGCGGGACTGTGAACACAGGCGGCTCCAGGCGGCTCTCCTGCACCGGCTCCGGATTCACTTTCAGCATCGCCACAGCAGTGTTCTGGTACGGCAGGCCCCCGGGACAGGGCTGGAATGGGTCTCCTGGATCATCAGCAGTGGTGGCAGCACAGATACACTAACGCAGTGAAAGGGCGATTCACCGTCACCAGAGACAACGCCAAGAACCAGCTGTCTCTGCAAATGAGCCGCCTGCGACCCGAGGACACCGCCCGGTATTTCTGCGCTGCTAGAGGACACAGTGACGCGAAGCCAGGCTGGAGCTCTGACAAAAACTCTCTGCGTTCAGTTCAGGGGATTCGGCAGCGTCCCGTGACTAACATCACCCCTGAATTCCGGCGTCTCTCACCCAGAACTCATAGCCCGCTGCTGACCCACCCACTCACCGCAGCTCCTTAGTGGCGCCCTGCGCAGAGTAGTGCGTTGTCCGGGTCGGGGGGACAGCGTGTGTGTCTGTGGCACAGAGGGGCAGGAACTTTTCTCAGAGCACAGAGCAGGGATATAAACACTGACACCCGCGGGTGAGAGCAGAGAACGGGCCTGAACTCTGTGGGTTCACTAGCAAACGCGGGCGGATTTCTACCAAGCCGGACTGACCCAGGAATTCTCTCACCGCGCACCGGTGAGAGAACGTGTCTGTCCTCCCTGGCACGTGCATGGAAGGGCTGTTCGGCCGGCTACACGTTCAAAGAAAAAGAGCTCCAGATTTTTGTACACAACTCGCTGCGTGGTATGCTCCAGGAGGGGACCTGTCCCGATGTTGGCTCTCGTGCAACCCAGGCTGGTAAGAAAGTGCCACAGTTCGACTTGAATTACACGAAGGACCCAGTGGGAGCGCTCTTTAGTCACTGAGGGCAGAACTGACAAACCCAGAGCGGGTAATACGAGCCTAATGAAAACACAAGCACCGCCACACGAGAGATTCGTTTTTGCGTCCTGGAAATTATCCCTGGCTTTCCACATGAGCCTCTGCAGGGTAAATGTATCTGGTAACGATGAGCGGCTCCACAAAGGCAAGGATCCTGCTGCTCCGCAGGGGTTGGTCTGCCCTTAAAGAAGGGAGGAAATGTAAATGAAGTAACATTTCCTGTCACACCCGCTCTGTCCCTCACCCTGCAGGGGACAAAAGCTGCAGCTCCACGGGTCTGCACTGAACAAGTCCCACTGGGGATTCCCGAGTCCCAGGCTAATCAGAAGAAGATGCTCTCTCTGGCTACATTTGCTTTAATGGCAGCACTTCCCCAAGGTGATTCTGGCATGAAGAGGTCGGGGGACTCAGTGTTACTGTGTACAAGGCTAAGGTCGTTCCCTGTTATATCCTCAGGTCCCAATCGCAGGTCCAGCTGGTGAGTCTGGAGAGGCTGAAGATGGCAGGAGAGTCTATCAACATCTCGTGTAAAGCCCCGGGTCAGCTTTGGTGACTATGCGATTCTGTGGTACCGACAGGCTCCCGGGGGAAAACCAGAGTGGGCCTCTTATATTAGCTGGGACGGCTCTGATACGGATTACGCGGACTCAGCCGAAGGGCGATTCACCATCTCCAGGGACAACCCCAGCAACTCTGCCCTTGCAAATGAAGAGACTGAGAGGTGGAGGACAGCGCCCGGTGTCACTGTGCGACACACAATGAGGGGAAGCTGGTCCGAGCTCAGACAAAGACTCCCGTTCCTGTCACAGCCCCGGGGGAAGCACGTCACACCTCAAATTTCAGTCACATGCATTAACCAAGTAGAAAATCTCCCCAACTCTGCAGTCATCAGGAAGGGAAGTATAATTGTGGAGCCCTGGAAGACTGCAAAGATATACTAAGGCTGAGGTACATTCAGGGGCTGCACCCTCTATCCCGGCCTCTGACACACACCTCCCAATGGCCGCAGGGTGCTGCAAACAACACTAGTCCCCTCTTTTCACAGCCCCCTTACTCCCCGGAGGCTCCTTCTTGGTCATTGTCTGAGGCTACTTCCCCAGAAAAAAAAACAGTGTGTAAATTCTTGTGTCATTACTGACAAGAGGCAGGGTTGAGATTACATGAGCAACCTGAGTTCTGGCACCTCCTCTCATTCGAGGCTTGACTTAGCCACATTAACGTTCTTTTAAAGTAGTTTTAATGTAATTTCCTTCCCGTACAAAAAATGAAGCAAACAAACACACCACCCTTTCTTTCTATAGAACCACACTAACCCTCCCTCAGCTGAGAATTGGCATTTCCAGAGGTGCACACTCCTTGTCTTAGATGCGCACGTCTCGACCTGAGTTACCATGTGCCCCTGCTGTCCCGAGCCCTGCCAGTAGGGGCCAGCACTCTTTGTCTGTAGTACACATCCCCGCCTTCTATCCTTAGCTACCACTAGAGGGCAGCATGGTTCGCTTTGGTGCCCCCCAATCAGCGTGCGACCTACATTGTTTCTGGAATATCCTACACTGCCCCTTCATGTGCCCCGTGGGTGGTGGAACAGAAGGTTCAGCACTGGGCCAGAGTTACATTATTAGGGAAAGATGCTTAGGGACCCGCTCCTTTCCCTGCTAGGAGATCTCAAGGTTGGCAGCACTGGGTGCCTGGTCATTAGCTCAAGAGAGCACTTTGTAATGGAAAGGCTAGGACATGTTTCTTGTCATTCTGTAGTACAAAGCATGGAACCAGCCCACTCAGCGGTGACAGAGCAGGAGGCCCCCGATTCTAGACAAGCCCTTGGCCTCAGCGATATGTCCCTGGTTCCACAGTGTGTGGATACCATCCATACTCAACGGAACAGAAAGAGACACAAATGTGGAACATGGTCTCTTGCAAAAGGGGTGTTGGAATACCGCCCCCCCCTTGTCAGTTGGAATTGACACTCGCCTATCAGTTACAGGAGATGTAAATTGCTTAGCTGCGTTTCTTGTTCCAAACCAAACATCACATGTCCCTGACCTCGGAGTTCCCAGAGAGAAACCACTTTAACCCTTGGTGTCTGCAATTACCCATCCAACTCAGTCCTTCACATTCTCATTATCCCTCCTAGTATCCAAAAACTGACAGCCTGGCTGATGTCTCAGGCCTGTGAATTATTTGCTTCCTATGGAAAAAGAGCGAACACTACTCTCCCCCTCCCCCAAACACACAAAAGTGTGGTAAAACTGTAAGATCATGTTGTGAGGGTGACTATTAAATGGATGAAGTTGTTTGTACTCACAGTGCTATACGGGATCTTTTCAGGGGGTTAAGGCAAAACGCCACATTATTAGTAATACAGGTATTATTAACACTTTATCATATGCATATGATATATTACAATCATGCATTCACACACAACACACACAGACACACTCCGTCTTGCTGTTGTTACCAAACTAGTTGCTCCCTTAACAGCACTGGCCAGGTGAGTTAGATGGGGGAGGGGTGGAGCCGGGCTTCCCAATCCGGATCGATGCTCCGATGGTGACAAGACGATCCGGGGTTCTTCTGCAAGACACCTGCGTATTTATAGCAGCTTCCCTTTATGCAATCCAGACCAGATTCAAATCTGGGTCTGTGTCCGTTGGTCTTTGTGCTGCTTTTTTTCTGGGTGTTTGTCCCAATGCTGCTCATAAAAGGGCGTTTTCTAAAGAAGATGCTGCTTCTAATTCCTGAGGTCGTCAATATGTCTGCTCTTTTTTATTGGGCCCACTTGACAAGTTGTATTGTCTTTTTGCTCTGGCTCCATTCCTCTTAACTGTTGTTAGCTGTCTGGAGGTGGGTGTCTTCCAAGCCTCACTCATTCACACCTCATTCCAGTCAATGGGGCAATTGATTCAGAGGTGGGGGGGAGATCTTATTTTACTTCTAGCAAAAGGCACATGTTTCTTTTACTTAACTATACTATCCTTAGGGGCTATAACATTTGATACAAAGTTTTTTCTCACATTTTCTATACAAAGTTGTATGAGAGAGGCACAATGCCAAGTCATATGAAATACAAAATCAAACAGTGAACAGAAGTTACAATGCAGGCAAGTGTAGTGAATGGTGAACAGAACTTACATTAATAAAGTGAGCAATTAAAAACAATTTCATTTATCAGTTCTACAAAGTCACTTCTTTTCTTAAATGTTGGCCACTCAGGCCTGGAGCTTAGTTATCTCTGGTGGGGAAGGAGAGAGCAAAATAATTTTATTTTCTCATTCTTTATTTTATTCCATTGGTAAAGGTGAGGGGTCTAATTTCAGAGTCCCTGGTCTTGAATAACGGGACTGGTCTTCAGTTGTCTCCTGCCGGGCAGCGTATGGAAATCACCCTCGTAATTCCCCCAGTAGGGGCCCAGGTAATGTCTGCACACCTTGCCGCCAGTCAGAACTGATAACCCTCTCTTAACGTACAGGATATAAACAGCGAAGCAGCTGCATTTCCTGAGTCGCACCCGCCTTGTCCCTCAGCCTGCAGGAGAGTGAAGCTGCATCCGCTGTGTTGCGGCAGTTAAGGGTTAATTTTTCCCGTTGCTGGGCCTTTAAAGGGGCAGTGACAGGCGCAGGAGTGTTCGGACACGCGGCTGTTAAAGAGCGAGCTGGTCTCTGTGAGCGACAAGGTTGGAGCGAGCGGACTGCGTGTGTGTCAATAACAGCGAGCGAACGAGCTAGACTGGAGGAGTGTGAACGGCCCTGTGCCAGTGAGACAGCATTTCACACCAGGGGTGGCACAGCCTGCTCTGGCTCTGGGTCTCAGGATCCAGCAGAAGCTGCGAAGGGTTTCAGAGACTCTCCCCAGAGGGAAAAGCCGGTTTCCGCATCTCCGGCTGTTTTGCTTCTGTTCGAGACACGATGACCTGGCTTTTCGCTGCTCTGCTGGCCCTGGCCCCACGTGAGCATTGGGGGGCGGGGGGATATAGGGCGAATCCGGGAGACTCTTTGCTCCCTGAGTCAGTCGGTTTATTCATTTATTCATGTTCCCAGGTGCCCTTTCCCAAGTGCAGCTTGCGGCGTCCGGCCCTGGGGTGGGGCAGGTCTCCGAGCCCCTCGCACTCACCTGCGCCGTCTCGGGTGGGTCCGTCACTGCTGATTACTGGGATTGGTACCGGCAGCTTCCCCCGGGAGTGCTGGACTGGCTGGGGGAGATTGACTGGTACAACTTGCAGTGGAGCGGACGCTACGCCCGGTCTCTCTAAGGCCGAGTCATCCTCTCCGCCGATTCCTCCAAGAACCAGTTCTCCCTGTTACTCCGCTCGCTGACAGCTGTGGACACCGCCACCTATTACTGCGCCAGGAGAGACACAGAGACAGGGAGCCCTCAGACAGAAAGGGAGGAACTAGGGGGGCTGAACCCGCCTGGCTTGTCCCCTTCTCTCAGCCGCCCTCTGCGAGGGACAAGGTTGGGGAACCCATCTCTTTTACCGGACCGACTTCTGTTGGTGAGGCAGAGAGGGACAGAGAGAGAGACACACACACAGAGATCCACTAGAAGATCTCACCTCATCCACCTTGGATCTCCAATATCCCGGGACCAACAGGGACACAGCAGCTCTGCATAGTGACATGTCAGTGTCGACTCCAGCCTGAGAAACACAGCAGGGAAGAGACCCCAAGAAGAGCTCTGGGTTGCTCCAGAGCTTGTCTCTGTCCTGCCAATAGAAGTTGATCCAATACAAAATATGACCTCACCCCCTTTGTTTCTGATATCCTGGGAGCTTTGTGTCTACAACTGCACTGCATGCAGCAGGAAAGAGAGTGAGACAGCAGGGTCCAGGTCCGCCCTGCTGTTCTGGGCTGCAGATATTTCAGGAGGAGGGAGAGGCCTGTATATACGGGATGCATGTGCCCATGTTTGGTGTGTATGGGATGGATAGATCAATATAGAGAGGGGTGTGAAAGCTAGCTGAGGGGGTGTATGAGATAAATAGTGTGAGGGTGGTCCCGGTGGGAGCCAGCTGAGATCACCCAATTAGGGTAAACTGCAAACAAACCCCAAAAATCTGGTGGATATTTCAATATTTAGATTTACCAACCAGCACAAAACAGCTTCTGTAGTGCCTCACTGGTTACTTAGAAGTCCAAACAAGGCAGTTCCCTGAAAGTAGCCAACCTCAGGCTTCCCACCAGGGACCCACGTCAAAATATGATTTGGATTCCTGAAAATCTTATTCCATCATACAAAATAAAAGGTTCTTCTGATCCCAAAGGAACAGCCACATAACCAGATCAAATTACAGTCTATATCTTACAGAAAACATCTTAGATCTTACAGCCAATTCCTATTAACTAAACTGAAATTTATTAAAAAAAATAAATGAGAGTGTTGGTTAAAAGATCAATATACTTATGGATATGAATTCTATTCTTAAGGTTCAGATACATAGCAGAGATGGTGAGTATATATTTCCAAAGAGTTATTTTGGAAATAGTTCATAGCTTATAGTCAAATGTCCATATTCAGGGTGAAATCCAGCCAATGACTGGGATCTCAATCATTATGGTTAAGGGTTCCCCTACATGAAACCCACCAGATCTGAGATAAAGATAGGCCCTATAGCCTAACTTCTGCCCTGTTCCTGGGAGCCCGAACACCCATCAGAATGGAGTCTCCACCCCTCTCCAGGGGCACGGCATGATGTGGGAAGGGGGATGACTTTGTTCCCCTTCCAAACCAGGCAGCCATCTCTCAGAAGCTGCAATAGACAGAAGACGCCCCTGTGTTGTATTTTTTACAGTTAAAGCCTAAACCCTCCTTATCTTTATAGGGAGAATTTACCCTCCAGCTGAGTGAGCAAGGCCAGTGTGGGTACAGTTTGTATTCATTTTAGCAGCTTGTAAAAGTGAGAAAATGATTGAAAATACTGGCCGTGATACGACACCCGTGTCTCTGGCCGCTGGTGACAGTGTGAATGTGTGAGCTGGACAGAGAGAGAGATACACACACACAGAGAAGATGTGTGTGAGAGAGTGTTTGTGGGTGGAGGGGAGAGTTGGGATTTGCAGCAGGCAGGTCTCAGGCTTGCGCTGCAGAATTTCTCAATTTTTAAAAAGGTCTCCAGAGGCGATTGCAGCAATTACAGGCCTTTAAGCCACACTTCAATACTGGGCAAACTGGTTGAAACTATAATAAACAACAATTTTGTTGGACAGATAGATGAACATAATTTGTTGGGGAAGAGTCAACATGGTTTTAGTAAAGAGAAATCATGCCTCACCAATCTACTAGAATTCTTTGAGGGGACAACAAGCATGTGGACCAAGGGGGATCCAGTGGGTATAATGTACTTAGATTTTCAGAAAGCTTTTGACAAGATCCCTCACCAAAGGCTTTCATGCAAAGTAAGCTGCCATGGGATAAGTGTGAAGGTCTTCTCATGAACTGGTAACTGGTTAAAAGATAAAAAACGAAGGGTGGGTATAAATGGTCAGTTTTCAGAATGGAGAGAGGTAAATAGCGATGTCCCCCAAGGATCTGTTCTGGGATCAATCCTATTCAACATATTTATAAATGATCTCGAAAAAGGGGTAAACAGTGAGGTGGCAACATTTGCAGATGATGTACAATTACTGAAGATAGTTACGTCCCAGACAGACTGCAAAGAGCTACAAAAGGATCTCTCAAAAATGGGTGACCGGCAACAAAATGGCAGGTGAAATTCAATGTTGATAAATGCAAAGTAATGCACATTGGAAAACATAATCCCAAGAATACATACAAAATGATAGGGGCTAAATTAGCTGATACCATTCAAGAAAGATCTTGGAGTCATTGGCAGAAGCTGGGAATGAGCGACAGGGAATGGATCACTTGATGATTCCCTGGCCTGTTCATTCCCTATGGGGCAGCTGGTGTTCCCCACTGCTGGGACACAGGACACTGAGCTACATGAACCTTTGGTCTGACCCAGACTGGACCTTATATTCTTATGGGTCTAGGCTGTGAGGTGCTAGCAGCAGAGCTCTGGGTTTGTCCTTGTGCCCTGTAGCGCCTGACACACTTCTGGTCGGTGTAAGAACCTCACAATAACCCGCCCTGCTCCCGGGGCGCCATGACATCATCAGACCGGAGTCTCTGTCCCTCTCCAGGGGCAGGGTGTGGTGTGTGAAGGTGGGGGGGGGGGCGTGACTTCGTTTCCCTTCCAAACCCGGCAGCAGCGGCTGTCAGGCTGCAATAGAGAGAAGCGGTCGTGTCTTGTGTTGTGCAGTTAAAGACTAAACCCTCCTCAGCCTGACAGTGAGAATTTACCCTGAAACTCAGTGAGCAATGCCAGTGTGGGTAAAGTTAGTGTTAATTTTAGGAGCATGGACAGGTGAGAAAATGTTTAAAAATACAGTGAACATTCAGAATATGTGTTATAGTTGCAGATGTCTGTATATCCCTGTTTTTCCTTCCTTCCTTCTTTCTTTCTTGTCACAGTCTCTTTCACTGCATCACAATCTAATATATACAATGTTCCATCATCAGTAGCGCAATGTTAGCTTTTCTGTTTGTGTGTTTCTAATCCTTCACTGGCTGTTCATCCATCCATTTTTCCTGTACCGTTTTTTCTCTCTCTCCATCTGGACATTCCCTTTTACTGTATTCTCTCTCCATCTATGGTTTCCTCCACTGCATTAGCCGGCAACTTGTCTCTCGGTTTATTTCTGTGGCTTAGATGCCCTTTATCACCCTAGTGACAGCCCATAGGTATGAACAATGATCATAGTGTTTTCTCCCTTAGGTGCCCAGTCCCAGATGCAGCTGGTGGAGTCCGGCGGGGCGGTTAGAAATGAAGGGGAGTCCATCCGGCTCTCCTGTAAAGGCTCCGGTTTCACTTTCAGTAGCTACGATATGTTCTGGTACCGGCAGAGTCCCGGGAAAAGCCCGGAGTTTGTCTAGTATTACTCACGACGGCAACTGAAGCATAAAATTAGCGTCTTGGGTTCAAGGCGATTCACCATCTCAGAGACAACGCCAAGAAGCGAGCTGTACCTGGAAATGAGCCGCTGAGATGGGAGGACACGCCCGGTATTCACTGCGTGCAGAGGGCACAGTGAGGGGAAGTCCGTTGAGCTGAGACAAAACCTCCGGCCCTGGCCGCAGGCTCAGAGGGGTAAAGTCAGCTCTCTTGGGGTGCGGAGAGCAGAAGACCGACGTGCAAGGAAAGACTGGGTCGTATGGGGGCAGCCCGACATGCCGATGTGAGAACCTTTATTCCCCTGTGTGCGCGTCCTTAGATGCCCAGGGAGCAGTTCCAGGGGAATCCCAAACCCTTCCGACATCCGGAACCATTGCTCAAGGAGCCGGAGGCAGCGTTTTGCTTCCGGGGGAGGGTTGCAACAGGCCGGTCAGGCTGCGCTGGGGCATTTCTCACCGAGTCTAGCTGTGAGGTGCTAGGACAGAGACCTGGGTTGCGCTGTCCGCTGTAGCGCCTGACAATTTCTCCTCGGTAGAAGAACTCACAGTAACACCGCTCTGGTCTCCGCGGGCGTGAGACCGTCAGAAGAATCTCCGCCCCTGTCCAGGGCAGGGTGGTATGGTAATGGGGTGGTGGGAAGCGGGGGTGATTCGTTTCCTTATTGCAGCTTCATCGGAGACTGCAATAGAGCGAAAAGGCGCCTTGTGTTGTGCAGTGAAGGTAGAAACCGTCCCAATCCTGAAGTGAGAATTTATCTGCATCAGACAATGCCAGGTGGGTACAGTTTGTGTTGTTTTAGCAGCTTGGGAAGGTGAGAAATGTTGAAAATACAGGGAACCTTCGAGAGTATTTGTTTAATTTGTAGAGTGTACACGTCTGTCTGTTTGCTCTATACCCCCTTTAATCTCTCTCTCCCATCGAGCTCATACTATATTTTTCTGCTTGCTTCACTGCATAAGCCTAATATATAAAATATATCCATTGTAGTAGCACAATGTTAGCTATATGTTTGTGTGTTCTAATCTTACTGGCTGTTCGATCCATCATTATTCTGTATTGTATTCTCTCTCTACATGGACATTCCTCATATTATTCTCTTCCATTATGGTTTCTCATGTAGTAGCCGGCAACTTGTCCTCAGTCATTTCTGTGGCTAAGATCCTTATCACCCTAATTGACTAAGCCCATAGGTATGAACATGATCCTGTGTTTTTTTTCCATCCTCGGCGGGGGGGGTCGGCGGGGGTCCCCTCGGGGCGTCTCCGTTTTGTCAACGGCCGGTTTAAAACTTTTCGTGCTACGATGTTTGTAAATGGAGAGCGGGCAAAAGCGAGTTTGTCTCAAACAAGACTCTCACGCTCATACGAGCACCGCGGGGGGGGGATGGCATAAAATGTAGCGCTTGGGTTAAAAGGGGATTTACATTCCAGAACAACGCCAAGAGCGAGTGTACTGAAAGAGCGCTGAGACGGGAGGAACGGCCGGTATCAATGCGCTGCGTAGAGAGGCACAGTGAGGGGAAGCGTGCTAGTGGCAAACCGCTCCTCGGCTCAGGTTCAAGTCAGATCTCTGGGGAACCGGGGGGGTTGGGTCAGAGACCTGGTGCGCTCAGTGCGGGAAGGTCGGGGAAACTGAGTCACTATAGGGGACCAGGGAGGTGTGAATCCCCGGGGACACAGGAATCCCCAGCCCTACCGCTTACATCAGACTAACAGAGCTGGCCCAGAGCGGATGGGCCACACCCGGACCTGCTGTTCTGCAGACGTGTGAGACACAGCGAGAGGAGGAAGGAAAGACAGACGCACAGACACAGCACTCTGTCTTCTTCCTTCCCAGCGCGTTGTTCGGGGTATGCAAAGGGGAAGATCTACTCAGCACCTCATCCCAGCTCCGTTCCCCGGGCTCTCTGGCGCTCTGAAAGCCCCGCGGCCGCAAAGCTCTAACCCGAGCCCGGGGTTTACTCAGCCGCCCTGACTGTTCACAGCTCTGCGGGGACAGAGGCGGAGCCGGAGCCGGAGGAGCGATTATTCTTTATGGCGGAAGAAAGATTAATATTTCCTGTCTGCACCAGCCCTGGCCCCACGTGAGTCTCTGTGTCTGGAAGTATTTGTGCCCCTGTGCGACCATTTGTCTCTGACAGAGAGATTCTTCGCTCCTTGTGCGGCATAGCAAAACGGGGCCCGTGTCGCAGCTGCGGCTGGTGATGTCCGCCCTAGTGGGGGAGGGTGTCAGAGGCCTTCACGCTCCTCTCTGCAAAAATGGTGGTGGTTGTGTTTTTTGTTATTTTTTTAAATGAAAAAACTTTTCTAAAGGGCAACATAAAAAGCCGGAAGCAATAAATAAATCCTCCAAAACCAATGAATAAAATCGGAAAATAATCAAGTGAGAATAAGCAAAAACAAAGACAATAAAATAGGAAGAACAACAGTCCCTAAAACAACCAGATGCTAATGCACAGAACCCCTCAAACACACCCCGGCACTTTCTGACCAGCAGCAGCACACTGTACTGACAGCCCCCCCCCCCACGCCCGTGTTTCCTTTAATTCACTTGTAGCTTTTTAGGGACACAGTTTGAGAGAGAGAGAGAGAGAGACACTTCTCACCAACAATTCCCCCCATCCTACTTTTTTACATGAAAATGGAAGATCATTTATTTGACAGGAGCAATCAAACTGCATTTTCTCAATCGATTGCCCAATCGATAGTGTTGTGAAGGGAGGATTGTGTATAGGTGAAGTGATAGGGGTAGCTCAGTGGTTTGAGCATTGGCCTGCTACACCCAGGGCTGTAAATTCAATCCTTGCGGGGGTAATTTAGGGGTCTGGGGATTGGTCCTGCTTTGAGCAGGAGGTTGGACTAGATGACCTTCTGAGATCCCTTCCAATTCTATGACAGAAAAACTGTGGGAGAAGGGATGTTTTTAGTGTGGACAAGGAAGTGTGTAGTTTTCATTCTTATTAATGAGTGGACATAAACGCTGGGGGAAATCTGGGGTTAACAGCCAGGTAAAGTGGAAACGACGAACGGCCTCCTCTGTCAGAGGTTACAATGTGTTAGCTAACGGGCGGTTTACAAATAGCCCTGGTTTTGTAACTAGTGAGGAAAAGGCTAGAGAGACTGGCAGAAAGCCACACCCAGAGAGAGACAGAAAAGAGACACCGGCATGCACGGCACTGGCTCCGTCAGCCTTCTGGAGAAGGGCTGGAATCCATGGGACGGGTATATCCATATAACGGGGACACGAGCTACGCCCCGTCCCTCCAAGGCCGAATCATCATCTCTGCAGACACCGCCAGGAACCAGTTCTCCCTCCAGCTCCGCTCGCTGACAGCTGCAGACACCGACACCTATTACTGCGCCAGAGGAGACACGGCGCGACACAGAGACAGGAGGCCTGGGACAAAAAGGGGGCCAGCCACACACTTCGCCTCCGGGAAAGAAGACACCTGACTTTGCCCTTGCGGTCCGCTCCCTTCTGCGGTCACTTTTAGTTGAACGAGACGCTTGGTCAGAGGCATCCACGAAGCTGGAGGGAAGCAGAAAAGAGGAAACACCTGCTCTTGTGAATGGGCAGGAGAGAGCTCTCGCTCACTGCTCTGTCGTTTGCACTTCCTTTCACCTGACCCGAGTCTCAAAAGCCTAAGGAATTAGGCGCCCACTTCCAAAGAAATAAAAGGGAAAATTTAACACTAAAGGGGACCCAGTCTTAGTTGCTTCTGGATGCTCGTTGGTTTTGAGAGACTTCATGGAAGGTGTTTCCCCCATCACTAATACATCCATGCCCATAAGCAGGACCTTGCCAGAAAATCCTGTCTCCAGGAGCTCACACATGTCATTTGAGGTCGTGAACGCCGTCCCTACACCCACCTCCCAATGCAGACCCACACCGCTGCAGTGAAAGGGGCCTGCACACAAAAGGGAGGATACCCAAATAATAATATACTGCTCCCACTCCAGTGGGTAAGGATTCTGGGACCAACCCGAAACTCCTTCATCTAAATGCTCTCATGCAAATATGAAATCAGCCACAGCCCTCACACACAAGGTGCAAATGTACACTGACGACTATTTGAACCTGGACCCCTAGTCTTAGGTTATGAGCCTCTGCCTCTTGAACATCACCCATCTCTTAGCTAAGGCTGTGGCAGCTCATTAATCAAGTGTCTTGGTGCCCCTAGAATTTGACGAACCACCACATCCAGAAGGTTTTGGATTACAGAACCCACAATATACTTACCTCACCAGAAAAACTCACACTACACCACACACTCCCTCCCATGGCAAAAAGGCTAGTGCAGCGGGGAATACCAGTCCTTTGTCAGAGGTCCCCCCAGAACCTCAACTCCCCGTTCAGCTTGAGCGGACAGGAGTCTGTTCAAACTGGTCCAATTGGATTTCCAATCTGCAAACTCTTTAACACGAAGCTTCTCCT
>NC_133782.1:35846859-35848220 GCF_003597395.2 Chelonoidis abingdonii
TAAGAAAAGAATAACTCACCTTGATTCCAGAGTATTTGGGGATTTATTTTTAAAGGGATTCAGGTAACTTTG
Source organism: Chelonoidis abingdonii (assembly GCF_003597395.2). Lineage (NCBI taxonomy): Eukaryota > Metazoa > Chordata > Testudines > Testudinidae > Chelonoidis > Chelonoidis abingdonii. The sequence goes on from NC_133782.1 coordinate 35,846,932, forward strand.
AATGCATTTGGAAATGCCAGGCTGCCTAATGCCTGTTGAAATGATTAAGTTTGATTAAGTAGCTCAGATGCTTCTGAAAATCCCACCAGGCATCTATATACCTTCTGAAAAATGCGGATTTTACTCCTGATTTGCAGCAGGACTAGAGGAGAACCAGCCCAAGTTAAATCAGGGAACTTACTCCTGGCCTCTGTTTGCCAGAAGCTGGAAATGGGCTACAGGAGATGGATTATTTGGTGATTGCTTGTTACGTTTATTCCCTCTGGGGCACCTGACATTGGCCAATATCAGAAGACAGGACACTGGGCTAGATGGACTAGTGGTCTGACCCAGTGTGGCTGGGGTCTTATGAGTGAATGAGGAGAGTGGGGCCTGTTAACTCCATTGAGACTACACAAAGTGTAAGTCACTTTCAGTGTATAAGAAATCCTCATAGTTTAGAAAACTTTTACAGTGAAACTTTCTTGTTAATTATCAGACTTTTAATTTGGAACTTACATGGTTCAACTAAGTCCAAAGACAATTTTATCTTTAGAATCTCCGATGGGCTCTGTCACACTCGTATCTGAAAGCCCCACCAGCATTAATCAATGTATAGACCCAGAAACCATGAGTGGTAGGAAGCCATCGCTGTCTATAGTTTGCGCCTGGAATAGGGAGTTAAGAATGAGTAGATTGTCCTTGTGAACAAGCCACCCTCTTATTCATCAGGGTTTAGAAGAAAATTCCCCTGTGGATAGGTTATTCCTTAACTACTATGGTCTGTCTTGCACCTTCTTTCTGAGCATTTACTGTTGGCCGGTATTGGTTGGATGGACAGGTATGATTCATTAGAGCACTACCTCTGTTCCAGTCACATCTTGAGTACACAGCAGTGCTGGTAATACAGGTTTTCAAAGGTGCCTAAGGGAGTATCCAATGGATTTCAAAGGGTGTTAGGGACCTCACTTCTTTAGGCAGCTTTGGAAACTCCCAGCCTAAAGACTTTTTTAACCACAAACAAATGGGTGGCTGGAGGGGAGAGAGGAAAGCCGGAAGGGAAAAGGGAAATTTCTGAAATGCAAAAACATTTGCCTGCCTAGGAGAATATAGGAACTTAGGGTGATAACTGGCTTGTAGCTTCAGAGGAAATTGCTGGCACCAACCCATTGTGCAAGAGGAAAAGTTGTCAGCAGTTATGCAGTTGGTACATTGTTTTTGTGTTATCACGTGGTGCATCCTCTCAGGTAAGCAGCAAGCTAAAGCTTCTTGCAAGGTGTTGAGTTTTATGCCCTTATATATACCAGGAA
>NC_133782.1:35852476-35870408 GCF_003597395.2 Chelonoidis abingdonii
TCCGAGCTCCGCTGGGTCAGCGACTGCAGTGGAGATATTTGAGACCGTCCAAATGATTAAATGTGTCTTCCTTGCGCTGGCCCTGGCTCCGCGTGAGTCCCCGTGTCTGTCTGTTTGCATTTCTCTGTGTGTGTGGCTGTGACCAGGAGGGAGGGAGAGGGAGACTTCGCTCTTTGGACATCGCATTCAATGATTATTTTGAAATTACCCACCCTTATTTCTAGGTGCCCTTTGCCAGCTGCAGCTGGTGGCCTCTGGCCCGGGATTGGGGAAGGTCTCCGAGCCCCTCACACTGACCTGTGCTGTCTCTGGAGTCTCCATCGCTTCTCAGGATTACATCTGGTGGTGGGTTCGGCAGTTTCCTGGAGAAGGGCTGGAATCCATGGGAGGGACATATCCATATACCGGGGACACGCGCTACGCCCCGTCTCTCCAAGGCCGGATCACCATCTCCGCAGACACCACCAGCAACCAGTTCTTCCTGCAGCTCCACTCCTTGACAGCTGCAGACTCCGCCACCTATTACTGTGCAAGGAGACACACGGTGACACGGAGACAGGGGGCCTGGGACAAAAGGGGGTGAGCCACACGCTTAGCCTCCCACAGAGAAGGCTCCTGACTTTGCCCCTGCGGTCCGCCCCCTTCTGCTCTCCCTGGAAAGAGACGGTTGGTCAGAGGCACCCACGGAGCTGGCGAGAGGCAGAGAAAGAGGAAGCACCTGCGCTTGTGAATGGGCAGGAGAGAGACTTTGTTAAAGGAGTTTTGCGGTTTTGGAAACCACCAATCCGGACCTGAGATTGTAACAGACTCTCCTGTCTGCTCCGCAGCTGTAAGGTGGGGCTGAAAGTTGGGGCGGGGGGACTCAAATAAATGAATGGTATTTCCTGGCTGCCCTAGCCTTGGCCCATGGGAGGGGTGTCTGTGTGTGTGTGTTAGTTTTTCCTGGTAGGGTAGAGCATTTGAGGATGTGTTTGTGTTTTACTCCACAAGTAAGTCCATTGGAGCTGTTCACACCTATAGTACCTTAGTCTGGAATATCTCCTGATTTACACTCCTGGATGAGTGAGAGGAACCAGCCTAACTCAGGGGTTCTCACACGTCTTTGAACCTCAACCCTCTTCTGACAACAAAAATTACTACATGACCCCAGGCCAGGGAATCGAAGCCTGAGCCCACTCAAACTCAGCTGCCTCTTGTGCGTGTGTGGGAGGGGAGGGGAGGGGAGGGGCTCAAAGCCCAAGCCCCACTGTTCTGCGTAGGAGTGCAAAGGCTTCAACCCTAGGTGGTAGGCCTGTAACCCTTGGACTCCCCACCCAGGGCTGAATCTGTCAAGGTTTGACTTTGCTCCTGGGCTGTGGAGCTCGGGCTTCTGCCCCAGCATGTCTAACACCATGCCTGAGGCCCCCATTAAAATATGGTCCTGACCCACAGTTTGAGAACTGCCACTCTAGATTGAGTGACTGGAGAATTAGCCCTGACGAGACAATGGAGTTTCCACTGAGAGTCAGTCACATGGACCCCAGTGGAATTACCCCTGCTTTACACTGAGGTGCAGTCAAGGCTGATTCCCACTATGGCACTTCGAGTGCAGAAGGTGGGGGCTGCAAGACTCCAAAAATAATACTGGCTAATCCAGGCTGGTAATGCTGCCACCACCCAAGTGAAAACTAGTCATTGCTCCTCTTCTTACTTATCTGTGGTTTCAAAGGAGTAGTTTCTAGGTATAATGATGATGATTTTTATACCTGGCCCAAACCTTATACCATATTGCTGCCCTCTGTGCTTCTGCTGACAGACAAAAACCCCTACACCCAGAAGTTTTTCCCCATTTGAAAGGGTACAGCTTCGCTATTGGTTCCCCTGCTCAGGTGCCAGCTTATTTTAAGCTTTCCTCTTAACCCTTTACAGGAAAGGCAATCAGAAAACAGCTACTAAGAAGGATTTTGTAGCTAACTGAATGGTTGGGGAGTTACACAAGGGTGCTACCCCCTCCCCATTTATCACAGGTGCATAAGAAAAGAATAACTCACCTTGATTCCAGAGTATTTGGGGATTTATTTTTAAAGGGATTCAGGTAACTTTGAATGCATTTGGAAATGCCAGGCTGCCTAATGCCTGTTGAAATGATTAAGTTTGATTAAGCAGCTCAGATGCTTCTGAAAATCCCACTTGGCATCTATATACCTTCTGAAAAATGTGGATTTTACTCCTGATTTGCAACAGGACTAGAGGAGAATGAGCCCAAGTTAAATCAGGGAACTTACTCCTGGCCTCTGTTTGCCAGAAGCTGGAAATGGGCTACAGGAGATGGATTATTTGGTGATTGCTTGTTACGTTTATTCCCTCTGGGGCACCTGGTATTGGCCAATATCAGAAGACAGGATGATGGACTAGTGGTCTGACCCAGTGTGGCTGGGGTCTTATGAGTGAATGAGGAGAGTCGGGCCTGTTAACTCCATTGAGACTACACAAAGAGTAAGTCACTTCCAGTGTATAAGAAGTCCTCGTAGTTTAGAAAACTTTTACAGTGAAACTTTTTTGTTAATTATCAGACTTTTAATTTGGAACTTATATGGTTCAACTAAGTCCAAAGAGAATTTTATCTTTAGAATCTCTGATGGGCTCTGTCACACTCGTATCTGAACGCCCCACCAGTATTAATCAATGTATAGACCCAGAAACCATGAGTGGTAGGAAGCCATCGCTGTCTATAGTTTGCGCTGGAATAGGGAGTAAGAATGAGTAGATTGTCCTTGTGACAAGCCCCACCGTCCCCTTATTCATCAGGGTTTAGAAGAAAATTCCCTCTGTGAGATAGGTTTATTCCTTAACTACTATGGTCTGTCTTGCACCTTCTTTCTGAGCATTTACTGTTGGCCGGTATTGTTGGAGGACAGGTATGATTCATTAGAGCAACTACCTCTGTTATCCAGTCACATCTGTGAGTACACAGCAGTGCTGGTAATACAGGTTTCAAAGGTGCCTAAGGGAGTATCAATGGATTTCAAAAGGGTGTTAGGGACTCACTTCTTTAGGCAGCGTTGGAAAATCCAGCCTAAAGACTTTTTTACCACAAACAAATGGGTGGCTGAGAGGGAGAGAGGAAAGCCGGAGGAGAAGGGAAATTTTCCTGAAATGCAAAACATTTGCCTGCCTAGGAGGAATATCAGGAACTTAGGGTTAATAACTGGACTTGTAGCTTCAAATGGAAATTGCTGGCACACCCATTTGTGCAAAAGAAAGGTTGCCAGGCAGTTATGCAGTTTGGTAACAATTGTTTTTTCGTGTTATCACGTGGTGCATCTCTTAGGTAAGCAGCAAACCTAAAGCTTCTTGCAAGGATGACTCGAGTGTTAAAATGAATTTTAATTTTTTTATTCCCCTTACTATACAGGAAATTTATTATGACATTAATGGGCCACCCTAAGCTAAAGCTTCTACAGTATCGGCTGCGTTATTTTTCTAATTGCTTCTGCATCTGCCTCTGAAATTCTGTGCAGATTAGACTACCTGCTGGTGTATGAATAAACAGTATCCCTGTTTTGTTTCTTTTTAAGGTGAGGGGCCACGTATCACTTTACCCAAGCGAGTTCTGACCAGGCGAGCCAAGCAGTTCCCGTTCCCTGGACTGTGTCGTCTGGGATTTATAACAAGTCAATGAACTATCATTTGAGCTAGATCCGACCAAAGGCCCTGGGAAAGTCAATGTCTGGCTGGCAGGCCTTCAGAACAGGGTTACACCCATCTACTCTCGTGGATGAGTTCAAAGGACAGGTTTACCCCATTCACCAGTGGTGCTCACTGAACAGCTAAGAGAGACAGATCGTCCCCAGGGCAGACACGCTACTTACTACTGTGCAGCCAATGCACAGTTGTCATGCCTGGCTTCCTCTCCACAATATCCCTTGTGGAACGGCCTCCTCCTCACTTAACCAATTTTTCTCTTTGCATGAACTTCACTCTGCTTAAGGCCAGTGGAGGGGCCAGCATCAACTGGGCGCATTCACACAGTGCTCAGAGGGGCTCCTTGGGGAACAGGTCTTGTTCTGCTGCCTCTCCAAAGGTAGAATTTACCCAGCGATTCTGTGCTTTGTACTCATGCAATTGCAACTGTGATCGTTCAAATCCAACTTATGACCGGGAGCAGCATCGTGTGCAAGTTAGGCCACTGGCGTGGAACTGGAGAATTTGATTGAATCAGATGTCACATTCTTAGAACAGAACAATGTGAAAGTGAAGTAATGATTCTCTTGTCTGGTTTGTCATATTTAGAGAGTGAAATCTCTTGGATGCAAGGGCTTGTCTGCTTGTGGCGTTAGGGGCCAGGACGGCACACTGGAACGCCTGAATCTTTTGCTGGGACCCTTCAGCTGTAAAAAATGCAAGAATAGTACCCATCGATCTGAATAAGCGGCAGAAAGGACCTTACGCTGGAATTATCCCATCCAGGGGTTCTGCATCCAGAAAGAAATGGTTGAGCTGGAACACACATGGTTTTTAAGGACTTTGAAGCCAGAAAAAAATCATTCCGAGACATTTTGTCTCTCTTGCATGCCACACATCATAGGCATTTCTGTAACAAACCTTTGTCTGAGCCAGCATGCGTGTCCTTTTGAGTGCAGGATATTGTATTTTGATATTGGGTGACAATTTATGGAACAGGAAGAAGATGATCCTTGACTCAATTCTAATCTGCCACCAGTCTGCAATGGTCGAGAGTGAAACATGAAATTCCTTGGTGCCAGTGGTCTCCAGAGGGCAGCCAGAACGTCGGGAATGAGACAGGAAGTCTATCCTACGCACCACGTGGAAGCAGGAAAGGGTCGGGGAAGTGAGAGCATACGGTGCCCCCGTACAATGACGGGATGTTAACACAAGTGAGGGGAATGAGATCAGCAGTCGCTATACCGCCATGAGCAAATGATGGAGCATGAGCTTCTTGAAGGACCAGAGATTAGCCAGCTCTCCAGTTGCAGCCTGCAGCTCTGGTCATCTGAGGAAACCACATGGCCTTTCATCTTTCATTTTTAAAATTCCAGCTGAAATTCTGTGGTTTCCGATTGCCTTGGCTTTCTTTAACTAATATTAGAGACAGGGAAATGATTTTAAGAGGCTAACTATCCCTATTGTTATACTCCCGTACAATTCTTAAGGGGACGGGAATTTGAATGGAAAAGACCTACCAAAATAACTGTCTTCCAATTAATAGCTTGAAGTTGTCTTGTTGTGTTTGAGAGTCTTTCACCTAATTGCCTGACCTTTCAGAAAACACTGGTTCCTATGTTGAAAGGTAAAGTAGATATAAAGTGGTAGGTGCGCAAGTCCGTTATTTTCAATGAGAATTAGGTGCCAAACCGTCCTACCCTATTTGTTTGAAAACCACAGTAGGCGCTTCCTTTGCAATCAGTTCTAAAGACTTTATGCAATTCTAGCCTGATTCCTTTGGCTGGAAAAGAAGGAACTGCAAAAGAGGCAGATTCTCAGGTGGTTTGTTAATCAGTAAAGCCGTGCTGACTTCATTAGCACTGCACACAGACACACGACCTCCTGATCTCGCCATAATCTCTACATTGTGTTATTTGTTTCTTGTTTCAAAGCAGGGTAATGCTGCGGGAGTGAATTCTGTTCCTCTTTCCTCATGTCCAGTAATATCTTTATTCGATTTTGCTCCGGATCTTCCCTGGTAATAGGGGTGGCACTCTTGAGTCTCTCCTAATTACACGAGTAGCCAAAGGAGAGTAGGCCACATGACCCCAGCAGAGGTTAGTCGCCTAACACGTGAGCGATGAGACATGACCACCTTCACTGAGTACAATGATCTTATTTTCTGCTTTACACAAGACTGATTAAAAAGAAAAATTTAGTCCATTGACTGCAGTGAAATGACATTCTGCTTTACACTGAACGCGTGAGGGAGAGGGGAATCTCTACCCCCCACTAACTGCACTGTTATTACTCAGAGAATAAGTCCCTACTCCATACATGTTCAGAAGTCCTCACCATTTAGACGTATGACACTAAAACATTTGTATTTTATAGCCAACGCTTGCAAACGTGGCTTGACCAACATCAAAGATAACTTTTGGTTTAGGATCTTCCCTGGCTTCCACCTAAGTAATATCTGAGCCTATCACAAACAATGTATTTATCCCCCAAGAGCCATGAATGGCAGGAAACCATTGTTTGATGGGGAACGAAATAAAAGCAAGACTCAGTTCATTGGTTGAGATCTCTATGCTGATTTGATCAGGCATTTCAAGCTTTCACTGAATGTGGATGGGAAGAAAATTCCCCTACGGCTAAGGCATCCCACAGGTTGCTACTAGAGTCAATCTTACATCTTCTTTTCAAGCATTTGGTATAGGCTCGTTTTGAAGAACTGAGCTAGATGGACAGGACTGATCCCCTGGAGCGATTCCTCTGTGCCCATCACACAGTGAGTACGTGGCCGCGCAGGTAGCAGAAGTTGAGCTATTCAAGGGGGCCTAAGAGAGTTGGGTAGCCAGTTGCCTAACCTCAGGCAGTTTTGAAAAATCGCAGCCTGAACGCAGATCTTCTGCGTCCTACACTATTAGTCAGCGGGTGGGTGGAGAGTAGGCGGGGAAAGGCAGAAAGCAGATGCAAAGGTTCTGAAATGCAGAACCGTTTGCCTTCCTTGAAGGATATAAGAGTTTAGGGCGGTAGCTTCAGAGGGAATATCTGACACAAGGCCACTGTGCTAAAGCAGAGATCAGCGGCAGTCATGCTGCTGTTATATTGTCTTTGCATTATCTCATGGTGCAGCCTGTCAGGTGAGCAGGGAAATGCAGACCCTTGTAGGGTGTTGGGTTTTTGTTATATGTCTAAGGAACTGATGACTGCACTGGATCGAGGCTCTGGTATTTAAACCAGTCTGTGATCCTGGGGTGAGAGGAAAACTTACTTTTGTCTGGGCAGGTCATTTTGTGACTGCCCACATCAGGGTGTCTTGCCCCTTCCTCTGTCATGCATTTTGGAGATTAGAAGGACCCCTGCTCTAGTCTGATAGAATAATGTCTCTGTTCTCTATCTTTTACAGGCTGGGTGGCCGCGATTACTTTAACCCAGCCGAGTTCTGCTAAGGCAGAGCCAGGGAACTCCATTACATTGGACTGCACTGTTTCTGGGTATAATGTTAATAACCGTCATATGCAATGGTTGCGCCTTCCCCAGGGGAAAAATCTGGTCCGTATAACATCCTCAGACCAGGTTACACCTCTACACAGCGACTGAGTTCATAAGAACGGGTCACCACCCTCCACCAGCGGCTTCCACTGGCAAGCTAAGATAACGGCTCAACACTGCAAGACCACCGCTACTTACTACTTGCGACAGATGCAACAGTGAATTGCTTCCTGTGCTTCTCTCCAAGTATCTCCCTGGAACTGGCCTCACTCACTTACCCTCTGCAAGCAGTATTCCAGCGGGGATAACACTGATAGATAAAGAGCAACATGATATTTTCTTCTTTCTTGAGATAACCCAACATTCTGTTGATTTTTTTTGACTGCCGCTGCACCTGAAGTGGATGATCTCAGAGACTATAGGCAATGACTCAAGATCTTTCTTAAGTGGTAACAGGCTTATTGAGACCCCCATTATTATATGTATAGTTTTGGGATTATGTTTTCCAATGTGCATTGCTTGCATTTGTCACATTAATTCCATCTGCCATTTTGTTGCCGAACCACAGTTGGTTGAGATCTTGTTTGTAGTTCTTTGCAGTCTGCCTGGGCTTAGACATCTTGATAGTTTTTGACCACTCTGCAGATTTGCCACCGCACAGTTTAACCCCTTTTCTAGGTTGTTTATAAAGATGCAAAAGGAGCTGGTGCAGTACAAACGCCCTGGGGGACACCAACTATTTAACTCTCTCCATTGAAAACTGACTATGTTATTCCTACCCTGTTTCTCTTACTTTCTCACTTCCGGAGGTGGTATATGAATAGTTTAGCAAAGTGGTGACCACTGTATGTAAGAACGGCGCGGTCTTTGTACACCCGAACATTGGCTGATTTGGGGTAACGTACATAAAATAGAACAGCTGTAAAATGGATTTTTTTCAAGCAGTAAAAGGGAATTGTCCAACTGTCCCTATGCCGTTGGCTTTTTGAATGTAATAATGATCTGCAATGTCCAAATAACAGGTTCAAATGGTATTGATTGTCCTCAAGAGATTGGTTAATCCAAGGTCCCTGATGGTATGGAACATAAAACCTGTAGGACAATACTCACATCTCCCTGGACATTCACAAAAAAAAGTCCAAAAACAGACTTCAAAAAGTTTAAACTGCAGAGCTACAAGCAGGGTTGGCTTTAGGCCCATTCCACCAATTCCCCTGAATCGGGCCCCACACCTAAGAGGGCCCCCTGCTCAGTGGCAGAGCTGCCCGGGTAGGGCAAGTGCAAAGAATCCTTCCTGTCTAGATGCTCCTTTGCGCTATGGTCATCGGAGGCGGGTCCTTCACTCGCTCAGGGTCTTCAGCAGCTCTTCAGCTGCGGGTCCTTCAGTGCCACCGAAGACCTGGAGCAAGTGAAGGACCCGCCGCCGAAGACTAGGAGCGCTGGCTGGCTGCCGGGTGAGTACAAGCGCCACGTGTTTTTTTATGTGATTTTTTTTTTTTAGTCATCCCGCAGGGCCCCGTGAAAACTGTTTGAATCAGGCCCGGGCTTCCTAAAGCTGGCCCTGGCTACAAGTAATTTGCAGTCTTAACACCATTAATTTGGGTTGAATCCAGGCTGGGAGTGGTGGCTCACTACAAAGCAATTTTCCCTCCCTTGGTATTGACACTTCCTCATCAGTTATTGAGAGTGGACTCCATCCACCCTGATGAATAGGCCTTGTCATCACTGGTAACTCCCTTCTCTTCAAGTGCCAGTGTATTTATGCTGGATGTGTAATTTTCACTCCATGCATCTGAATAAGTGGGTTTTTTTATCCATGAAAATTGATGTCCCAATAAATTTGTTAGTCTGTAAGGTGCCACGGGACTCCTTCTTGTTTTTGTGGATGCAGACTAAACAGTTACCTCTCTGATACCATTTTCAGCCGTTCCTTCTGTATTTGGGATCCTCAATTGTGACCCACTAAGGCACGCTTACTACCTAGCTCAGGTGAGATAGACTCCTAGATTCAGAGACTTGAAGGCCAGAAGGATCAATCTTGATCGTCTAGTCTAGCCATTTCTCAAACTGAATTTCTGACCCAAAGGAGGTCTCCAGGCTGTTGTAGAGGATAGATCAGAAAAATATGTCTGGAAGGAGGGGGCGAGGGTACAGCAGGTGCAGATCTCTGGCCACCCAGCTCCGAAGGCAGAGCCACCACCAGCAGCAGCCAGAAATAAGAGTGGCAACATCATGCTTATGCTTCTATGAGTATGTACAGCAGATTATTATCCTTTTTTTTGGCGCGGGGGCGGGATCACAGCCCGAAATATTTTCAAAGGAGGCACACTACAACAAGTTTTAGAACCCCTGTCTGACCTGCTGCTCATTGCAGGCCACAGAAGTTCCCCCACCCACACCTGTAGGTGAGTGTTGTAACTTCTATACCTAGCTCACAGGGTCGGTGTCAGGATACCTTAGCTAATGATTACAAGGCACTGCCTCAATGCTGTCTCTGTATTTCTGTTTAATATTTCTCTGTGTGTGACAGGTGCATGTCTCAAAAATATTTTAATCGCTCCAGCTGTTTGGGCCGTAGTGTTTATGTTTACACGTCAGTCAAATCAAATAAAATAAGCGTGTTCTTAACTGGGATTAGTGAATTTCGGCTGAACTCCGGGTTCTTCTGCGGATTTTTACACAAGTTGGTAACCGGAGTTTGCAGAACTTCATGGCTGTTTTAACCCCAGTTTAGCACACACCTCCCCTCTCCCCTCCCCAACTTCTTTGGTGCAGACAGGTGGGGAACAGCAGCCAATGGTTGGTGTGACGCTGGCGCTGTGAGCGCTGGTGTGCGACTGTCTGGAGAGCACGTGCCCTGGCTCTTAGCTCTGACCCAAGCCGGTCTGTCCCGGGGATTCTTTCTCAGGGCATCGTGCGAGAACATGGTGTGTCCGTCCTGCCTTGGTATACGCTGTTAGTCCGGTAACGCCTTCAAATAAAGGCTCCAGATCTCTGTACAGAGCCTTTGGTCCAGCTGGCAGCGCGGTGGGGAGGCTAATCCAGGAGAGGACTGTGCTCAGTGTTGTCACTCGTATAACCGGGCTGGTAAGGACATGCCCAGTTCCGATTTGAATTACACAAAGTACCAACGGGAGCGCCCATAGTCACTGCGGGCAGAATTGGTAACTCCAGAGCGGCTATGAAGAGTCCAATTGAAAACACAAGGGCCGCCGCGCGAGACATTTGTTTCCCCGGCCAGTAAATTATTCCTGGTTTCACCAGCCTGCCCCACACTAAGCCTCTTGAGTGTAAATGTATCTAGGAACTATGAGCCTCTACACGAATGCCGGGTTCCCGATCCATCCCTAGGGGTTTATTTCTCCGTCCTTAAAAGAAGGGAGCAAATGCAAATGGAGCGACAACATTTCCTGTCACATCCTCTCTGTGTCTCCGACCCTGTAGGATACATAAGCTGCAGCCCCACGTGTCTGCAGTGAACACCACAACTCTCATTGGGGAATTCACTCCGAACTTAGCCGGAGATGCTCCTCCGGCTGCATGTTGCTCTTATGGTAGCACTTCTCCAAGGTGATTCTGACCTCAAAAGATGTGGGGAGGGGAGCTCAATGTTATGGTTACGAGGCTAAGACTGTTCTCTGTTATGTCCTCAGGGGCCCATTCGCAGGTTCAGCTGGTGGAATCTGGAGGAGAGGGGAAAATGGCAGGAGATTCTATCAAGATCTCGTGTAAGGCCTCCGGGTTCACCTTTGGTGACTACTGGATGCACTGGTACCGGCAGGCTCCCGGGAAAGGACCCGAGTGGGTGTCCGGCATTAGCTATTGGGCCGGAACCGACAAGAGATACGCTGAGTCTGTGAAAGGGCGATTCACCATCTCCAGAGACAACCCCAACAACCTGCTGTATCTGCAAATGACCGGCCTGAGACCCGAGGACTCGGCGGTGTATTACTGTCAGAGAGACACACAGTGACTGGCAGGAAATGTAACCACGTACAAAAACATCCCCTTTGCTGGCATAGCCCAGGGGAAGGGTCAGACACATACAGAACTGAACCAAGAAGAAAAAGTCCCCAGCGCTGTAGTCCTCACACAGGAAACTATAATTTTTGGAGCCGGGTGAAGGCTGCAAAGACAAGCCAAGGCTGAGAGGCGTTAGGAAAGCTGCAGCCTCTACTCCTATCCCTGGGGGACACATTCCAACTTCCGCAACAAATGAGTTGGGGTCCTACAGACAACAGTGTCCTTCATTGTCTGGTTCCTCCTCATTCCCCAGCGGGTCCGTTCTGTGCACTGACTGTGTGAAGTCTTGTGTCATTAACAAGGGGGCACAGTTAAGATTCCATGGGCAACCTTAGCTCTGGTATTTCCTATATTTTGAGGGCTTGACTTTGCCAACTTAATGTTCTTCTAGAGTAGTTTTTTTGTGTGTAATTTGCTATCTGTGTAAAAAAATGAATAAAAAACCCCCAAAGCTATTATCTTACAGCACCACATTGACCCCAGCACCAAAGTCTTCAGCAGCGCTGGAATTTTCAGATTTGCGCACTTCTCTCAGCACACGCCTCCATCTGGGTGACCACTGTGCCCCTGCTGTTCCGCTCCCTGCCAGTAGGGGCCAGCACTCCTTGTCTGTTGTACACATCCGACCCCTGAGTTATTACTCTGTGTCTTCTATCCTAGTACCTACCACTAGAGGGCAGCACGGGTTCGCTTTGGTGCCCCCCAATCAGTGTGAGACCTACATTGGCTGCTGGAATATCCGGCACGGCCCCCTTCATTGGCCCCTGGGCCGGAGATACATTACACTGCTCTACAGCCAAAATGCTTCTGTAATAAATGTAGTCAAACTTTATTAATTCTGTGTCACTGAGAACGAAAATGATGCTTAAAATTGTTGATTGGCTCTAGTCTAGCTGTTGGGCTCCAGACTACAGCAGTGGAATCTCCTGGCAGGTGATGTTAGGGTTTTCCATGTTCTGTGACCGATTTCACCAGGACATTGAAACAATGGAGAAACGCTATCAGGGCAAATGCAGCCCATCAATGCTTGCAGACTATTGCTGGACAGTGACAAGAGATGCTCCATTTAATGCATACAAGAGACAAGCCAAGAAGCACTGAGTAGACACTGAATAGGACTAAACTATGTACATAATAGTTTTTTGCCTTTTGTTTCGTAGTACATTTTATTTATATAACCCTTTTGCTGATTTTTAAAGTGTTACATAAACAGGACAGGTGAAATATTATCATGTAAAGCAACCATAAACACATGAAAAGACCTAGGTTTAAAATTTATGATTAAAACTCTATCTACCCAATATATATGGACATAAAATGTAAAAACTTAAATATCTTAGAAACAGTAGCCAATCAGTTGTTTTAATTGTCATATTTGAATTCAGCACATCAAAATACATGATAAATATCACATTTTATCTCTGAAGCAGATGACTTCTCAAAAATTGTAGACCAGTGTTATTAGGAATTTAAGCTTTAGAAATTTTTCCCCTGCTAGGAGATATCAAGGTTGACAGCACTGGGTTCTTGGCCATTAGCTCAGGAAAGCACTTTTTAATGGCAAAGGCAGGAAAAGTGGCCTTATCATTCAGCATTGAAACCAGCCCACTCAGTGGTAGCCCAGAATGCCCCGGGAATTCTAGACAAGTCTCTGGATGCACACTCAACATGGGCAGAACAAGAAAGAGACACAACATTTCGGGACATGGTTCTTTTGCAAAGGGGGTGTTGGAATACCCTCCCCCCTCCCTTCCTATCAGATGGAATTGACACTCGCTTATCAGGTTACAGGAGATGCAGGCTGCTTGGCTGCGTTTCCTGTTCCAAACCAAACATCACACCTCCCTGACCTTGGAGTTCCCAGAGAGAAACTCTGCAACACTTGATATGTCTGCAATTAACATCCAACTCCGTCCTCCACATTCTCATTCTCTCTCCAAGTAGCCAGGAGCTCAGACCGCCTGGCTGATGACTCAGGTCTGGGATTTATTGGCTTCTTATGGAAAAGGAGCGAACATTATATTTTTTTCTAGCAGTTGGTAAAAGGTGTATGATCATGTTTTGAGGGTGACTGTTAAAAGGATGATGTCACTTCCTTTCTGAAGTGTTGGTTACTCAGGCCTGGTGCTTAGTTATCTCTGCTGGGAAAGGATGTAGCAAAATAATTTTATTTACTCGTTCTTTCATGTATTCTATTAGCAAAGGAGCGTTGTCTAATTTTTAAGAGAGCGCCTACAATATGAATTACCGGACGACTCCTCAACAGTGCTAAACCCAGTTGTCTCCATCTGGGGAAGCGTATGGAAATCACCCCCGTAATTCCCCTAATAGGTGCCCTGTCAATTACTGGGCACCCGGACGCCTGTCAGAACTGACAATCCCCTGTTAATTTACAGGTTATGAACAGGGAGGCAGTTGCATTTTCTGGGTCACACCCGCCTTGTCCCTCAGCCTGCTGGAGAGCGAAGCTGCATCCGCGGTGTCTCGGCAGTTAAGGGTTAATTCTTCCCGCCGCTAGGCCCTTAAAGGGGCGGTCACAGGCGCAGGTGTGTTCTGACACGGGGCTGTTAAAGAGCAAACTGGTCTCTGAGCGACAAGGAGGGAGCGAGCGGGCTTGTGTGTCAATGACAGCGAGAGAGCGAGCGAGCCTGGACAGGAGGTGTGTGCATGGCTCGCCTGGCTCCGGGACACCAGACACTGCTCAGTATTTGCACCATCCAGCCCCGCCCCCCGGCTCTGGGTCTCAGGTTCCAGCAGAAGCTGCGGAGGGTTTCAGAGACTCTCCCCAGAGGAAGAAGCCAGTTTCCGCATCTCCTGCTGTTTTGCTTCGGTCCGAGACACGATGACCTGGCTCTTCGCTGCTCTGCTGGCCCTGGCCCCACGTGAGCACTGCGGGGGGTGTGGGGGATATAGGGCGAGTGCGGCAAACTCTTTACTCGCGAGGTCAATTAGTTTATTTATTTACTTCTGTTCCCAGGTGCCCTTTCTCAAGTGCAGCTGGTGGCGTCCGGCCCTGGGGCGGGGCAGGTCTCCGAGCCCCTCACACTCACCTGCGCTGTCTCGGGTGGCTCCATCACTGATGATTACTGGGACTGGTACCGGCAGCTTCCCCGGGGAGCGCTGGACTGGCTGGGAGAGATTGACTGGTACAACTCGCAGTGGCGCGTAGACTACGCCCCATCTCTCCAAGGCCGAGTCACCCTCTCCGCGGATTCCTCCAAGAACCAGTTCTCCCTGCTGCTCCGCTCGCTGACAGCTGCGGACACCGCCACCTATTACTGCGCCAGGAGAGACACAGTGACACAGAGACAGGGAGCCCTCAGTCAGAAAGGGAGGAACCCGCGCGAGGGAGGGAGGGGGGGCTGAACTCTCCTGGCTTGTCCCCTTCTCTCAACCCCGCTCTGCGAGGGACAAGGTTGAGGAGCCCATTTCTTTTACACATGGACTTCTGTTGGAGAGAGAGCGACAGAGAGAGACACACACACAGATCCACTAGAAGATCTGACCTCACCCACCTTGGATCTCCAATATCCCGGCACCGACAGGGACACAGCAATCTGCATAGTGAGAGGGCAGTGTCTATTCCTGCCTGAGAAACACAGCAGGGAAGAGACTCCAGGAAGAGCTCAGTGGGTCTCCAGAGCCTCTCTCTCTGTCTCTCTCTCACCAAGAGATGTTGGTCCAATAAAAGATGTTATCTCATCTCCTTGTCTCTTTGACATCCTGCCCCTCTCCGTCCCCAACTGCGGGGCATACAGCAGGGAAGAGCGTGAGACAGCCCGGTCGGGGTGTGACCTGCTGTGCTGAGCTGCAGCCATTGCAGGAGGAGAGAGAGGCTTGTAGGTGGGATGGATGTGCCCGTGTTTGGTGTGTACAGGCTGGATGGATAGATAGATAGATACATAGGGTGTATGGGGATAGATAGATAGATGGATGGGGTGTACCGGGATAAACAGATAGATTAAGTGTACTGGGTAGAGAGAGGGGTGTATGAAATGGATAGATAAGTGGTAGAAAGATGCACACACTCACACAGATGGGGGGAGAACGGAAGCGAGAGGGAGAACCACGCCCACAGTATTTCACAACCTCGCAGGACCACAGCCACACTGTGAGAGAGTCACTCTTCCCCACACACCCTCCTCCCCCGACTCCCACACACGGAGGCCGCTGCTGCCCTTTCCCAGGCATTTGTCTCCCCCAAAACCTGCATCCGTGGCTGTGGGACTCTCCGGCTTCCCACTCCGCCTCCCCAGACATGCCAGGGGCTTGGAGGCTGGTGCTTTGGGAGCTCTCTGGCTTTCCAGGCGAGTGAGCACTGAGTGGGGAGGTCCCCGGCAGAGCTGGGGGGCTCCATGGGAAGTTTAGACTCACCCCTCCTCTGTTTCAGGTATCCTTTCCCAGGTGCGGCTGGTGGCCTCTGGCTCTGGGGCGGGGAAGGTCTCCGAGCCCCTCACGCTGGTCTGCGCTATCTCCGGGGAATCGATAGCGAGCAGCGATTAGCTGTGGTACCGGATCCCGGCGTCTGAAGAGGCAGGACTAGAATACCTGGGGTTTATCACCCGGTCTGGGACTCCCTTCCCGGCCCAGGCTCTCCGGAACCGCCTCCCCATCTCCAGAGACACCGCCAAGAACCAGATCTCCCTGCAGCTGCTGTCCCTGAGAGCTGCGGACACCGCCACCTACCACTGCACCAGGCGAGAGGCACAGCGACACGGACATGGGGGGCTGGGACAAAAAGGGGGGGATGAATTTCACAGACACTTTCGGGGCAGTTGGAGGCCGAGGGAGAAACCAGCTGAGAGAGGCGCATCCCTCCGAGTTAGAGAAGGGACCGAAACTCAAACCTGGTGGGTTGGAGCCCCAGCCCAGCCCCCGCGGCTATTCCAGCGGGCACCAAACCTGAGCAAGGTTTACCGCGGATGAAGGAGAGGATTGAAAACAATGGGTCGCATGGGGGCAGCCTGACTCCCAGCCCGGATGTGAGACTTTATTCCCCTGCGATGCGCGTCCCTTTATGTCCTAGGGCAGACTGTTACCAGGGGAATCCCAAAGCCTCTTCCGACATCCGGAGACCATTGCTCAGGAGCCTGGAGCAGCGTTTGCTTCCCGAATCCCGGGGGAAGGTTGGTTGGGGAGAGGGGAGGGGAGAGGAGGGGGCGATCTCACTCTGCGCTGGGGCATTTCTCACCGGATCTAGGCTGTGAAGTGTTGGGATCAGAGACCTGGGTTTGCGCTTGTCCCCTGTAGCGCCTGACACACTTTGGGTCATTGTAAGAACCTCACAATAACCCACCCTCCTCCCGGGGCGCCCTTAGACCATCAGACCGGCTTCTCCGCCCCTCTCCAGGGCAGGGTGCGATGTGCGAAGGGGGGTGACTTCGTTTGCCTTACAAACCCGGCAGCAGCGGCTGTCAGGCTGCAATAGGAAGAAGCAGTCGAGTCTTGTGTTTGTGCAGTTAAGGGCTAGCGCCTCCTGCCCCCTCCCACCCCTTTATCCTCACAATAAGAATTTATCCTCCAGCTCAGCGAGCAATGCCAGTGCGGTTACAATTTGTGTTCATTTTATCAGCTTGGAAAAGTAAGAAAATATTTGAAAATACAGGGAACCTAGAGATTATGTGTTTTTAATGGTAGTGTATCTATTTCTGTTTCTCTGTGTAAACCTCCTTAGTATCTATTTGTCTATCTATCCTCACACACCCCATCTAGCTATTAAGCTATCTAATCCTTTCTTTCCACAGTCGAATCCATACAACGTTCCATGATTATTAGCTAATCTATTTCTATGTTTCTAATCCTCTATTAGCTATTCATCCATTGTTTTTTCAATGTATCATCTCTCTATCCAGCTGCAATTTCCCCTCTATTGTATTCTCTCCCCATCTGTACTTCCCTCCACTGTATTAGTTGGCAACTTGTTTTTCTTTCTCTGTTGCTTATATGACCCTTTTCACCCTAGTGAGAGTCCATAGGTATCAACAATGAACATTGTGGTTTTCCATCAGGTGCCCAGTCCCAGATGCAGCCGGTCGAGTCCGGAGCTGCGTTTAGAAATGAAGGGGAGTCAAGTGAGAATAATCAAAGCAAAGCTAGTAAAATAGGAATAAAACCAACAACAACGGATCCTAAAACAGCCAAACGCCAATGAACAAACCCCTCAAATACACCCCGGCACTTTCTAACCAGTAACACACTGTACTGACAGGGGTGCCCCGTGATCCTTTAATTCACTTGTAAGTTTTTAGGAACACGAGAGAGAGAAAAAGAGAGAGAGAGAGAACTTATAACAAGCAATTCCGCTCCACACACTTTTAAACATGAAAATGGGAGATCATTTATTTGACAGCAGCAAGCGAATTACAATTTCTCAACATGCTGTGATAAAGTGGGGGGATTTCTTGGGGGTTTTCTGTGTTTTCCAGTGGTTTGCATGCACAGGGGGTGGGACTCAATGTCCCTAGGTGTTACTGGTTTAATGCGATGAAGGGAGAGGGACTCGGGACCCCGGCCGATGGCTTGGAGGATGGAGATCCCAGTGAGCCGTGACCTAGTGACCCGGAGACCTGGCTCAGGAGACATAGTCGGTTCTGGCCAGTGGGAGGACAATGGACTGCAGAGAGAGGACCCTGGTGACCTGACTGGCTGGTTCTGGCCAAAGGAGGGCTGAGAGGAGAGGAGACCCAGGCCTTCCTGTTTACCTGGAGAGAAGACAATGGACAGAGGTGGGGCTTGGGGGGGGGGTATCAGATGCCCAGCTGGGAAG
>NC_133782.1:35871761-35972511 GCF_003597395.2 Chelonoidis abingdonii
CGTCCCTCCAAGGCCGAACCACCATCTCTGCAGACACCGCCAGGAACCAGTTCTCCCTGCAGCTCCGCTCGCTGACAGCTGCAGACACCGGCACCTATTACTGCGCCGGAGACACACAGTGACACAGGCACAGGGAGGTCTGGGACAGAAAATGAGCGGCTTGAAATGATAACTGGGCCCATGCAGGCCGATAGCGAGCCCCAGGGAGGGAAATGCAGCGGGCAGGGAAGGGCTTGCTTTGCTGTTGAGCGGTGCAGACAGTTGAGAGAAAACAACAAAAGCAAATCAAGAAAAAAGCAAACCCAAACCCACCCCCAACAGCAGCCATAACAACGCAACGAATAAACCCCGAAGTAATCACCGAAGCGGATAATCAATAAACAACAGGAAATAACTACACACCAAAACCGCAACGGCCAACATGCAAATCAATTCTCAGTTAACAAACACCAACCAACAGCAACGCGACAGACTTAACACGTGATCTTGAATGTTTATTTAAATTCACTTGCAACTCTTCTTAGGGGAACATATTTATTTAGAAGGCTCCAGATATAAAACATACAACAAACACAGCCGAGTCTCAATCACTTTTTACCACGAAAAACGCCTCTGAAAGCCCTAGAAGATCTGTTGTTTCACAGAATCAAGGAAACTGCAAATTTTCAACCTCTCCAGTGTCTAGGTCAGTGATAGATGAAGAATTGGTGGGGGACAGAGAAGTAGGGGACTGGGGATTTCAAAGTAAGTGAAAGGAGCTAGGAGTCTGACTCCCTTTGGAATTTTGTTGGGATTTGAGTGCCTAACTCCCTTAGGCAGCTTTGAAAATCCCAACCAAAATCACAAGCAGGGGATGCGGGGGAAAGAGAAAGAGACACAGCCAGCCAGAGTCAGTGTGTGTGAGAGAGGATAAGGACCCAAACAAGCAAGGAGAAAGTAAATAGGGAAGTGTTATTTACTCTCTCATATAACACAAGAACTAGGGGTCACCTAATGAAATTAACAGGCAGGAGGTTTCAAACAAATAAAATGAACATTTTTTCCTCACACAACGCAGTCCAGCTGTGGAACTCTTTGATAGAGAAAGTGGTGAAGGCCAAGACTCTAACAGGATTCCAAAAAGAACTAGATAAGTTAATGGAGAATACATCCATCTATGGCTTTTAGCCAGAATAGGCAGAGATGGTGTCCCTGGCCTCTGCTAGCCAGAAGCTGGGAATGGATGACAGGGGATGGGTCACTTGATGATTCCCTCTGGGGCACCTGGCATTGGGCTAAATGGACCTTGGGTTTGACACAGTCTGGCCGTGTGCTGCGTCTGTTGCTCTTTGTACAATACTAAGAACAGGGGGAAACCACACGGTGGGCGCTGAGTTCCGAACAGCGTCTGGCTACTCACCCACACCGCTTCTCTGGCAGGTTCTGGCGGCTCCTGCAGCAGAAGACAAGGGAGACCGCTAGAGGGCTCCCCGCCCAGACTGTTTATAGGGATAAAACCCGGGCAAATCTGTTTGTCTGCGTATGAGCTAGAATTTCTTACAGGTGTCTGCGGAGGTTTGCAGCCCGAGGCTCTCACTTCAGCGGACTCGCCCGAGCTGTCCGAGCTCCGTTGGGTCAGCGGCAGGACTGGAGATATTTGAGACCTTCCAAATGATTAAACGAGTCTTCCTCGCGCTGGTCCTGGCGCCGTGTGAGTCTGTGTCTGTCTCTCTGTGTGACTATTCGCATTTCTCTCTGTGTGTGGCTGGTGAGGGGTGGGGGCAGAAAAAGCCATTGCTCGCTGGACATCACATTACACGACTATTTTGGACTCTCCCATCTTTGTTCTAGGCGCCCTTTCCCAGCTGCAGCTGGTGGCCTCCGGCCCTGGGGTGGGCAAAGTCTCCGAGCCCCTCACACTGACCTGCGCTGTCTCCGGGTTCTCCATCAATACTCAGTATTACTACTGGCACTGGCTCCGCCAGCCTCCCGGAGAAGGGCTGGAATCCATGGGACGGGTATATCCATATAACGGGGACACGAGCTACGCCCCGTCCCTCCAAGGCCGAATCACCATCTCTGCAGACACCGCCAGGAACCAGTTCTCCCTGCAGCTCCGCTCGCTGACAGCTGCAGACACCGGTACCTATTACTGCGCCAGGAAAGACACGGTGACACAGAGACAGGGGGCCTGGGACAAAAAGGGGGCCAGCCACACGTTTCACCTCCCGGAGAGATGGTGCCTGAGTTTGCCCCTGCGCTCCGCCCCCTCCCGCTGTCACTTGAAGGAGACGCTTTGTCAGAGGCCACCAGGAAACTGCAGAGAAGGAGAGAAAGAGGAAGCACCTGCGCGTTTGAATGGGCCGGAGAGAGACTTTGTTACAGGCACCTGACAGTTTTGGACACCCCAGTCTAGGCCTGAAATTGCAACTGAATCTCCTGTCCGCTGAATTAGGGAGCTGAGGTTCTGGGATCCCTCTGACAAATGACTGGCTGTTTCCTGGCTGCACTAGCCCTGGTCGTATGAGAGTGGTGTGAGAGAGAGAGAGAGAGAGAGAGAGAGAGAGAGTTTTTCCGGATGGGACAGAGCATTTGTGGGTATGTTTCCAGGAGTGTGTGATGAGCAGTGTTAATTCCTATTTGCGTGACAGCATTTAGGTGAAGGAGTCTTTGTGCATGGACCTAGGTCCTTCCCTTCCTGGAATGGGTGGTCGTTATGTTATTATTTGGGAATCTCCTGCCCGTATTTACAGCCCCTCTTTCCCAGCTGCAGCTCCGGATCCTTGCCCTGGCGTGGGGAAGGTCTCAGAGCCCCTCACACTAGCATGGGACGTCTATGGGGCATCCCTCGAGACCGGATTTTCCTGGTCGAGATCCCGAGTGGATAGAACTGACGCACTGTGATGGGGAAACACGCTCCGCTTCCCCAAAACACAACGCGTATGTCCAAAGGACCTCACACCTCCTAATAACCGGGTCTCCCTGCAGCTGAGCTCCCCTTACAGCTTCAGACGCCGCCACCAATTACTGTGAGATAGTTACAGAACAAGTGTGACACACGCACACGCACACGCACCATCTTACAGTCGGCCATCCACTCACACACACGCAGCCACAACCATCCCACCCCACCTTCATAAAACCAGAGGGTGAGAAGGGACCGCAAAGGTCAGGGTGTTTATAGCTCATCTCGTTACCGGCTTGTAAACAGTGAAACAGGCAGCCGGAGAGAGCAGGACACATACGGACACTTTAGCACCCCACCTTGCCACAGAGTCCAGCCCTCTCACAGGTGGACACAACCCCCAGCTCACCTACAGTCACACTTACTCACAACAGGCTGAATCTGTGCCAGGGCTGAGCCTGGCACCTCTGGGCTCGCCGTGACAGCTGGGAAAGTACAAATGTTGCTTGTGCCCCAGCACCTCTTTCATTACAAATTAAGCACTGCACTCACACCCAACTAACACAGTGTCAACCCCCTCCCCCCACATATTCACACCCAAATCCACAAAGTGCCTCACCCACAATCTCACACCCACAGTCACACCCACCCACGTGCAAAAATATCTCACCTGCACCCCTCCCCTCCCCAGTACCACTCAGCTTCTGACTGTCAGGGACTTGACAACAGGGGATGGATCCACTCCCTCATGGCCCAGTTCTGTTCATTCCCTCTGGGGCACCTGGCATTGGCCGCTGCCAAAAGACAGGACACTGAGCTAGATGGACCTTTGGTGTGACCCAGATGGACCGTTCTCATGCTCACTCTCAGAAACACCCGCAGAGTCTCATCCGCCTCCCCTCCGGCACCATCGCGCTGTGTCCTGTTCACCGCCATCCCATCCCCAGGAGTGGGGCGCAAAGGGAGTGGTTCAAAGAGAGAAGGCTGATCTCTTTCTCAAAGACCAGCCACAAGTTCTTGGGGTGGATGTCGGAGTCATTGGCTAGACTTCTCCTGCCTGTGTGAAATAAGAGGTGAGAGCAGATGGCCCCTCTAGCCTTAAAACCTACCAGAAATTATTTCTGTCTAGGCTTGGAAGGGTTCGATTTTTGTCAGTAGCTGATGGCAAATGTCTGATTTCTCTGTACACAGAAAAACAGAGGAAAACACTTTCCCATGAATAATCATCAAAATTTATACATAGGCAAAATAAGAAAAATAGCAATTGAGAATTGATCAGTATCTTCTTTCCGGCTATTTATTCTGAGGGGAAATGAATCATTTCCCCCTAGTTGTGCACGGGGGGAGGACCAGGGGAGCCACATCTCAGGGGCACGAAGTGTGTTATTATTTAGAAGCGGGGGTGAGGGATTTGCACTCCTCCTAGCTTCTGCAGGCCCAATCTACTGGTCAGCCCCGGGTCTCCTGCATCACTCCCTTCCCTACACAATCTCCTCGTCTGTCCCTTTCCTCCCACTCTATCTCAGGGACTCCCCTGGCTCCCCTCTGTCGGAATCTCCATCTTCCTCCATCCCCACCTCCTCCCATCCCAGGTTCCCCCATATTTGCCTGACCCCACTGGCTCTGTGTGCCCCATTCCCTCCTCCCCTCTGCCCTCCATTCCGGTCCAGGGATTGGCCTCTGCGTGCCCCATTCCCTCCTCCCCCATGCCAGGGTCCCCCATTCTCTTCCCTCTCATCCCCCCAGCATGAGAGCCCCGCCCACGCCCCCAACCTGGACCCACCTTCCCTTCCTCCCTCTCTAGTGATGCCAAAGGGGCAGCAGCAGGGACATACAGGGGGCGCCAGGCACAGTCACGCCAGAGCCCCTCAGCCTTGCGCCTCTTAAAGAGACAGTGACAGAGGTTAGTACAATTGGCCGGCCGAGACCTCCGCTCAACCTCCGCTAGGGAGCAGCATCGCGCGCAGGGCGCTGCCGGGTGCCACTGTTGTGTGTGTTGCAGGGGCTAGAGAGAGACACTGCGCGTGCACACACAGATGGGGACACACGCAGGACAGACGCAGTAAGACGGGCACACACACTTGGATCCAGAGGCGGACACACACACACACACACTTCCCCACCCCAGCTCCGGATTCGCCGTTCACACAGAAGCGGCCTCACCCCCCGACACTTCATTTCCCCCCAGAAGTCAAATCGGTGACAGTGGTTCACTGTGTTTCCCTCACAGGTTACAGAAATGCGGGGATCTCTGTGGCTGTGTCTCTGCGCGCTGCCGCTGTTCCCAGGTGAGCTCCGGGCGGAGGGGCCGGGGTCTGTCAATCTAATAGGACTGGCAGGGACCTGGGGAAATCATCGAGTCCAGTCCCCTGCGCTCCTGGCAGGACTCAGTACGAGACTCTCCTCCCCCGTGACTGCCTCCCAATTCTCCCCCTTCTAGGTTCGGTGGCGGGGAACTCGCTGACCCAGAACCCGGCTTCCCTGCCAGCCACGGAAGGGCAGCGGGTGGAGATCAGGTGTCAATACAGCACCTCCTATACCAGCTACGCCCTGGACTGGTATCAGGAGCTGCCGGGGAAGCAGCCCCGCTTCCTAATCGGGAGGTATTCCTACGGCTCGGATCGCAAATCCGATTCTCTGGCACCTCGGTTCTCCTCGCGGCTGGACACGAGAGCGAAGACTTTCAAGCTAACCATAGAGGGGGCGCAGCGGGCTGACTCGGCGGTGTATTTCTGTGCTCTCTGGGATAGCACAGTGCTGCAGAGCGCACCGGGATCCGGACACAAACTGCCGCGGGAGGCGGAGGAGCAGGTGTCTGAAAGGCGGTTCAGTGTCATTCCAGCTCTCAGCCCAAGTAGGCATTTTGAGAGACACACTTCAGCCCTCCTGGAAACGCAGTTTTGGAGGACGCAGGCTCCACGAAGGAGATGAGATGCGTTGCAGTCTAAGTAGCTACGACACACGGAAGAAGAAACACGACCTGAATTTTAGAGATGGGCAGCTGAGGTGCAGACGCGGGAAGTGACTTGCCCTAGGTGACACAGTGAGAGGGCAGGGCCAAGGAACTGGGTTGGGAAGACATGTCTTGGTTCCTTTACCATCTGCAACAGTCCTGGGAGCTCCCCCAATGGAGGTGGAAGAGTCATGCAATTTTACCTTAACTTAGGGATATAAATAAATTTATCATTATTTATAATTAAGCTAAAGTTAAAATTATCTAATACACGGGTTAAGGAGGGAGTGTCTCTACATCTGGGTATAAGGCTTAAATTATCTCAAAGTACAAAGTTTGGTTTAAAAGTGATAAAATACACACAGTACATGATCTGCAATATCCCAGATTATGGTTACTAATTTTAAGGCTACAGTTAAAATATTAGCATCCAACAATTGTGGGAAGGAAATATAGCAATGAGTTTAGATTGGCCCTCAGTAACTGAGAATTTAGCACGGGCTGTCCGTCAGTAAATACAATCCATCGGAGAAGTATTTCAGTTAATTCCCCTACTTCGCTTCCCCATGGCATTTATTTATAACTCAGCTATAGGACAGTAGCAGCCAGAACCCACAGCACAGACCTTAGCTAGGATCTCAGGGGCAGCGAGATGAGTTCGGGACCAGTTTCCAGGTGCCTGCAGCTGAAATTTCACCATCAGCGCAGGGATTTGTTCTTGCAGCTTTCACCAGTTTTACTGTCATGAGAACTGGGAATCCCACCCCAGTTTTTAGTGTGTGTCTCGGCCCCACGTGCGACTAGAACTCAGTGGAGACACGAAGTGAGAGACAGTCTGTGCTCTGAGGAACTTACAAAGAAATTCGATCAGACGGAGAAACGATTCCTCACTGTGTCCTCGTTATAAACATGGGAACTAAGTCACAAAGAGAGGAGGGTAAAGTTACTGCTGTTGGGCCTGCTGCTACCACTCAGCTACTACGGTCGGTTTCTCTCTCAATTTTAAGACAGGAGCGTATGCAAATCGATTGACCACATTTCCTGTTAGACACCCCCGGGGTCCCTGAGTCTGCAGAGGAGACGGCACAGGCACGTGTCTCTGCAGCTCACACCCATCCCCATTTCTCTCGCGCTCTCCAGCAGAATTGTCCCCATAATTGTCAGAAAAAAAGATGATTCTGTGGCTCCCCGTCGCTTTCATTGCAGCAATTCCCAGAGGTGATTCCTTGCCTGGATATAGAGGGAAGCTCAGTATTACACTGGACATGGATGAGATGAATAATAATATATTTTAATTTTGCAGGTGCCCATTCGCAGATTCAGCTGGTGGAGTCTGGGGGAGGCGTTAAAACCACAGGACAGTCTATCAGCATCTCCTGTAAAGCCTCCGGATTTACCTTTGGAAACTATTGGATGTACTGGTACCGCCAAGCTCCCGGGAAAGCGCCAGAGTGGATTTCCTACATTAACGCCGACAGCACTAACGCGGACTATGCCCACTCAGTGAAAGGGCGATTCTCCTTCTCCAGAGATAACCCCAACAACCTGCTCTATTTGCAAATGACCGGCCTGAGACCCGAGGACGCGGCGGTGTATCACTGTGCGAGTGACACAGTGACTGGCAGGGAATCTAACCACGTACAGAAACATCCCCTGTGCAGTCACAGCCCGCTGCGGGGCACAGCCCAGGGGACGGGTCAGACACACACAGAACTGAACCAAGGAGGTAATGTCCGCAACGGTGCCACCAGCGCATGAAGGACTCGGCTTTTGTGGGGCTGCAGAGACAGGTCAGGGCCGGGGCAGGAAACACGGGAGGACAGCAGACTCCGTGTTCTTTGCTGCACACCTGCCCTTCTGGGCTAGCAGCGAGCTTCCTCTCTCCCTGACCCAGCCCCTAGGGGGCAGCACCCTGCTCTAGGCTGCGCTCCCTGACTACATGGAGATACACCTAACTCATAGAGCCCAAAGGGTCCCTGAAGGGCCACTGAGTCCGTCCCCTGCTTTACTAGCAGGACTAAGTACTGATTTTGCCCAGGGCCTGCGCTTCCATTTAGGTGACCTAGGCTGTGGCCTAGGGTGCCAGGATTTGAGGAGGCAGCATTTTGCCGCTCTGGGCGGCAATTTGGCAGCGGGGGGTTCTTCCGTGCTCAGGTCTTCAGTGGCAATTCTACGACAGGTCCTTCACTCGCTCCAGGACCGCCGCTGAAGTGCCCCAAAGACCAGAAGGGCTGAAGGACCCCCCACTGCAGAATTGCTGCCGCTGACCAGGAGCTTGGAAGGACCCCTGCGTAGGGTGCCGAAAGCCCTGGCTCTGCTCCTGATTTTGCCATAGAACCCTAAATGGCCACCTCAGGATTGAATTTATAACCCCTGGGTTTAGCAGGCCAATGCTTAAGCCACTGAGCTATCCCTCCCCTCAAGATGAGGCCCATGTAGCCTCTAGGGGGTGTGAGGATTCAGCATTTCTGTGTTGCATTCTGGGTCCCGAGAGAACTGGATGGATTCCAAGCAGTGGCACGGGCAGCCCAAAGGGAACAGGGTCATATGTCACTAGCTACTGGCAGATCTGCCCTGCCCCCTTGGCTGCCCCTGCTACGAATGAAACCCAGGTGTCCTGGGACACATCCTAGTGGCTGCACCAGTAGGGCAGGGATATGGTTTTTCCAATGTAGGAAATTCAAGTTAGGCTCCCAGGTCCTGATTGGTGAGTTGCTGAAGAAAAGGGCTGGTTTCACAGGCAGCCGCTTTCAGTGGCTTCAGTGCATCTTTAACTGCGGTACCTGATTGGTTTTCTGGCCCTGTCAGAGGTAACAGTGAAAACTGGGCAGGTGAAATGTCAGCACCCACCAGTGAGTGAGAATAGCCCCCCACCTCCTTGTGGAGGAAGTTAGCCAATAGCTCAGCATGGCAGAGGCGGGGTTTTCCCAATACTATTTTAAATGAGGAGGAGTTATGCAAATTACACCGGTGCAGTGACTCTCTTTCCCGGTTGTTTCCACCCGCCCCCTGACCCTGCGGCTCGCCAAGAAGCGCTGTCCGCGCAGGGAGCAGCTCCTGCCAGTCCCCAGCGCGAGGACAGGCCGCAGACGCGCAGAGACGATGCTGTGGTGGCTGCATTTTGCTTTCATCGCAGCAGCGTCCAAAGGTGCTTGGAAGAAGGGTGGGGGGAATGAGGGATGTGTGTGGGTTAATCTGATGATTTATAGTGATTCACCTGAGCTGGGGGGGGGGTGGGAATTCCATAGGAATAAATTGAGACAAACGGATTTTGTTTCCGGTTTCATACCATGTATTTGTCTCGTTTCAGAGGCGGCGGCTGAAATCCCCCAAAGGGTTTTTATTTTTAGCATAAATGTTTTAGGGAGACCAGAAGTTCCCCCCGCCCCCCCCCACTAGAATGTGGCCAAAGCTGCCGCCAATGCCCAGACCTGGCCCGAGGGGATTGTTCCCACCTGCTCTCACGCCCCCAACCCTGTTTGTTGCCCAGGGGCCCAGGGCCAGGTGCTGCTGGTGGAGTCCGGGGGCGGGACTGTGAACACAGGCGGCTCCAGGCGGCTCTCCTGCACCGGCTCCGGATTCACCTTCAGCAGCTACACCATGTTCTGGTACCGGCAGGCCCCCGGGAAAGGGCTGGAATGGGTCTCCTGGATCAGCGGCAGTGGCGGCAACACAGATTACACTAACGCAGTGAAAGGGCGAATCACCGTCACTAGAGACAACGCTAAGAACCAGCAGTATCTGCAAATGAGCCGCCTGCGACCCGAGGACACCGCCCGGTATTACTGTGCTAGAGACACAGTGACGGGAAGCCGGGCTGAGCTCTGACAAAAACTCGCTGCGTTCAGCCCAGGGATTCGGGAGGGTCACGTGACCAACATCACCCCCTGAAGTCCCGTGTCCCTGAGCCTCTTCCCATAACCGGCCGCTTACCCACCCCCAGCAGCCTCTGGATGGCGTCCGTCCTCGTGCAGTGTGGTGCATGCCAGGCGGGCAGGGTGTGTGTCTGTGTCCGTGCCCGGAGCCGTTGTTCTCAGAGCACAGGGCAAAGATATGACCCCAGACACCACGACCCCAGAGCCGGGAACCGACCTGAACTCTGCTGGGTTCACGAGCAACGTTGCTGGTCTCTGAAACGGAAGCCTTCTAAGCTACTCCAAGTACTCGGGAGAATTCAGGGGAAACTTCTGTGGTCGGGGGAGACACACTGAAGTTACTCAGTCAGGGTAAAGTGCCAAGAATGGGATAGACAATCCTCCAAACTGCTGGACATTCCAATACTTGGTGAATCTAAGATAGCGTAAAACAGCTTCTGTAATTCCTTACTGGTTACCCAGAAGTCAAAACGCAGTTCCCTTGAAGGAACCCAGCCTCAGGCTGACACCCAGACACTAGAGTCAAATGGATGAGATTACTAAAAATCTTATTCATTTTATAAAAGAGTTCTACCGATCCCAAAGGATCTGAACATTACCTCGCAGGTTAATGAATATTCTAGATCTTACCCAAGTACACGCTCATCAGGGCCCGTTCCAGACACCAGCCAAGCAAGTAGGTGCTTAGGGGGTCACTCCGGAGCAGGTCGGCAATTCGGGGGAGGGTCCCTCACTCCCCTAGGAGCAAAGGACCTCTCGCTGAATTTCTGCAGATCGCAATCGCCATCCTGGTTTCTTTTGTTTGCTTTTGGCTGCTTGGGGCGGCAAACCTACTGGAGCCGGCCATGAGGCTTACAGCTAATTCTTACTAACTAAACTAAAATGTATTAAAAAAGAGAAGAGAGTATTGGTTAAAAGATCTGTACACGCACAGAGATGAGTTCAGTTCTGAGCTCAGGTTCCTAGCAGAGATGGTGAGCTCTGCAGGTGCAAAGAGTTCTCTCAGAATTAGTCTATAGGTAATGGTCCCACCGGCATCGGGTGGGGAGCCGACTCCAGGAGAGGACCTGTGCCAAACGTAGGCTCTTGTTCAGCCCGGGCTGATAAGAAAATGGCCAGTTCCGAGCTCAATAACAAAAAGGATCCAACGGGAGCGCCCACTAGTCTCTGCGGGTAGAATTGGCAACTCCGGAGCGGTAATGAAAAGCCTGATTGAAAACACAAACACCTGAACCGGGAGATTTGTTTCTGCTGTGGGGGAATTATCCCTGGCTTCCCCAGCTCACAGTCAGTGCAAATGTGTCTGGTGAAGATGAGCAGCGACACAAACGCAAATGTTGATTTCTCTGTCCTTAAAGAAGGGAGCAAATGCAAATGGAGCGACAACATTTCCTGTCACACCCCCTCCGAGTCCCCGACCCTGAAGTAGACAGAAGCTGCAGCCCCACGTGTCTGCACTGAACACCACAACTCCCACTGGGGAATTCACTCCGAACTTAGAGGAAGATGCTCCTCTGGCTGCATGTTGCTCTCATGGCGGCACTTCCTCAAGGTGATTTCTGGCCCTAAGAGATGCGGGGAGGGGAGCTCAGTGTTATGGTTACGAGGCTAAGCCTGTTCTCTGTTATGTCCTCAGGGGCCCATTCGCAGGTTCAGCTGGTGGAGTCTGGGGGAGACGGGAAAATGGCAGGAGATTCTATCAAGATCTCGTGTAAGGCCTCTGGGTTCACCTTTGGTGACTACTGGATGCACTGGTACCGGCAGGCTCCCGGGAAAGGACCCGAGTGGGTGTCCGGCATTAGTTATTGGGCTGGAACCGACAAAAGATACGCTGAGTCAGTGAAAGGGCGATTCACCATCTCCAGAGACAACGCCAACAACCTGCTGTATCTGCAAATGACCGGCCTGAGACCTGAGGACGCAGCGGTGTATCACTGTGCGAGAGACACAGTGACTGGCAGGGAATCTCACCACTTACAAAAACATCCCCTTTGGCGGCATAGCCCAGGGGAAGGGTCAGACACATACAGAACTGAACCAAGGAGAAAAAGTCCCCAGCGCTGTAGTCATCACGCAGGAAACTATGATTTTTGGAGCCCGGTGAAGGCTGCAAAGACACGCCAAGGTTGAGGCGCATTAGGAAAGCTGCAGCCTCTACTCCTATCCCTGGGGGACGCATTCCAACTTCTGCAACAAATGAGCCGGGGTCCTACAGACAACAGTGTCCTTCATTGCCCGGCCTGCCTCATTCCCCAGCGGGTCCCTTCTGTGCACTAACTGAGGCAGGGGTCCGCTGGAAAAAATAGTGTGTGAAGTATTGTGTCATTAGTACCGACAAGGGGGCAGAATTAAGATTCCATGGGCAACCTTAGCTCTGGGATCTCGTATCTTTTGAGGGCTTGACTTTGCCACCTTAATGTTCTATTAGAGTAGTTTTTAATGTAATTTCCTATCTATATAAAAAACTGAAGAAAAAAACCTAAAGCTTTTATCCTATAGAACCACATAGACCCCACCACCCAAGTCTTCAACAGAGTTGGAATTTTCAGATTTGCGCACTTCTCTCAGCACATGCCTCCATCTGGGTGACCACTGTGCACCTGCTGTCCCGCTCCCTGCCAGTAGGGGCCAGCACTTCTTGTCCGTAGTACACATCCGACCCCTCAGTTGTTACTTTGTGTCGTCTATCCTAGTACCTACCACTAGAGGGCAGCAAGGGTTCGCTTTGGTGCCCCCCAATCAGAGTGCGACCTACATTGGCAGCTGGAAAATCCGACACTGCCCCCTTCATTGACCCCTGGTGGCGGAACAGGAGGTTCAGCACGGGGCCGGAGATACATTATTAGGGATTTAGGCTTTAGAATTTTTCCCCCTGCTAGGAGATCTCAAGGTTGGCAGCACTGGGTGCCTGGTCATTAGCTCAGGAGAGCACTTTGTAAAGGCAAAGGCAGGAGAAGTGGCCTTGTCATTCTGTAGTACAAAGCATTGAAACCGACCCACTCAGTGGTAGCCCAGAATGTCCGGGGTTTCTAGACAAGTCCTCTTCCCTCAGCAATATACCTCTGGCTGCACGCTCAACATGGGCAGAACAAGAATGAGACACATTTGGGGACATGCTGCTCTTGCAAAGTGGGTCTTGGAATACTCCCCTTCCCCCTTGTCAGTTGGAACTGACACTCGCCTATCAGGTTACAGGAGATGTAGGCTGCTTAGCTGCGTTTCCTGTTCCAAACCAAACATCACATGTCCCTGACCCTGGAGTTCCCAGAGAGAAACACTGCAGCCCTCGGTATGTCTGCAATTACCATCTAACTCCGTGCTCCAAATTCTCATTATCCTTCCAAGTAGCCAGGAACTACTATCGCCTGGTTGGCTCAGGCCTGAGAATTGTTTGCTTCTTATGGAAAAGGAGCAAAAACTACATTTTTCTAGCAATTGCGACTATACTGTACGATCATGTTGTGAGGGTGACTATTAAAAGGATGATGTCACTTCCTTTCTGAAGTGTTGGTCACTCAGACCTGGAGCTTAGTTATCTCTGGTGGCGAAGGAGGGAGCAAAATAATTTTATTTACTCACTCTTTCATATTTTCTATCGGTAAAGGGGCGTGATCTACTCTTGAAGGGAGCGTCTACAACATGAATTACGGGACGACTCCTCAATGGTGCTAAACCCAGTTATTTCAGGCCGGGGAAATGTATGGAAATCACCCCCGTAATTCCCCTAGTAGGTGCTCTGTCAATTGCTGGGCCCCCGGACGCCTGTCAGAACTGACAATCCCCTGTTAATTTGCAGGATATGAACAGCGAAGCAGCTGCATCTCCTGGGTCACACCCGGCTTGCCCCTCAGCCTGCAGGAGAGTGAAGCTGCATCCGCGGTGTCACGGCAGTTAAGGGTTAATTCTTCCCGCCGCTAGGCCTTTAAAGGGGCAGTGACAGGCGCAGGAGTGTTCGGACACGGGGCTGTTAAAGAGCGAGCTGGTCTCTGAGAGACAAGGCGGGAGCGAGCGGGCTGCGTGTGTGTCAATGGCAGCGAGAGAGCCGGACGGGAGGTGTGTGCACGGCTCGCCTGGCTCCGGGACACCAGACACTGCTCAGTATTTGCACCATCCAGCCCCGCCCCCCGGCTCTGGGTCTCAGGTTTCAGCAGAAGCTGCGAAGGGTTTCAGAGACTCTCCCCAGAGGGAGAAGTCGGTTTCCGCATCTGCGGGTATTTTTAGCTTCGGTCCGAGACACGATGACCTGGCTCTTCGCTGCTCTGCTGGCCCTGGCCCCACGTGAGCACTGCGGGGGGTGTGGAGGATATAGGGCGAGTGCGGCAGACTCTTTACTTGCAGGGTCAATTGGTTTATTTATTTACTTCTGTGCCCAGGTGCCATTTCCCAGGCGCAGCTGGCGGCGTCCGGCCCTGGGGTGGGGCAGGTCTCCGAGCCCCTCACACTCACCTGCGCTGTCTCGGGTGGGTCCATCACTGCTGATTACTGGGATTGGTACCGGCAGCTTCCCCGGGGAGCGCTGGACTGGTTGGGAGAGATTGACTGGTACAACTCGCAGTGGCGCGTAGACTACGCCCCGTCTCTCCAAGGCCGAATAACCCTCTCCGCGGATTCCTCCAAGAACCAGTTCTCCCTGCTGCTCCGCTCGCTGACAGCTGCGGACACCGCCACCTATTACCGCGCCAGGGGAGACACAGAGACAGGGATCCCTCAGACAGAAAGGGAGGAACTAGGGGGGGCTGAACCCGCCTGGCTTGTCCCCTTCTCTCAGCCGCCCTCTGCGGGGGACTAGGTGGGGGAGCCCATGTCCTTTACCGGACCGACTTCTGTTGGTGAGTGAGACATCGAATTCAAGAAATCCCCTCACCCACCTTGGCTCTGCAATAGGGACACGACAACTCTGCATAGTGACAGGGCAGTGCCAACTCCAGCCTGAGAGACACAGCAGGGAAGAGACCCCAGGATGAGCTCGGTGGGGCTCCAGAGCCCCCCCCCCTCTCTCAGCAACAGCTGTTGGCAGGGCTGGTGCAACCATTTAGGCAACTCGCTGGGATTTGGGGGGCGGCATTTTCTTTGGCAGTGACTGCGGCAGGCGGACCTTCAGCCACCCCCGTCGCCGCCGGCATTTAGGCGGAGGGAGCTGGGGCAGGGGAGCATGGGGAGAGCCGCCTCCAGCAAATAAGGAGGGGGGGAGCACCCAGGAGAACTAATTGATGCTGCAAGTCTGGGAGGCCGGAGAAGTGAAGCAACTATGGTGTCCTTCGGGAGGAGGCGGGGCAGGGGTGAGCTGCTTCACTTCTCCCTCCTCCCAGGCTTGCCGCACCAATCAGCTCAGGCCCCACAAGCCTGGGAGGTGGGAGAAGGGAAGCAGAGATAGGGTGCTTTTGCATGGAGCAGGGGTGAGCTGGGCTGGGGGGCTGCCTCAGGGCAGGGGGGGAGCTGCCCTGGGGGGGAGCGCCTCAGGGTGTGGGGAGGGGCGCAAGGTGGAAGTTTTGCCTAGGGAGGGAAACATCCTTGCACCGGCCCTGGCTGTTGATCCAATAAAAGGTATTACCTCACCCGCTTGATATCCCGGGACACCCCACCCCCAACTACAGGGCATAGAGCAGGGCCTGCCCTGCTGTGCTGAGCTGAGCTGCAGCCATTGCAGGGGGAGAGAGAGGCTTGAATATGGGATGCATGAGCCCATGTTTGGTGAGCACAGGCTGGATAGATGGGGTGTACCGGGATAAATAGATAGATTATGTGTATTGGATGAGAGAAAGATGTATGAGATGGACAGATAAGCAGTAGAAAGATGCACACACTCACACAGATGGGGGGAGAACAGAAGCGAGAGGGAGAACCACCCCCACAATATTTCACACCTGCGCATGACCACAGCCACACTCTGAGAGAGTCACTCTTCCCCACACACCCTCCTCCCCCGACCCACACACACACACGGAGGCCGCTGCTGCCCTTTCCCAGGCATTTGTCTCCCCAAAAACCTGCATCCGTGGCTGTGGGGCTCACTGTCTCCCTCACCCGCCACAGACATGCCAGGGGCTTGGTGGCTGGTGCTTTGCGTGCTCTCTGGCTTTCCAGGTGAGCACTGAGAGGCCGGTCCCCGGCAGAGCTGGGGGGGGGGGCCCATGGGAAGTTTAGACTCACCCCTGCCTCTGTTTCAGGTGTCCTTTCCCAGGTACGGCTGGTGGCCTCCGGCCCTGGGGCGGGGAAGGTCTCCGAGCCCCTCACGCTGACCTGCGCTGTCTCCGGGGAATCGATAGCGAGCAGCGATTACCTGTGGTACCGGATCCCGGCGTCTGCAGAGGCAGGACTAGAATACCTGGGCGTTATCACCCGGTCCGGGACTCCGTTCTCGGCCCAGGCTCTCCGGAACCGCCTCACCATCTCCAGAGACACCGCGAAGAACCAGATCTCCCTGCAGCTGCTGTCCCTGAGAGCTGCGGACACCGCCACCTACCACTGCGCCAGGCGAGAGGCACAGCGACACGGACATGGGGGGCTGGGACAAAAAGGGGGGTTGAATTTCACAGACACTTTCGGGGCACTTGGAGGCCGAGGAAGAGACCAACTGAGAGAGGCGCATCCCTCCGAGTTAGAGAAGGGACCGAAACTCAAACCTGGTGGGTTGGAACCCCAGCCCAGCCCCCGCGGCTATTCCAGCGGGCACCAAACCTGAGCAAGGTTTACAGCGGATGAAGAAGCGGATTGAAAACACTGGGTCGCGTGGGGGCAGCCTGACTCCCAGCCCGGATGTGAGACTTTATTCCCTTGCGAAGCGCGTCCCTTTGTGTCCTAGGGGAGACAGTTACCAGGGGAATCCCAAAGCCTCTTCCGACATCCGGAGACCATTGCTCAGGAGCCTGGAACAGCGTTTGCTTCCCGGGGGAGGGTTGCACCAGGCCGGTCCCAGGCTGCGCCCGGGCATTTCTCACTGGGTCTAGGCTGTGAGGTGCTAGAAGCAGAGACCTGGGTTTGCGCTTGTCCCTTGTAGCGCCTGACACATTTCGGGTTGGTGTAAGAACCTCACATTAACCCGTCCTGCTCCCGTGGCGCCCTGGGACCATCAGACCGGAGTCTCCGCCCCTCTCCAGGGCAGGGTGCGATGTGGGAAGGGGGGTGACTTCGTTTCCCTTCCAAACCCGACAGCCGTGTCTCGGAGGCTGCAATAGGCAGAAGCGGCCTCGCCTTGTGTTTGTGCAGTTAAGGGCTAGCGCCTCCTGCCCCCCCTCGCCCCTTTATCCTCACAATGAGAATTTATCCTCCCGCTCAGCGAGCAATGCCAGTGTGGGTACAATCTGTGTTCATTTTATCAGCTTGGAAAAGTGAGGAAATGTTTGGGAACCTAGAAATTATGTGTTTTTGATGGTAGTGTATCTATTTCTGTTTGTCTGTATATACCTCCTTAGTATCTATCCATCCTCACACACCCCTTCTATTTATCTAATCCACTTTCTTTCTTTCTTTCCACAGTCGAATCCATACAATGTTCCGTGATTATTAGCTTATCTATTTCTGTTTCTAATCCTCCAATCCTTCATCCATTGTTTTTTCACTGTATCATCTCTCTATCCAGCTGCAATTTCCCCTCTGTTGTATTCTCTCCCCATCTGTACTTTCCTCCACTGTATTAGTTGGTAACTTGTTTTTCTTTCTCTGTTGCTTATATGACCCTTTTCACCCTAGTGAGAGTCCATAGGTATCAACAATGAACATTGTGGTTTTCCATCAGGTGCCCAGTCCCAGATGCAGCCGGTCTAGTCCGGAGCTGCGTTTAGAAAAATGAAGGGGAGTCAAGTGAGAATAATCAAAGCAAAGCTAGTAAAACAGGAATAAAACCAACAACAACGGATTCTAAAACAGCCAAACGCCAATGAACAAACCCCTCAAACACACCCGGGCACTTTCTAATCAGTAACACACTGTACTGACAGGGGTGCCCCGTGTTTTTAATTCACTTGTAAGTTTTTAAGGACACTGCTTGCGAGAGGGAGAGAGAGGGAGAGACCTTGTAACAAGCAATGCCCCTCCACACACTTTTAAACATGAAAATGGAAGATCATTTATTTGACTGCAGCAAGAGAATTGCAATTTCTCAACATGCCCAATCGGTAGCTTAGAGAAGGGAGGATTCTGTATCTGTGAGGCGACAGAAGAGACAGGAGGAGTATGTGTGTTTAGTGCGGACAAGGAAGTACGCGGTTTTCATTCTTATTAATGGGTAGGCATAAAGATTGGGGTGGGGGCGGGAAACCTGGGGTTAACCACCAGCTGAATTGAAAACGACAAATGGCCTCCTCTATACGAGGAGATTAGCAGCACATGTTAGCTAACACGTGGTTAAATGGCACTTTTTCTCAACTAGTGAGGACAAGGCTAGAGAGGCTCACACACACACAAGTCTGTGTGAGGGAAGAGACTGGCGTGCACTCAAAGGGAGGGAGAGAGAGATGCAGAGTAAGTGGAGCCGTGTGTGCGGGAGGAGAGTGTTAATCACATGCATCGGAGGAAGTGGGTATTCACCCAGGAATGCTCATGCTCCAATACCTCTGTTAGTCTATAAGGTGCCACAGGACTCTGTCACTTTTTACAG
The DNA here is from genome assembly GCF_003597395.2 of Chelonoidis abingdonii. Lineage (NCBI taxonomy): Eukaryota > Metazoa > Chordata > Testudines > Testudinidae > Chelonoidis > Chelonoidis abingdonii. Next base: position 35,890,070 of record NC_133782.1, read on the forward strand.
ATCCAGACTAACAGGGCTACCCCTCTGATAAATTACAGAAATGTGGACAACTCCAGCTCTGTGATTTTCAGAGCCCACCAGAGATTTTGGCCGTTTGTTATCTCAGAGGCTGAAGTGGAGAGATTTAATGCTATTTTATCTCTTCTTTAAAATGCTGAAGTATTTCCTCGCTGCCCTGACCCTGGCACCAGGTGAGTGTTTGTCTCTCTGGGGCTATGTTTGCAGGGCGAGTATAGGGCAGGGAGATCCTTCGCTCCCGGGAGCAGCTGGTTCAATGTTTGTTTGGATTCTCGCATCCTTCTCTCTAGGGGCGCTTGCCGAGCTGCAGCTGGTGGCCTCCGGTCCTGGGGTGGGGAAGAGCTCGGAGTCCCTCTCACTCACCTGCGCTGTCTCTGGTGAATCCATCACAACTAGTGGCTTTAGAGGGCATTGGTATCGGCAGGTCCCAGGCAAGGCACCGGAGTGGCTGGGTCTGATATACTGGGATGGGGATACGCGCTACGCCCCGTCCCTCCAAGGCCGAACCACCATCTCTGCAGACACCGCCAGGAACCAGTTCTCCCTGCAGCTCCGCTCGCTGACAGCTGCAGACACCGGCACCTATTACTGCGCCGGAGACACACAGTGACACAGGCACAGGGAGGTCTGGGACAGAAAATGAGCGGCTTGAAATGATAACTGGGCCCATGCAGGCCGATAGCGAGCCCCAGGGAGGGAAATGCAGCGGGCAGGGAAGGGCTTGCTTTGCTGTTGAGCGGTGCAGACAGTTAAGAGAAAACAAGAAAAGCAAATCAAGAAAAAGCAAACCCCAAACCCACCCCCAACAGCAGCCATAACAACGCAACGAATAAACCCCGAAGTAATCACCGAAGCGGATAATCAATAAACAACAGGAAATAACTACACACCAAAACCGCAACGGCTAACACACAAATCAATTCTCAGTTAACAAACACCAACCAACAGCAACGCGACAGACTTAACACGTGATCTTGAATGTTTATTTAAATTCACTTGCAACTCTTCTTAGGGGAACATATCTATTTAGAAGCCTCCAGATATAAAACATACAACAAACACAGCCGAGTCTCAATCACTTTTTACCACGAAAAACGCCTCTGAAAGCCCTAGAAGATCTGTTGTTTCACAGAATCAAGGAAACAGCAAATTTTCAACCTCTCCAGTGTCTAGGTCAGTGATAGATGAAGAATTGGTGGGGGACAGAGAAGGAGGGGACTGGGGATTTCAAAGTAAGTGAAAGGAGCTAGGAGTCTGACTCCCTTTGGAATTTTGTTGGGATTTGAGTGCCTAACTCCCTTAGGCAGCTTTGAAAATCCCAACCAAAATCACAAGCAGGGGATGCGGGGGAAAGAGAAAGAGACACAGCCAGCCAGAGTCAGTGTGTGTGAGAGAGGATAAGGACCCAAACAAGCAAGGAGAAAGTAAATAGGGAAGTGTTATTTACTCTCTCATATAACACAAGAACTAGGGGTCACCTAATGAAATTAACAGGCAGGAGGTTTCAAACAAATAAAATGAACATTTTTTCCTCACACAACGCAGTCCAGCTGTGGAACTCTTTGACAGAGAAAGTGGTGAAGGCCAAGACTCTAACAGGATTCCAAAAAGAACTAGATAAGTTAATGGAGAATACATCCATCTATGGCTTTTAGCCAGAATAGGCAGAGATGGTGTCCCTGGCCTCTGCTAGCCAGAAGCTGGGAATGGATGACAGGGGATGGGTCACTTGATGATTCCCTCTGGGGCACCTGGCATTGGGCTAAATGGACCTTGGGTTTGACACAGTCTGGCCGTGTGCTGCGTCTGTTGCTCTTTGTACAATACTAAGAACGTGGAAACCACACGGTGGGCGCTGAGTTCCGAACAGCGTCTGGCTACTCACCCACACCGCTTCTCTGGCAGGTTCTGGCGGCTCCTGCAGCAGAAGACAAGGGAGACCGCTAGGGGCTCCCCGCCCAGACTGTTTATGTAGGGTTAATACCCGAACCCCGCGCATCACAGCGCCAACCTTGCTGTCACTGCGTCCTGCGAGCTAGAATTTCTTACAGGTGTCGGCGGAGGTTTGCAGCCCGAGGCTCTCACTTCAGCGGACTCGTCCGAGCTGTCCGAGCTCCGTTGGGTCAGCGGCAGGACTGGAGATGTTTGAGACCTTGCAAATGATTAAACGTGTCTTCCTTGCGCTGGTCCTGGCGCCGTGTGAGTCTGTGTCTGTCCTCTGTGTAACTATTCGCATTTCTCTGTGTGTGTGGCTGGGGAGGGGCAGAGGGAGTCTTTGCTCGCTGGGCATCACATTCAATGATTATTTTGGACTCTTCCACCCTTGTTTCTAGGCGCGCTTTCCCAGCTGCAGCTGGTGGCCTCCAGCCCTGGGGTGGGCAAAGTCTCTGAGCCCCTCACACTGACCTGTGCTGTCTCCGGATTCTCCATCACTGACAGCAGCTACATTTGGAACTGGATCCGGCAGCCCCCCGGGAAAGGGCTGGAGTGGATGGGGTATGTGTACCCGTATAGTAGCGGGAGCACAAGCTACGCCCAGTCTCTCCAGGGCCGAATCACCATCTCTGCAGACACCGCCAGGAACCAGTTCTCCCTGCAGCTCCGCTCCTTGACAGCTGCAGATACTGGCACCTATTACTGCGCCGGGGGAGACACGGTGACACAGAGACAGGGGGCCTGGGACAAAAAGGGGACCAGCCACACGCTTCCCCTCCCGGAGAGAAGGCACTTGACTTTGCCCCTGCGGTCCGCCCCTTTCCACTGTCACTTAAAGGAGACGCTTTGTCAGAGGCCACCAGGAAACTGGAGAGAAGGAGAGAAAAAGGAAGCACCTGCGCTTTCGAATGGGGAGGAGAGGGACTTTGTTACAGGCATCTGGCAGTTTTGGAAACCCCAATCTAGGCCTGAAATTGCAACTGAATCTCCTGTCCGCTGAACTGGGGAGCGGAGGTTCTGAGGTCCCCTCTTACAAATGCTGGCTGTTTCCTGGCTGCGCTAGCCCTGGTCGTATGAGAGTGCGGAGTGTGTGTGTGTGGTGTGTGTTTTTTTCCTGGTGGGACAGAGCATTTGTGAGTACGTTTCCACGAGTGTGTGACGAGCTGTGTGAATTCCTACCTGCGTGAGAGCATTTATGTGAAGGAGTCTTTGTGCATGGACCTAGGTCCTTCCCTTCCTGGAATGGGCGGTCGTTATGTTATTATTTGGGAATCTCCTGCCCGTTTTTACAGGCCCCCTTTCCCAGCTGCAGCTGGTGGGTTCAGGCCCTGGCGTGGGGAAGGTCTCACACCCCCTCACACTGGCATGGGACGTCTATGGGGCATCCCTCGAGACCGGATTTTCCTGGTCGAGGTCCCGAGTGGATCGGACTGACGCACTGTGACGGGAAACACGGTCCGCTTCCCCAAAACAGAACGAGTATGTCCAGAGGACCTCACACCTCCCAAGAACCGGATTTCCCTGCAGCTGAGCTCCCCTTACAGCTTCAGATACCGCCACCAATTACTGTGAGACAGTTACAGAGCAAGTGTGACACACGCACACGCACACGCACCATCTTACAGTCGGCTATCCACTCACACACACGCAGCCACAACCAGCCCCCACAGACATACACACACACCATGTCATAGTCAGCCATCTACCCCCCCACATGCAGCCACAACTCCTCCCCACACCCCATCTCACAGTCAGCCATCCGTCCACCCACACGCAGCCACAACCATCCCATCCCACCTTCATAAAACCAGAGGGTGAGAAGGGACCGCAAAGGTCAGGGTGTTTATAGCTCATCTCGTTACCGGCTTGTAAACAGTGAAACAGGCAGCCGGAGAGAGCAGGACACATACGGACACTTTAGCACCCCACCTTGCCACAGAGTCCAGCCCTCTCACAGGTGGACACAACCCCCAGCTCACCTACAGTCACACTTACTCACAACAGGCTGAATCTGTGCAGTGCAGTGACAGCTGTGAAAGTACAAATGTTGCTTGTGCCCCAGCTCCTCTTTCATTACAAATTAAGCACGGCACTCACACCCAACTAACACAGTGTCAACCCCCCCCCATATTCGCACCCAAATCCACAAAGTACCTCACCCTCAATCTTACACCCACAGTCACACCCACCCACGTGAAAAAATATCTCACTCACTCCCCTCCCCAGTACCACTCAGCCTCTGACTGCCAGGGCCTTGACAACAGGGATAGATACACTCCCTCATGGCCCAGTTCTGTTCATTCCCTCTGGGGCACTTGGCACTGGCGCTGCCAGAAGACAGGATGCTGAGCTAGATGGACTTTTGGTCTGACCCAGATGTTCTCATGCTCACTCTCAGAAACACTCACCAACACCCGCAGAGTCTGATCCGCCTCCCAGATTCTTCTTAGCCTTTCCCCGGCATTACCCGGCTGTGCCGTTTACCCCCATCCCATCCCCGGGAGTGCGGAGTAAGGGAGTGGTTCAAAGAGAGACAGGGCACCTCTTTCTCAAAGACCAGCCACAAGTTATTGGAGTCACAGGCTAGACTTTTCCGGCCTGTGTGAAATAAGAGGTGAGAGCAGATGGCCCCTCTAGCCTTAAAACCTACCAGAAATTATTTCTGTCTAGGCTTGGAAGGGTTCGATTTTTGTCACTAGCTGTTGGCAAATGTCTGATTTCTCTGTCCACAGACAGAGGAAAACACGTTTCCATGAATAATCATCAAAATTTACACATAGGCAAAGTAAGAAAAATAGCAATTGAGAATTGATCAGTGTCTTCTTTCCGGCTATTTATTCTGAGGGGAAATGAGTCATTTCCCCCTAGTTGTGCATGGAGGGAGGGCCAGGGGAGCCGCATCTCAGGGGCACGAAGTGTGTTATTATTTACAAGCGGGGGTGGGGGATTTGCACTCTTCCTAGCTTGTCCAGGGCCAATTTACTGGTCAGCCGTGGGTCTCCTGCATTACTCCCTTCCCTACACAATCTCCTCGTCTGCCCCCTTCCGCCCCCTCTATCTCAGGGACACCCCCGGCTCCTCCCTGTCGGAATCTCCATGTTCCTCCATCCACACCTCCTCTCATCCCACGTTCCCCCCACATTTGCCTGATCTCACTGGTTCTGTGTGCCCCATTCCCTCCTCCCCCGTGCCAGGGTCCCTCATTCTCTTCCCACTCATCCCCCCAGCCTGGGAGCCCAGCCTACGTCCCCAACCTGGACCCACCTGCCCTTCCCCCCTCCCAAAGGGGCAGCAGCAGGGACAGACATGGGGCGCCCGGCACAGTCACGCCAGAGCCCCTCGGCCCTGCGCCTCTTAAAGAGACAGTGACAGAGGTTAGTACAATTGGCCGGCCGAGACCTCCGCTCAACCTCCGCTAGGGAGCAGCATCGCGCGCAGGGCGCTGCTGGGTGCCACTGTTGTGTGTGTTGCAGGGGCTAGAGAGAGACACTGCGCGTGCACACACAGATGGGGACACACGCAGGACAGACGCAGTAAGACGGGCACACACACTTGGATCCAGAGGCGGACACACACACACATACACTTCCCACCCCAGTCCGGATTTCGCCGTTCACACAGAAGCGGCTCACCCCCCGACACTTCATTTCCCCCCAGAAGTCAAAATCGGTGCAGTGGTTCAAGTGTTTCCCTCACAGGTACGAAATGCGGAATCTCTGTGGCTGTGTCTCTCGCGCTGCCGACTTGTTCCCAGTGAGCTCGGGCAGGAGGGGCCGGGTCTGTCAATCATAAATAAGGACTGGCGGTACTGGGGAATCTCGAGTCCAGTCCCCTGACGCTCTGGCAGGACTCAGTACGAGATTCTCCTCTCTTGGACTCGCCTCCAATTCTCCCTTCTACCGTTTCGGTGGCGGGGAACTCGTGACCCACAACCCGGCATAATCCCGCTGCCTCAGCCAACGGAAGGGACAGCGGGTGGGAGATCAGGTGTCAATCAGCACCTCCAATATTACCAACGTACGCCCTGGATGGTATACAAGGAAAAAAAGGTGGGGGGCTGCCGGGGAAGCAGCCCCCCTTCCTAATCGGAGGTATCCTTACGGCTCGCGATCGCCAAATCCGATCTCTGCAACCTCGGTTCTCTCGCAAGCTGGACACGGGAGCGAAACTTATCTAAGAACTACCCATAGAGGGCGCAAGCAGGCTGACTCGGCGGTGTATTTCTTTGTGCTCTCTGTGATGCACAGTGCTGCCAGAGCGCACCGGTCAGGACACAAACTAGCCGCGGAGAGCGGAGAGCAAGTGTCTGAAAGGCGTTCGTGTCGATTCCAGCTCTCGCAACCAAGTAGGCATTTTGAGGACACACTTCAGACCCTCCTGAATACGCATTACTGGAAGGACGCAGGCTCACGAGGGAGATGAAGAACGCGTTGCTAGTTCTAAAGTAGTTACGACACACGGAGAAAGCAGACACGACCTGATAGTAGAGACGGGCACTGAGGTGCAAGGCGCAGAGCCTTGGCTAGGTGACAGTGAGAGGAAGGCGGGGAACAGGGCCGGCTGCGGAACTTTGTTGCTGCCCCAGCAAAAAAAAGGGAGGGGGCTAGGATCTATCAGAGCAGCAAAGGGGGGGGATGAACACGGCGAGGCTGGAGTGGCAAGTGGTTGAGGGGCAATACAAAAAACGGCAGACCGGAGCAGCAAAGGGAAGGGGGAGACAACAGCGCAGCCAGGCAAGCAGGGGAGAAAACACAAAAAAAACCCACAGGGGCCGGAGCCGACCCGTGTGCAGAGCGCGCCCGGAATGTAATGCGGGTAAGGGAAGAGAGCGATGGGGGATGAGAGAGAGAAGAGGGTGGCACAGCCGCTTACAGCCGGGCGCTCCCCATGGGCCGCCCCGACCGACGCGCCGCCGCCAGGAGGGCTGCCCCGAGTTCGCTGCAGGGCGCAATGCCTTCATTCGCCTCAGGGCCGAGCTCCGGCTTTTTTGCCGCCCCAAGAAAAAAAAACTCCAAGCAACAACAAAAAAAAAACTCTGCGCGTTGCTGAACAGCGGGGGCGGGAATCAACTGCCTGACGACTGGAGCAGTGGATGAGGGGGGCATAGAGGGAGCACGAAAAAACCTGCCTGCCGGCTGGAGCTCAAGGGTGGGGAGATCAACCTTGCCTGCCGGATTAGGAGCGCAGCAAAGGGGGGAGGGGGCAGCTGAGGGGGGAGGGAGAAATTCCGGGAAACCTGCCGGCCGTACGAAGGGACAGGGGGCTGGGGGGGGGGGGCACGAAAACAAAACCTGCCGCCGGACTGCAGCTTAAAGGGGGGTGGGAGAGATCAACTGCACCCGGTGGACAGCAGCAAAGGGGGGGGGAATTCCGGGAAACCTTGGCCAGCCGGTAGAGAGAAGGAAGAGGGCGAGAGTGTTGTGATGAAACCAAACCTGCCTCCGGACTGGAGCAGCAAAGATAGGGGCGGGGAAGATCCGGGAACGCCCGGTGACGGAACAAGGGTAGGGAAGGAAAACAAAAAGAAAAAAGGAAAAAATACCTTCGGGTGGCGGGGGGCGGTGCAGGGGACTCGCAAGCTGCAGCAGGGCCACCCAGAGGGGGTGCGAGTGACTGCTGAGATGGGCTGCCGCAGACGGCAGGGTCGGGGCTGCTGAGACAGGGCTAGGTGGGCTGAGGCAAGGCAGGTGTTGGGCGTTTGAGCAGGGCAGCGAGGGTCAGGCTTGCTGAATGGCCTGGCGTCAGCAGAGGGGCAGAGCTGGCTCAACAGGAACTGTGCAACCGCATGGCAAGAGTTGCGCTGTGGCGGGGAGAGGGCAGCAGGGCGTTCAGGCAGGGCAGGTACAGGGCGTAGCAGCCCACCCTGCCAGTAGGTGATGCCCCCTCCTCTACCATCCATCCCATCCTGCAGCCTGTGAAAGCCGCAGCAGCCGCGACTCAGCGGCTATTCAAAGTGCCTGGAGCGTCCCCTGACTTCTAACCACTCCAAGCACCTTAAACATAGCAGGACCTGGGAATTGACGGCCCCACAGCCATTTAAATAGAACCAGGCAAGAACAATGGAACAGCCAACTTTTTAAAATAGCACCCCAGAGCCCCTGCAGCCACTACCGCCAGAGCTCCATCAGGGGGCTCTGGTGGCACATTTAAAGCAGCCCTGGGGCCCCAGCAGGGCTGGAGATCCACAGGCCCTTTGAAAATAATGCCCCAAAGAAAGCTGACCAACCCCTTACAGACACTGCATCTTGCCCGTACGCCTTACTGGGTTGGTCAGGCAGGCCCTCCATAGGGATGGGCCCGATCAGGGAATTGTTTGAATTGCCCTAAAAGCTGGCCTGCCTCCAGGCGCCACAAGGTGGCATCCCCCACGCCGCCTGGACTGGGCTCTGGGCGAAGCACCCGTGAGACTGCCAGGACTGTGGCGGGGGGCCAGAAGCAGCAGCAGTGGGCCATAGAAGCCAGGGCACTGCCTTGTGGGCCTGTGTCCTGCTCTCAGGGGCTCGCTCCCTTTGGGGCTACCCTGTACCCGGATCCTCAGCCCTCTGCTGCCCTTCCTGGGTTCCAGCATTCTGCAGGCGGGAGCCCTGGCTGGAGGACCTGGGCTGGAGGTCACCACCGACCCCACTGCTTACCCTGACCTGCAGCACCGACTGGACTGAGGGATGGGAGCAGCACTAGTCCTACACTGGTAAGCAGGGGAGCCCAGCCATTCGGAGCGGCGGGCTGGGGAGAGAGCCTTGGGGGGGCCCAGCAAAAAATGTTTTGCTCGGGCGACAAAAACCTAGAGCCGCCCTGACCACACATAGGCCACGCGCTGTTGTTCGTCCTAGCGAGGCAGCAAAACAAACCCAAATGCAAGCGTCCAAAGCTTTAATACCTCGAGCGTGGGACCCCGCGGGCCCTGGCTCCAGCTACAGAGGTAGTAAACCTTTAGTAACGCTGCGACCTCCGTGATCATGCCGAGATCAGAGAGTTTATTTTTCCTAGGGAGCCCATGGGGGAAGCAAGTGGTAATTCGCCTGGACCCCAAGCAGACCGCCCACGAGAGAATATATTATGTAAGTTAGCAATCTATGAAGAGCCCCCCAAAAATTGCTTTGCCCAGGGCCCTGAATCCTACGTGGCCCTGCCTGCAACCCGGCAACGTGTGAACACCCCAGCGTGGGGGAGAGAAGGGGCAGCCAGGGCTTCCTAAGCAGTGCTCGGCATGCGCCCTCCGCCGTGCCCCTGCTGGAGGGCTCTGCCGCTCTGGGGCAGCAGAGGATGCGTGGTTGTGCCGGGGTTGCTGCAACTGCACCTAGTCGCAGCAGCATCGCCTCCTCCCGCCCCCCACGGCCAGCAAAGCAGCAAAACCAAAAAGAAAAAAACCTGCAGGAGCGTGAAGCACAAAGGGCAAAAAAAAAAAGATTGGGAAGCCGCCCCTTGGAATCGCCGCCACCCACAAGACAGCTGCTCGCGGTGCCGAGGAGCCGGCGCTGATAGTTAATCCTAACACTTCCCCCCAAGTGCCCACCCCTCAGAATCCCAGACTAATCCTGCTCTCCTATTCCCCCACCGCGTCCCCCGAGACCCCCCAACCAACCACCCCCGCGCTCCTTCGCCCTGACTGCCCCGACCTCTATCCACCCCCCCACCTCCGCTAGTCCTGACGGACCTCCCGTAACGTTCACAATCCAACCCCCCTGAGCCCTGACTGTCCCTAGGACTCCCTTGCCCCTTAACCAACCCCCGACCCCGGCCCTTACCCCCGGCCCCCCTCTCCCGGCCCCTCACCCACCCACAGCGTCCCTGGATAGCGCCGCACCCTGTCGGGCGGGGCCCCTGAGCCCCTCCCCGCTCAGAGCCGCGGTGCTCAGACGCGGGGCTGACCCCAGTGCGCTCAGCCCCCTGCGCGCTCGGCGGACGCTCCACCCCTGCCGACCGTCCGGCTCTGAGCGGGGCAGGGCCTCGGGCCTCGCCGAGCCAAGGCGCAGCAGGAGCCAAGCCCTGGATGGCCGGGCTCCGTGAGGGCAGGACGAGCCTCCAGCCATTACTCGGGCGCCCCTGCGAGCCCGGGAAATCCCCACTGCCCAGCCCCACATGCTTCCCTTTCTGTCTAACGCAGTCCAGCCCGCCTACCCCCTGCCTAGCAGCCAGCCCTCTCCAGCCAGTCCCTTGCCGCACCCCATGCCTGTCCGCCAACAACCCTGCACCCCCTGCCCTGTCTCCGCCAACCTGCTCAGCACCCCCTGCCTGAGCATGCCAGTCACGCATTCCTTTTTCTCCAGCCCTGCCAACCCTGCCGCACCCCCTTGTGGCTAGCCTGAGCAGCCAGCCACCTCACACCCCTGTCTCCAGCCAGCCCCGACACCCTGGCCTGCTTAGCCTAAACCCTATCTCAGTCAGCCATGCCCTGATTCAGCCAGCCCCATGTCCATGGTGCCATGCAATTCCCAGGGCAGTAACCACTGCAACTGCTTCAATGAGGGGGCAGGGAGACATCTGGGACCACACACATGTGCACATCCTATGGTTTGTGACCCTACAAGCAAATGTGAAAAAATCGGGATGAGGTGGGGCGGTAATAGGAGCCCATATGAAGAAATGACACCAAAAATTGGTGACTGTCCTAAAAAATCGAGACCTGTTTGTGTCACCTACACATTCCTTGGGGTCCCCCCCCCATCTCACAGTCGGCCATCCACAGGCATCCACAACCACTCCACCCCTCCCTGTCCCCTGCCCATCTCAGCCTTACAGACAAAAAGTGACCAGAGACTAGTTGGCTAGGAAGAGGCAGAGTGAGGAGAGTGCTGAGGTTTTCAAAGTAAGAAAAATAGCAATTGATAATTTATTGGCATCTTCTTTAAGGCTCTTTATTCTGTATATTTTGACATGTAATATTGACCATTTGAGTTGTAATGGTTATAACGTGTTAATTTTTTGAATTGCAACATTTACTGCCATTAAATAATTGTCTGACCCCCACATTTCCCCCCAACAGTGAACATTTAAATAGATAAAACAACTTAAACCCCATAATTTTGCACAATTGTGAAAAGTTAAACTGATAAATATTAAAACATGCTTAAAATAAACATTGATATTATCCATGGAAATTATATAAAAATGAATTCCTCCAAGTCTATTTGCAAGCTGTTTAAAATCTTTTGATTCAAAAACTCACTCACAAACCTCATTGCATGCTCTAGCCACTAGACGGGGACAAAGCCACATTGCAGGAATGTGTGTTAGTTGTGTTATGCTGCTTTTCTGGGATGAGAGTAGTGTTCTTGGTGTCTCAGTTTCCCATCCGGAAACAAACTCCCAGCATCATCATCAATCTTTCTTCTTAGTAAACCAGAGAGTAACAGTGGGTTCCACCATGCATTGGAGGCCAATGTAGAATATTCACCAATGAGTCCATTTTTTAACATCCCTGTTGGGAAGAGGTTATGTAGGCAGACTTCACACATCTCTCTCTCTGTGTACACACACATGCAAAACAGCAAGATAACTGCCACCATAAAATCGTAGTTGAAACAAGCGCCTGTGATTTTTATGGAGCTGTAGCTATCTGGGGTTGAATATGGGTGCCTTGAAGCAGATAGATACACACAAAAGTGTGATAGACACAGAGATAGGCAAGGCGCTTCTTGTGAGGCAAGACGCTTCTTGTGAGCTTTTACCCCATTGGCTGAACCTTCCAGGACCAACTACCACCTCGGATTTCCTGCCTAGAAGCTCCCAGATCTGCAGAAATTTTCTCCATCAAGAAGCTCAGGTGGCTACCTTGTGCTGCTCTCCGGTGGTAGAAATGGGAATATCTTTGTTCCTTCTGAGTTTTCTGGCCAGCCCGGTGTCGTGTGAGTTGTTTACAGAGGATGCACTTGCAGGGTGTATGTGGGGTAAGCCAAACTGGCAGGGTAGGTCTATTAATTTTGCACCCTCTCCCATTTTTCTAGGTGACCTTCCCCTGTTCAGACTGGTGGAGTTTGGCCCAGCAGTGATGCGGCCCTGAGAGACTCTACAATTGAACTGTGCTGTCTATGGTTCCTACATCACGGATGGAGGGACCTTCTGGTATTGGTTCAAGCAGAGTCCCAGGAAGGGGCTGGAATGGATGGGGCTGATTGATTCCAAGGGGGATACTGCATACGCCCCGTCATTTCAGAGCCGAATAATAATCTCCAGGGACACTTCCAAGAACCAGTTTTATTTCCAGCTGAGATCCCTGACAAGTGCAGACAGTGCCACCTATCACTGTGCCAGACGATAGGAGCCACAGTGATTGGGAGCAAAGCAGGAGTGAGGCAAAAATATGAAAGGTCTCTGAGGCGCAGGAGGAGCTGCACAGTGTCTGAGAGTGGGCTCCATGTCAGAGGGTCATAAAGGCAGAAGTAGGATTAAACATTACACGCTCAGACCAAAGAGGGTTTTAAAACTGGAGTTTTATTAAACTTATTATCCAAAACCAAACAAACACAATTTGCACTAGCCCCATTGCTGCTGAGTCCTTTCAGAGCCCCTTTGATTTCCTTAGCAGGCCCTTGATCTTTAGAGGGGCAGGGTGCAGATAAATCTAACCCTTAGATTCCCTTCCAAATGCTACATAAACTCTTAAACTGGATTTCTGTCTCTGTCTCTTTTCTTCTCTTTGAACTCCCACATGCACTCCCACATGCACTTCACTTTGAACTCCTCACACTCTCCCTTTCTCTCCTACCACACTGATCATCATGGTACGTGAGCGCCTCCTGCCAAGTTTTTGTTCTGAGACAAATTGAAAAGAGCAGATCTTGCAAAGACCAGTCAGCACTGCAGTGGTGGAAACACTGCAACTGTTAATCGACAGCAGCTTTTCCTGCGGATTCAGAGAAGTCAAAAGGCTGCGGCGGTTTTGTGGGAAGAGTGGCCCAGGGAGATTAGTCCCTGAGTTCGCCAAACCAAACCGCAACACACAGCGTGGGAAAGTGCTCACTAGGCAAGTCTCAGGTGTGCAGCCAGCCCAGACAAACATTGACTGCCCTGTGGGGGTTGGGAGTCAGGGGAAGAGAGTTGTGTGCAGTTAGAAGTGAGAAAATCGGCAGAACTTCCTCTTTTCACTGGAAGGGATTCAAAGACTGTCTGGAGAGAGATTGTTGTGGCTGGGTAATTTTATCCCCTTAATTTACGAAAAGGACAAAACAGAAACAAATCCATTAAATAAAAAGAAAAGAATAATTTAATAATGTTGTATAAACAATACAATAGCAACAGCACTGTGTTACAATAACTATGGCAATGGGAATACAAATAACAGTACCAATGACAACAGCCATAACAATGTAATTGGCCACACCCAGAGCAATACAATGTCTTTAACAATAGCAACAATATTCATTCAGAATGTGAAAGAACCCGGCAAACCAGCAACCTAGCTTCAGGCACCAAGTCAACAAATTCTCAGTCAAGAGACCAAATAAATAACCAGACAAATAAATAACCCAAGTGAGCAACCAAGTAATCAAAATGAATAAATAACAAAGTAAACCAACCAACCCAACCCAACCCAAATCAACTAAACAGATAAGAAACCAAGCAGCAAACCAAGCAAAGAACCAGATGATCAAATGAACAATGAGCCAACGAAACACAAAGAACGAACCCCTGTGAGGTTGGCAGACCAGGCCAAAGCCACAGGCCTTACCGCACACTTACAAACTCACAGCTGGAAGCCCAGCCCGTTCACCTGTGTGTTGGTACAGATCAAAGCGATTGTTATGTATTTTATAATGTATTTGGTGTTTAAACATCGTGAAAACTAATGAGATGCTGCATGCATTGTTTTAACATACCTGTATCCTGCTATCATGGATATACATTTACACAGCATATACCCCAGCGATTAAATAAGCCACCAAATGAGAGAGAAGTCTTGTGGAATGAAAATGAAGAACTTTAATAGGAAAATGCTAATTTCAAACAAAGGGTCTTTTGTATGTGGTGATAGGAATTCTAAGACTCTAAATGCAGAGACTGCGCTCCAAGAAAGAGCCCACCTGTGTGGTGACCCCCGTCAGCTTGTATTCTGTGAGAAGAAGCTGTAAGTATGGACACAAGGAAAAATTCTTCATCTCTGGGCTGTTTGGATTCTAATGAGAAGATGGAGAACTCCAGAGTTTTTCTGAGCAGCCCTGACAGATTTGTTTGGAAACTGGCAGATTACTACATCTCTGCTACCATTTGAAATCATAGATCATGACTAACCTGTACATATATTTTTTTATCTGCTTTAACCTCTCAGTAACTCTCACTCCTTTGTCCTAGCTAATAAGCCTTCAATTAGTTTCCTATAGAATTGGCGTCCAGCATTGTCTTTGGTGTGAGATCTAGGATGCTAATCAACCTGGCTGAGTGACTGCTCTCTGGGGCTGGGTGTAACCTGATGTTTTATGATTTTTGGTGTAAGTGGGCATTGATCACATAGTCCAGATTGACTGGGTGAAAGAGAGACTGGAGTCTGTGACTCCATTATTGTTGTACTTCAGGAGTTCACATTTATTACTGGGTTGGTGAAATTTTATTATAGAATATATCACCAGTCGGGCTGCCCATCCTGCTGCTTTTGACAGTGTGTGCTGAGGTGGGTACTCATGGTTGTGAGCCACTGCAGACAGCGTGACACACCCTAACATGTAACTAATCAAATAAAAGCAGCCAAATAAAAACTTAACTGATCAATCAGCCAAACACTTCATCACCAAGCAAATAATGAATCAAACAAATAACCACTAACACAGCAAGAGTCACATCCTTATACGTTTCTCAGTTTCCCCATCTGTAAAATGGGTATGACATACTGACCTCATTGTTAAATAATTTGGAGATCTACACAAGAAAAAGCATTATATAAGAGATAAGTTTTACTATTAATTATATTATTATTATTAGACACAAATAAACACATTCTAAACTTTTAAACTCTCAGAAGAGTTCTTGAGTCTCAGACTCATTCTTTGTGCTGGGAAACATTTGTTTTATGGCTCCCAAATGTCTATGGCAACTTTGAACATTTGAGCCCAAAATTAAGATTTTCATAAACCCCAAAGGATTTCACTAAGGTCTAGGTCCCTATCTTTCAAAAGATGCCTATGTTTGGAGAGAGAGAAGATATATTTTAAAGAAAATTCACAGTATATTAAGGGTTATATTTCCAAGGCAGCTAAAGGAAGTCGTGGACAAACCTTTCATTGAAACTCCCACGGCCTCCTTTGAAAATACCAGCGTAGTTCTCTATAAATGCCTCTTAAAAATAAATAAGTAAACTTACGGTCAGATCCCCAGCCAATGTAAATTGGCAGGGATCCACTGACCTGAATGGAGCAACATTGATTTACACCTGCTGGGGGGTCGGGCTCTTAATCTTTCAAAAAAGTAACTATGGAACCTCTATTTTCAGTTTATAAGCACAGTATTTTGGCAGGGCAATTACAGATTAGCTGGGGTTGGTAAGCCTGGTGTTTGCGTGATTGCGTCATGTGGTGGTAGAGTGAAGTCTGAGAGGTTTTTGTAACACTGTTTATCACTGTGTATATGGGGTACCACAGTGGTTGAAGATAACTGAGTTACTGTACATAAACCAGCTGCTGTAGTTTCTGAAGGGGGAGCTGCATCCTTAGATGCTCTGAAGGAAGGAGCTTAAAAAGATAATGAAAGAGCAGCTGCTTTTAATCTAAACCGCAGAAAGAGATATATTCATGTGCAGTTTGTTCCCCTTATTACAGTCAAGGCAGCATTCTTGGTGAAGGGCAGGGCTGGTGCTACCATTTAGGCAGACTAGGCAGTTGTCTAGGGTGCCAGGATTTGGGGGCACCAAAAAGCGGCGCCCTCCAATTTTTTTTTAAGTGTTTGAGTGGCCGCTGCCCTGGGAGGGAGAGGGAGTCTGAGCTGTCACCGGCAGCCAAGGGATTCCCCTGGGTCAGCGTGTCGCTGCCAGCAGCCGAGCGGTTCCCTTGAGTCAGTGGTCCATCGCCGACAGCCGGCAGCCCAGGGGTTCCCCTGAGTCAGCGGGCCACCGCTGACAGCCCAGGGGTTCCCTGGTCAGTGTGCTGCCGCCAGCAGCAGGCAGCCCAGGGGTTCCCCGGGGTCAGCGCCCCGCCACCGGCATCCTGGGGATTCCCCTGAGTCAGCAGGCCACCGCCAACAGCCAACAGCCCAGGGGTTCCCCGGGGTCAGCGCGCCACCACCGGCAGCCGGCAGCCCAAGGGTTCCCTGGGGTCAGCGCGCCACCACCAGCAACCCGGGGGTTCCACTGCGCAGTCGCTGCTTCGCTTCTCCTGCCTCCCAGGCTTGCGGAGCCAATCAGCTGTTTGGCGCCGCAAGCCTGGGAGGAGACTTAGAACAGGACAGAGTGCTCGGAGAGGACGCGGAGCAGAGGTGAGCTAGGGTGGAGAGGTACCGCATGGCTCCCTGGGCCTGGGGGTGGGGAGCTGCCATGGGGGGCGGGGAGCTGCTGCCGGGGGGGGCACCTCAGGGCAGAGGGGAGCTGCTGTAGGGCTGGGGGTGGGGGCACAAGGTGGAAGTTTCGCCTAGGCTGTGAAACTTCCTTGTACTGGCCCTGGTGAAGGGGGATCAGGTGGGGAAGCAAACTTCCAGATGGGATCTGACTACCCCACTTTGGTGACCCTTACTTCATGTCACAACATCTCCCTTAATAAATCTTTCACACCAGGACCAGAGTGACAGCCACAATGGCAAGCCCCACAATAAAAAACAAACAGAAAAACCAACAAACAAAAAATGAACCAAAACAATGAGGAGTCCTTGTGGCACCTTAGAGACTAACACATTTATTTGGGCATAAGCTTTCGTGGGCTAGGACCCACTTCATCGGGTGGTTGGAGTGGAAGATACAGGAGCAGATATAAATACATGAAAAGATATAAATTGCCATACCAAGAGCGAGGTCAGTCTTATGAGACAATTCAGTTGACACCAGGATACCAAGGGAGGAAAAATAACTCGTGAAGTGTTAACGAGAGTGGCCCATTTCCAGGGGCAGCTCCAGGTCCCAGAACGCCAAACGCGTGCTTGGGGTGCCAAGCCACGGGGGGCGCTCTGCCGGTTGCCGCGAGGGCAGCAGGCAGGCTGCCTTTGGCGGAGGGTCCGCTGGTCCCGCGGCTTCGGCGGACCTCCCGCAGACATGCCTGCGGAGGGTCAGCTGGTCCCGCGGTTTCGGTGGACCAGCGGACCCTCCGCAGGCAAGCCGCAGAAGGCAGCCTGCCTGCCGTACTTGGGGCGACAAAATGCCTAGAGCCGCCCCTGCCCATTTCAGACAGTTGACAAGAAGGTATGAGTAACCGTAGGGGTAAATTAGTATTGAGGAAGTTAGGTTTAGGTTTTATAATGACCCAACCACTCCCAGTCTTTATTCAGGCCTAATCTGATGGTGTCCAGTTTGCCAATTAATTCCAGTTGGAGTCTGTTTTTGAAGTTTTTTTGTTGAAGAATTGCCAGTTTTAGATCTGTAACTGAGTGACCAGGGAGACTGCAAGTGTTCTCTGACTGGTTTTTGAATCTGACATCAGGAATCATAATGTTCAAAAACCAGTCGGAGAACACTTGCAACGCCAGGCCTCAGTCTAGCTCCCTGTTATGAGTCAAGCCCCAAAGGAGGCAGATTGGCCCTTACTGGGATTTTCACATGATTGGTCCCAGGATCCTAAGTGATTTAGGAACACACAGGTCTCATTCCAAGTTAAATCTCACCAGGAACCTTCACCTCAACCCCTACCCTGATTTTAAAGCTTTATGATTTCAGTGCCTGTCTGGGTGTGTGTCCCGCATTCCCAATTCAGAGTATGTCCTGCTTCAATCTTACTGCACTTTTGGAAGGTGTGAATTCAACAGAGGATGTCGTTATTTCGCTGTAAGTTTGTGAGCCGGCCAGCCCAGACTCCGGGGCTTTAGTCACAAACCCATCTAATCCTTTTTTGTGTGCTTGGACATTTGAATTGCTGAACACTTAACAAAGCATGTTAATACCGGTGCCCCCTTTGGCTTCCCTTCCTTTGTAAAGCATCTTATACTCTCCAGAAGAAAAAATATTATCTGTGAGGTAAGCAGTACCATTCAATCAAAGGCAGGTCTCTTGATTCAGTGGCTAGAGCACTGGACGGGGACTTCAAAAATCCTGTATTTATTCCTGCTTTGTCTTTGTGCAGTGACTGGGGAATGGGTCCCTGATCCCTGACTGGGGCTCCTACACAACACCTTAATACAAATGATTAATGATTAGTGGTAATAATAAAATTCTTGTCCCTGACAGTGACTTGCTATGTCACCCTGGGCAACTCACTGCAATGTTTCCATGCCTCAGTTTCCCCACCTATACCATGCAGACACTGACATTTACTTTCCTTTGAGAAGAACAGATGAAACTGCAATGTGGGACTGATCCAAAACAAATTGAAGTCAATGGGAGTCTTTCCACTTACTTCAATTCCTTATGGATCAGTTCCTACAGGAGTTAGTGTTATGTCAGGTGATTTCAAACTGGCTAGGGAGTTAGCTGATAAAATTCCATGAGAATTTAATACAAGTTAGGCAACTAATTGTCTTTGGCTCTTTTGCACATCCCAGTATAATTAATTGGAATTATATCCATAGCAGTAATTATCCCTGATATGCAGGGGAGTTCTTTCATATTCGGAGTTCGCACTATAGAAAAAGATCCTTATTTCAGGGCCTATTATATCTTCTTTTTATGGAAAGGGAAACTTTAATGCCCATCAGAGTCTGGCAGTTTTTGCTTAATACTAAGCTATTGGTTTTATGAGAGGCATTCCTAGAAAATTTAAATGCAGGCTTCCCATTCCTTGGTTCTACTCCCAGTAGGAAATATGCAGTTGGTGTTCATTTCTTATGTCACCTTGGCTTTCCCAAGAGGGAGGTATTTACTGACCAGTGTGGTCATTATCTTTCTGTTCAAAGTGTGTTAGTAGCAAAGTTTGTCAAGAAACTGTTGGGAAGGAACATTAGAATATTTTAGGTTTCCTTTTCTAGATTTTATAATGCTGGAATTTGAAAGTTCGTTGAATTGTGCAGTTTGGAATTATTTTGATGAGCTCTTCAGCCATTTGAAGAAGAAAGGGAGACTTCATGTTGATCGTTGTGAAAAATAGATTTTAGGTTTAAACTAAAATTTGAAAATTCATCCATAGGCCCCAATCACTCAATGACTTTGGCACATACAGAAATTTACTCACATAAGGATTCCCATTGAAGTCAATAGGGTTACTCATGTACGCAAAGTTAACACACACTTTAGTCTTTGCAGCCAGACAGAAGACTGCTCTTGATATGCATATGCTAGCCCAGGAGTTAGGGGACAGGAGGTTTGCCACATGACTGCAAGAAAGTTCCGTGGGGCAAGATGTTTAAAAGTATTAAGGCACCTAAAGATGCAGACAGACACGTAATCAGGTTTTCAGAAGTGATTTCTGTTACAGTTAGAAGTCTGCCCTTTTGAAAATCCCACTAGGCACCTATCTGCTTCCTTATGCACCCAAATATCTTTTGAAAACTGGTTCTTAGTCTCTCAATGCCTCATGTGTAAAACTGGGATGAAACTTCCTATCTCACTGGTACATAGAGTGAATAAATACACTTCAGGCTATGAGGTGCTCACATACCACAGCAATGCAGCCATATAAATAGCTATAAATCTGGGGTATTCCACATTACCTGGACTCTTTGAATCTATCATGCATGTTACCCGTCTTACTCCTTCTGGCTCACGGGCTGTGTACTTCTTGAGGGTGATGCGATCTGCATATGCAAATAAAGAGGAAATTTCTTTCTTTTCTTTTTAAAAAACAGTGTCTGGTCCTCAGGGGATGCTCTTTGCAGCAGTCACTGTGTTCTGTTACTGCAGGGGTGTTGAGAAGAATAACCATGAGATGTTGGGTCAGTTTTCTTCTCTTGTTGGCAGCTTTCCCAGGTAGGTGAATTTCACTGGCACAAGGAAGGGGAAAAACAGAACTAGCCACAAGAATTCTCACCCTGCTTCTTCTTTCTTCACAGGGGTAAAGGCTCAGATCCAGCTGGTCCAGTCTGGTGCAGAGGTGAAGAAGCCGGGGCAGTCTGTGAAGGTGTCCTGTAAAGGCTCTGGTTACACATTCACTAGCTATGCAATCAACCGGGTTCGACAGGCTCCTGGAGAAGGGCTGGTTTCCATAGGATGGACTAACACAAATACAGGGGTGCCTACGTATGCTGATAGTTTTAAGGGGAAAGTCATCATGACTCTGGACACATCCATTAGCACAGCCTTTCTACAAGTGAGCAGCCTCAAAGCTGAAGACACAGCTGTTTATTACTGTGCCAGAGACACAGTGAGAGAAATCTCATTCAGAGCCATTCAAAAAGGAGAAGTGGATTTACTCCTGGTGTATGGCACCATCTGCTTATTATACCAACAAGCACCATCCTGATTTCACTGCTACATTCTGCACACTTCTGTTCCTGGTATCCACCTGTTGGGGGATATTCCGAGTCTCCCAGGGAATTTGCACATCCCATTTCTGTAGATTTCTGATGGGTACTGAGCATAACTAACCCTAAACTGCTCTGAAAATCTCGTCCTCACATAGTCCTCTCCCTGGGGCATTAGCCAGCATTTCCTTATGGAAGCGTGTGACACCTAGCACCATGAAGGCCTGACCTCTGACTGTGGCCTCGAAGTGCTATAAAAGTAATATTAAGATAAGTAACAAATGTGTCCCCACATTGACATGCCAGAGCCATTTACAGAGACGTGCACCCCAGGGTACAGATTCTCAGCTGGTATAAATAAGCATAACACCATTGGCTTTAATGGAACTATACTGGTTTATGCCAGCTGGGAGCCTGCTCTATTGACTCCCATGGAGAGATGTTGATTTACAACAGCTGGGATTCTGGTTCCATTGATTCCAAATGAGCGATGAACAATTTACTCCATTTGGGATTTTGGCCCACTAACGTCAATAGAGCTACATGAATTGGAATGAGCTGGGAATCTGGCTCTACGGTAAATAATCCTGAAAAGTGCAGGATAAGTACAGTAAAATTGAATGAAATGGGTTTGTGTCAGAAATGTAAGTGATTGTTACAAGTTTATAGTGGGAGATTCAGAATGCAGGAGGTGATGGCTTTTTTCTCCTAAATCAAGAAAATAAGCAAAAATAAACCTTCAGTGAAACAAAACAAGCATGAAGTTGAATAAACAAGTTGAACAAAAGAAAAAAGTGCAAATAATAGTTACACAATTGCAGAGAAAGTGATATACAGCAGCATATCACAAAATATTTCCTCACTCAGAAGTAATATGAGGAGAGTTTTATCAAACATCCTCATCCTGTGTCTTAGGTTCTCCTGGCTTCCGCATCACCAAGATAACATAATAACGTCATTTCAACTTGCCAGAGGCCCTAAGGCCGAGCAAGGACTTGAGCCCAGTTTTTTCAAAATGCCTGTGTGGCACTGTGTTTCTAAGTGACAAAGAAGCACAGTTCCTACTGAAAAACCAACGCTCAGCCATGGGCTCGCATCCAAATCATTGATTTTAAACCTTTCACATCTCAGTGTCAGTCTCTGACGGATTTTCTTTATTTCCAGGTAACAGTGTTCTCTTTTGATCTGCCTTAGGTTGGTGAGGCTGTGAATTACACCAGTGTGGTTCTCTTGTTGCAAGTTTGTGTGAAGGCCAGCCCTGAACCTAGTGCTTTGTTTATTGGGGGGGATATTCCATTTTTTGACATTTTCACTGAAAAGTCAATCCCCTGGTAAATGTGGACAAGCCCTTAGGATGTGTCTACGCTACCAAATTAGGTCAAATTTATTTAAGTCAGCATTTAGCCTCTGATTTTGGAAAGTCGAAACTGAATGTCCCCACTATGCACATTCCGTCAGCGCAGCGCATCCTCACTACCATGAGTAGCATGGATGCACGGAGTGGTGCACTGTGGGCAGCTATCCCACAGTTCCTGTTGCCAACTGAAATTCTGGGTTAGGCTCCCAATGCCTGATGGGACAAAAAAATTTTCACAAGTTATTTTGGGTACACGTCGTCAGCCTCCCGTGATGCACTTGCCTCCTTCCTTCCTCCTTCCATCCCTGAAAGCAACCTGGATCACCTGGATCGATCAGTCTTCAGCTGTCGTTAAGACTGCGCTGATCACAACACATCCACCATTCTTCTCACATTCTTGCCTTTCCTCTCCACGTTCGTCCAAAAAGTTTTACAATGTCATCTTCCCATCTTCTTGGAGGCTGACCTGGTGGTCTTCTCTGTTCTCGTGGGTACCACTCAGTAATGATTGCAGTCCACCTATTGTCAGTGAACCGTGCTATGTGGCCGGTCCATCGTATCTTTTTATATCTGCTTTCCACAACAATATCTTTCACACCTCTGTGTTCTCTAATCATTTCATTTGGGATACGATCCAGAAGAGAAATTCCCAATATAGCTTGTTCCAAAGCCATTTCAGTTACAGACAGCCGCTGTTCTTCTCTCTTCGTCAGTGCCCACGTTTCACTGCCATACAGCATGGGTGGCAGCACTGTTGAATTGAAGATGTTTGTCATGTGGTCTTGTTGATTTTTCCTTTGAGGACGTCCTTGATGGCATTAATGCACACCGTCCTGCCTGAATCCTTCATGAGAGCAACGGCAAACAATCATTTTCATGCCTAAGCCTGGGTTAAGCATGCAGATGCCATAGTACAGCAACCATGGACGCTGCCCTGCTGTACTCTGTTATTGTGAGCATCACAAACACCTCACACATCATCCTGTGGTATTTTCAGAGCCTAAGCAGGAGCAGCCGTGCGGAAAAATGTGATGCCACGCAAACAGCTGTGCTGGAAGCAATGGAATGGAGCAATTCACACATGCTGGCAGCAGCAGCTGGACTTGTTGACACAGTGGAACGCTGCTTCTGGGCCCAGGAAACAAGCACAGACTGGTGGGACGCGGAGTTATGCAGGTGTGGGATGAGGAACAGTGGCTGCAAAACTTTTGAATGCATAAGGCCACTTTCGTGGAACTTTGTGAATTGCTTTCCCCAGCCCTGAAGTGCTGGAATACCAAAATGAGACCTGCTCTGACAGTTGAGAAGTGAGTGGTGATAGCCCTGTGGGAGCTTGCAATGCCAGATTGCTAACGGTCAGTGAGGTATCAGTCTGGAGTGGGTAAATCTACTGTGGGGGCTGCTGTGATCCAAATAGCCAGGGAAAACAATTCACTTCTGCTAAGAAGGGTAGTGACCCTGAGAAACGTGCAGGACATAGTGGATGGCTTTGCCATGATGGGGCTCCCTAACTGGTGGGGCGATAGATGGAACTCACTTCCCAATCTTGGCACCACACCACTTTGCCAAAGAGTACATAAACTGGAAGGGGTACTTCTCAAAGGCATTGCAAGTGCTAGTGGACCACAAGGGCCATTTCACCGACATCAATGTGGGATGGTTGGGAAAGGTACATGACGCTCGCGTCTTTAGGAACTTCGGTCTCTTTAGAAAGCTTCAAGAGGGAACTTTATTCCCAGGGCAGAAAATTACTGTTGGTGACATTGAAATGCCAATAGTTATCCTTTGAGACCCAGCCTACCCCTTGCTCTCGCAGCTCATGAAACTGTCCACAGGCAGCCTGGACAGCAGTGAGGAGCAGTTCAACCCTAGGCTGAGCAAGTGCAGAATTGTGGTTGGATGTGACTTTGGATGTCTAAAGGGGCGCTGGATCAGTTTACTCACTGGGTTAGACCTCAGCAAAAGTAATATTCCCATTGTTGTTGCTGCTCGCTGTGTGCTCCATAATATCTGTGAGAGTAAGCAGGGAAAGTTTCTCGTGGGATAGGGGGTTGAGGCAGATTGCCTAGCTGCCAATTATGAGCAGTCAGATACTAGGGCAATAAGAAGAGCACATTGAGGTGCACTGTGTCTCTAAGAGGCTTTGAAAACCAGTTTCATGAATGATCCAACACAGATGTGACAGTTCTGTGTGTTGTTCCTTACTAATCTGCCCCCTTCTTTGCATGTTCTGCCCTGTAAACTAAACCTCCACCAATCACTGTGTGCACAGTGAATAAAGAGCCTCTTGTCCTCAGTTCATGCATTTTTATTATGCTAACAAACCCTGAACAGAAACAGCACCCAACAGTAATGACAACCAGGTAAGGTCCTTGTAACACACGGAGGAAGGGACAGGGACACATAGCTTATTACAATTGCATTGTCTAGAAATCACAGCTGTGGGAATGAGAGCTTTCTGCTCCATGAAGCATCCCCTGGAGTTGAGTTCAAGGGATAACAGAACTCCCCCAGCAACACTTTCTAGGACGTCTGGGAGAGGAGGATATGGAGCTTGGTGAGGAGGACATCATTGGGTGCAGTGGGACTCTAAGATCCAGCTGCCTTTCCTGCACCTCAATCAGACGCCTCAACATGTCTGTTTGCTCCCCGATAACCCGCAACATCTTCTTTTGCTTGTTACACTCTTGTTCCTGCTTGGTTTCCTGCCCTCTTGGTCAGTGCGTATGCTCTCTGAGAGTGTGAGCCTTCGTGCATGGAGCTAGTCTCTGTCAGCCTCAGAGGAATACATCAAATCACATAACGTCTTCCCTTCTCTGCTTCTTTTGCCTTCTAATCTGAGACAGCCTTTGTGCTGGAGTGGAGGAAACACCCACAGACAAGGTTGCAGTTGCAAGGAAAGAAAACAAACAAAGCACAAGGGTAGCTTTACAGAACATACATTGTTGAAAAGAGAAGGTTAACTCTTTCAATGAATGAAGCACTTCATAACAGTAAATACATTTTTTGAGGTACTCAGCCACATTTTGTCTTTTAAAAGAAGAGCCTGCCAGTAAGGTACAACACACGGCAGAGCGCTGGGCAGCAGACTTTGGTTTGCAGGCAGGCATGGTGAGCACACACGAAAGGGTAGGCGGTGTCAGGACACACATGGGTATGTTTTTTGGTGTGGAAACTCTTGGCACATAAACAGGCTTTTCTGAGGAGCACCCTTTGCATGTCTGGACTGGCCACCACTGTATCCCAATTGTTTACCTCAAATTAAACAGTAACTACAATTGCATGTAACTCCTGTAGAGTTATTACAGGTGTGCACTCACCAGAAATGCCTTTCCTGCCATCACAGTCCTGCACCAGTGGGTCCTGGGAGGGGATTGGATCCAGAGTTAGGAAAAGGTCCTGACTGTCAGAGAGAATGGATCCTCCACTTGCCTGCTGGGCATTCGCCTCCTTCTCCTCCTCTTCCTCAACAACAATGTCCTCCTCATTGTTGCCCATGGCCGTCTGGGTCCCCTGGGACGTATCCACAGAGAGTGTTGGGGTACTGGTGGGGTCCTTGCCTAGAATCACATGCAGCTGCTCATAGAAGTGGCATGTCTGTGGTGCCACACCAGAGTGACTGGTTGTGTCTCTTGTCTTCTGGTAGGCTTGCCTGAGATCCTTAATTTTCACACAGCACTGCTGTGTGTCCCTGGTGTAGCCTTTTCCCCCATGCCCTGTGCAATTTTGGCATAGATGTCAGCATTTCTTCTGCTGGTTCGGAGCTCTGCCTGCACAGACTCTTCTCCCCAGGCAGCAATCAGATCCAGTGTCTCCTGTTCGCTCCATGCTGGAGCACATTTACTGCCTTGGACAGGATGGTGTGCATTCGGTGTGCATTTGGGCAAGATGATGTGCATTTAATTCCATCAAGGACAACCTCAAAGGAAAAATCGACAAGACCACATATACAAATATCTTCAATTCAACAGGAATGTGCTGGGGAGCTCTCCACGCTGATCAAACAGGAAATGAAATTTGAAATTTCCCGGGGCTTTTCCTGTGTACCTGGCTGAAGTGCAGTGGAGTTGAAAATGCTGTCCAGAGTGGCCACATTGGAGCACTCTGGGACACCTCCCGGATGCCAGTCCCATTGAATTACACAGCATTGTGTCTACCTTACCCCTAATTTGACCTGGGAAGGTCAGTGTTAGTGCTACTTCTCTCACCGAGGTGAAGTACAGGCACTGGTTTTAGAAGCCCTCTAGGTCGGGGGAAAGGGCTCAGGAGTGTAGACAGGCACATTATAAATTCGACCCAACGCAGGGAATGTCGATCTAATGCTGTAGGGTAGACCAGGCCATAGTCTCACTGACTTTAATGAAACACTGGCTCCTAAGGGCCACATTTTCAAAGGTATATAGGCATAAAGTTGCAGATAGGTGCCCAGTTGTGATCCGTGTGCTGAGCTTGATGAGTCATCTGAGGTAATTACCTGCCAGTTCTAAGGGTTCAGCTAATCCACAAGCTAGGGTCTAACTAAGTGACCCCCAAGGCAGGCTCCTCGTGAAAGCAGCCAGCACAGTCTGCTTGGTGTTGCTGCCTTGTTGAGATGTGTCCAGATGTGCCTGGTAGTTCTGATGGACTGCTCCCGCTCCAACCACAGCCAGTCACCAGGCTGCCCTGTCACTAATGGGATTTTCAAACAGTGCTTAAGAAGGTTAAGGGCTAGATTTTTAAAGGTATTTAGGCACCTAGTGAGATTTTCAAAGGCATCTATGTGAGTAATTCTCATTGAAAATCAATGAGTTTTAGGTGTCTAGATGCTTTTGAAAATCTCGCCAGGCACCTAAATACCTTTACAAATTTGGCCCTAAGTCCCTAACTCCCATGTATTCCCAAAACAGTTAGGCTTAGGCTGACCAGATAGCAAGTGTGAAATATCGGGACTGGGTGGGGTGTAATAGAAGCCTATATAAGAAAAAGCCCAAAAAGCAGGACTGTCCCTATAAAATTGGGACATCTGGTCACCCTAGTTAGGCTCCTAGGCTACTTAGCACCTTATAAAAATCCCACTAGGTGCCTATCTGTACCTATAAGTGCATAAATACCTTTGTTAATCTGTCTCCAAATCCCTTAGGTGTTTGAAAATCTCAGCCTCTGTGTTTAACTTTCTTAGGCTCCTTTGAAAATGGCAGTCTAGAACTCAAGCTTTGGGTTCCTCCCCAGTTTGAAAATCTTGGCCCCTGTCTTCATGTTGCCAAGGTTGGAATGAAGCTGTGGTAAGCAACCACTCTCATTTCCTTGGAACAGTCCTTGAGAAGTCACATGGCTGCATGCACTTTCACAGCTCTGTGTAGTAAGAAAGAAGAGGGATTTTTGTAATGAGGTGTAGCACTGTGTTGGGGGATATACGACCACAGTGACACAAACTCCATAGAGTGCCGTACAAAAACCTGCAGATGCAAGAACAGCAATATTTTGTGGGAGAAAATACACTAATCTGAAATTTCAAAGGAGGTAACTACAGTACTTTTTAGTCTTTTTCTCCCTATTTCCATGTAACCCCAAAAAAACACTTTGACCAATATCCTAAGAGCTGGAAAAAAGGTTTAGCTCAGAAGCATCGTCTGGAATAAAGTCTTTGGAATCATTCAACTACGCAATGATTTTTTCTATTTTTTGGCAGAAATAGGATATTGTACACACTTCCGGGCTCTGGATAACGTGTCTTGTAAGGATAAAGTCCTGTTTTTAGTCCTCTGTCTTGCAATGTCCACAGAGATCCTGTAGAGACCTATTCTTCAGCAGGCTACAAACAATGTGGATACAGATAAACTCATCTTCGGAAAAGGGACCACTGTCACAGTAGAACCAAGTAAGTACAAAGCTTTGTATGTTTAAAATTACATTAGAAGGGAAGGGGAGCATTGCTACATGGTTCCACACAGAAATGATTTTGTTTTCTGGGGTTTGAGAGGATTTTCTTGCCAGCTAAAAACTCGGCTCTGGATGCTCAGATGCATTGCATAGCTCCATTGGACCTAATGGTCCAGATTCCCAACTTGTGTAAACCAGCATCACTCCATAGGAGGCAAAGGGCCAGATCCCTCCCTGGAGTAAATTGGATGTGGCTCTATTGGAGTAAGTGGACCCGATCCCTAGTTGGTGCATATCTGCATAGCCACAGTGGAACAGTGGTCTAGATCCTTAGCTCATATATATTGGTGTAGTGCCGCTGAACCAATGGAGTTACACTGATATATACTAGCTCAGGACCTGACAATCTGGGCCAGATTTGGTGTAAAAGTGCCTCAGCGCCACTAAACATCAGTGGATTCACACAGTTTTAGGTCAGTTCAGAACGCAGGCCCCAGGGTTGAGTGTTGATGATCTAGGGAGGTTTTGCGATGGCTCTCTAACTCTGTGGAGTATGAGAAACTGATTTTCGGGAATGGCACCAAAGTGACCGTAGAACCAAGTAAGTAATTCATCTTTAAAAAGCAGCATGAATGTTTTCCATGTTCTTGAAATAACGGCTTAAAAACCTGGGGCTGAAGTTTTGAAAACTGCTTAAACAATTGGGATGTCCAAGTTCCTTCAAAATGAATGGGAATTGGGTGTACAAATTGCATAGATGATTGGGAAAATGTCACCCATGAAGTTTAAGGGTTTTTTTACAAAAATAATTAAAGTTTTCAGAGAGGGTTGAAATATGGGGTGGATCAATGGGACAACTTTATAGCTGGTTGCTAGATTTCTTTGTCTCTAGTTCCTTGGGTGTAAACTGAAGAAATTGGATTCGGTGGTGGTTGTTGGTTTTTTGTTTTGGAAAGTGAAGCTTTAAGTTAAAGGGAAAAGATCTGAGGTTTCTGAGCCAGTTCATGGAGTTCCAGAATTCCTCTGAGCGAGATGGAACATGTAAGTTTTTGTAGGGCTCATTTGAAGTGTGTTAACACATTGCCCTTGATCTTCGGGAAAGGCACTCAGCTGAGAGTTGAACCACGTAAGTATTTCTCAGGTATATTTTTGAGCTTTTGGGGAAGGGTATAGTGGTGGAAAGGTTGATTTTATTGTTCAGAAATATCCAGCTCTATCTAGAAGCTCACAGCAGAACAGTCCTTGGTTGATTATGGGTAAAATTTTCAAAAGCAGGAAAGGCTTAGATGCTTAAAAGTCTTATGTGCCTAATTTCCATTGAAATCACATAGACACTTAATGATCGTCAGTCAGTCACATGGACTTTCAATGAGGCTTCAGCTCCTGAGGTCCAGATTTAATTGTATTTAGGTGACTACCGCTGTCAAGAGGTGCCTAGTAAGATTTTTCAAAAGCACCTAGATAGCTAACTCCCATTGAAATCAATGCATCTCAACATGTTTGAAATCCCCACCAAATGCCTATCTGCATATTGAAATACCTATAAAACCTGCCTAAATTAACCTAAATACCTTTACAAATCTAGATTGTGGGTGCTTTTGAAAATGTTACCCTTGAAAACCCAATTCCCATGAAAATGACATGATCTGGGTGTCTAAATCAGGCAGGCAATGTTATATGTTTTCAACCTTTTGCATGCTCCATGAAGGAGAATTCCAAAAAATGCTGAAGGAAGATAGGAGCACTGTTCCCTTGACACTTTTGAAAAGCCTCTTCTCCATGAACATAGTACAGA
Organism: Chelonoidis abingdonii; assembly: GCF_003597395.2. NCBI lineage: Eukaryota > Metazoa > Chordata > Testudines > Testudinidae > Chelonoidis > Chelonoidis abingdonii. The sequence continues at coordinate 35,919,490 of NC_133782.1, forward strand.
AAGCGTTCAGTCATACTTACAGTTGTATTTTTAAAAAGTTGTTTGGTGGGTGGGTTAAGGAATAGTTGGGTATAGGAAGAAGCATAAAATTCTGTGTGATTTTTTGTATTTTTAACTATCTTGTTTTATGTTGATTTGTTTTTTGAGAAACTGTTAAAAGAAGTGATAAAAATTGCCTTAAGGTGGGAGGCACAAGCAATTGCGTTCATTAGTGACTCTAGAAAATGTGTATACCATTTGGGTCCTTGTTGCTGTTAAACCCCAGCAGAGTGAATTCCTAGCATGGAAATATCCACTAGTCCAGCTCCATCACAACAGAGGGGCCAGATCTCCAGCGTGTCAATCAAGAGAAATCAGTGAGGCCAAATGCTCACCTGGTGTAAATGGATGTAGCTCATTGAAGTCAGTTGGACCAGCTCCCCAGATCCCCAGGCCATGGGCCAGATCAGTAGCTGATGTAAATTGACATAACTCCAGAGAAGTCACTGGGGCCGGAAACTTGGGTTGTGTAACTTGCCAAAGCGCTGTCGATTATACAGAGCCTCAGATTACAAATCCAGAAGGGGCCGTTGTGATCATTTAATCTGACCTCCTCTGTATCACCGGCACAGAACTTCCCCCACATAATTCCCATGGAATATCTCTTAAAGAAACCTCCCATCTTGACTTCAAAATTGCCAGTGCTGGAAAATCCCTTGGTAAAATGTCCCACTGGTTAATTGCCCTCGGTGTTAAAATATGCACCTTATTTCCAATCTGAATTCATCTAGGTTCAACTTCCAGCCATTGGATCATGTTAAACTGCTCTCCGCTACACTGAAAACCCATTATCAAATATTTGTTTCCTATGTAGATACCTATAAACTGTGGTCAAATCATCCCTTAACCAGCTCTGTGTTAAGATAAACAGGTTGAGCTCCCTGAGACTATCACTATAAGGCAGGTTTTCTAACCCTTTAATCATTTTCATGGCTCCTCTCTGACCCCTCTCTTACTTATCAATATCCTTCCTGAACTGTGAGCACCAGAGTTGGACACAGGATTCCAGCAGAGGTTAAAATAAACTCTTTGCTCCTATTGCATATTCCCGCTTTGTGCACCCGACGGTGGCATTGCCCTGCTGAGCTCCTTAACACAGCTATGCCAGCTTGCACCACCCACGAATCTGTCCCAGCGAAGTTGTCCCAGCAGCGTAGCTGGCCGGCAGCTCAGCACTTCGATAGTGTCAGGGATCAGAAAACGCCTTCTCGGTGCTCTGTGAGGAGAAAGCAGCGGGGCTGTCGGGGCTCTGCACAGCTGGGTTCCCGCAGCCAGGGACGCACACCAAAGGGGGCTAGCCAGGCACCCCGTTTTTGTACTGCCGCGTGTAACGGTGCCACAACAGCTCTTCTCTTCGGCAGCGGGACCCGGCTCACAGTGGAACCCAGTACGTAGCTGTTGTGTTTTAACGCTCCTAATCCTTACTGCCTGGGGCTAAGAAGTTTTCCTATTCGGGGGGCTAGAGAGAGGCTCCCAGGCATCTACGGGGCGACTTTTAAAAGCGCTGCGCGTCCAGCCGCTGCCCCCGTAGAGCCCAGCGCTCCTCAGGCCCGTCCCAAAGACAGAGCCGTTGTGTGTTCAGGAAAGACGCGGCTTATCGAGCCATCTAAACAGGGATTCAGGAGCCTAGGGCTGGGCTCCCGAACCTTGGCCTGTGTGTTTACGCTAGGGCTTTCCAAAGGAGCCTAAGTGAGTTAGGTGCCCACGTCCCACTGATTTCAGCACCTAGTTCTCTTGGGCACCGTTGAAAATCCCAGCGTTAAATCGAATCCTGAACCCTCACCCTAGGCTGAGCTTGAGCAAGTCTCAAATGCGATTCAGTTTCTCCGTCTGTGAACTGAGGCTATGTAACCTTATCACCTTGGCAAAGCTCTTGGAGATTGGTGTATGGGAAGCCCTGTGCGAGAGCGAGGTAGCATTAGTGACCATTCCTGGTTGAGAATTCACCCCTGAGCCCACCAGAGTGTGTCGGGCCGGGGGTGGGGAATGGACAGAACTGCAGTATCAAAAGATTTCCCTTGCAAATAGCTTAAGACTTGGGATGCTGGAAACTTCTCTCATTTGGGAGAGATTGTTCTTTAGAGTTGATATTTTCAAAGCCTCTTAGTGGATTTGGATGCTAAATGGCCATTAATTAACAGGAATTATCCCAAATCTTTGAGAATCTCAGCTTGGTAGATACTTTATTTCCTAGCAAGGGTTTTAGCCGGGTGTAAAATATCAGGGAGTATTTGTCAACCTTAAAAATACCTCCTTAAGCGATCGCATTTCCTCAGTAACCATGGAAGGTTCGTACACAGCCATTTCCCCTTTGTTAGGAGAGGAACTAACTCATTTCAAGGGGAATGGAAGAACAATTGGTCTGAGCGAGGTGTGTGCTAGAGACACGCTGCAGATGCCCGACCCGGGGCAGGGACTCGGTGTGACAGTTTAGCAGCGCCTTTACCACTGTGAAACTCACGTTTGGAAATGGGACTAAACTCACAGTCCAGCCAGGTGAGTGGGGGCAAAACAAGTTGGAAGGCTTTTCAGAAACTGATATTGAAGGCTGAACTGGGGTTTTTCACGGAGCCTAAGGGACTTAGGCACTCAGATCTCATTGAATTTCAAAGGGAGTCTGACACCTAAATCCTTACAGTTCCTTTGAAAATTCCAGCTTTGGGGCAAGATACTGATGCCCTGATGTTCATGAAGCCCTCACTCCGCAGGACGCCCCATTGATTTTAATGGGGCCAGGCACAGACTGAAAAGCTTCTCGATGCGCCTAAAGTTCTCAGAACTTGGCCCCTAGATTCCAGAATGTAATCCAGAAATTCACAGATTTCAGAGCACTTCCCAATCAGGTATTTTTTGAAGAGCCTAGTCACACTGTGTGCAAAGTGCTGATTCTTTAATATTTGGGAAAGGCACAACTTTGGCTGTGGACCCAAGTAAGTCTTGTATCTTTCTCACTCCTCAGTCTGCATCTTTTCCTAGACTAAATTCACTCTTTTTTTTTCAAAAGAGAGAGAGAAATAAAGTAACGATTCCTTCCCTGGTTGTTCTGGTGCTACAAAGAAGTACAAAGATAACCAGTTTCCCCACCCCCCATAAAAACATTTCATCTCCATAGTTATTTCCATTTTTTCCTTTGCACTGGAGAAGAATGTTCGCCAGGCTGAATGAAAAGCAGGCCCACTAATAAATATAGTTGACTGAAAAAATTTCACCAACTTTTTTTAAAAATTGAAAATAAACATTTTCCCCCAAAATCCGTTATGTTCAAAACCTGTCAGCTGTCAGGTTTTGGTTTTTTTTTTTGTAATTTTGAATGATACATTTAATCATTTTTAAAATTGAGATTTTGATTGACATTCTTCCTTTCCTGAAAACTGCATTTTTTGATTCTAGGAGTCATTTTTATAGCCCTTTTGATAAAGTTATTGCTAAAAGTTAAGAGAAATCTTCCTGGGGAAAAAGGAAGGGCATTTCCAAGCCAGGAAAATGGAGACACATTTGAAACAAATGTCCCTCTTCGTACTGGCACGATTGTGGCCGAGAAGTGGTTACAATTAGCTGAATTTCAGACTGAAGTGATCTGAGAGGCTTTCTTTAGAGTAGGGTTTAAGACAAACTATGCAGTTATCTGACTGGAGAGAAAGTGCTGGGTTTGGAAAGCTACCGCTGTGACTTTTGGAAGTGGTGTTAAGCTCTTGGTTGAGCCCAGTAAGGAACAGCCAGGTTGTATTGTCTATAGTGTTTGATTCCCATGGCATAAGCTGAAGGGATGTGTAGCGTCTCCATTTCACTGGTAAAAATCAGGCTTCCTCTTAGAGCAGCCTCTTCAGTTCTGTGTCTGGCCCTGCAGCACTGTGCGTGGGAGACCAGAGCTCTGACTTTTGGCAAAGGCACCAGGCTTTCTGTTGAGCCCAGTAAGTATCAATTTTGTTACCTCTGATATGTCAGTTGGCTGCATTGCCAAGGGTTCTCAGCTGGTGCCTACAGTGCAGCCACGCTGGTTCTAGGTCATTCAGGAGTTTGACCCGCTGTTTCCAGTGCCTAGATAATGGGGTATGCAGAGCCGGATTATCCCCTCCTAACTCCGGAGTGACGCCGTTAACGTGAATCGTGTTCCCACGGTGGAAGTGCGGGGAGAGTCTGGCTTTGATGACTTTTATGACTATCAGTGGAGATAGGAGGTTGGTTAGATTGCATTTCGCACTAGGGTCCTGAGGGATCCGTTTGCACAGTCGGGTTTGTCTCACAGGGACGGGCTGCCAGCCAGTCTGCACAATACCGAGATCACGGCACGGGACTGTCAATAGGATAGGGCAGAGAAGAGCTGCCGCAAGTACCTGTTATTTTTTATTGTAAATTAAATGAACAAACTATCACGGAGACCCTGCACAAGTGGAAAAGCAGCACATCCCCCGATCATGCAGAACTCACTCGCTATTGTGGGTATCAGCGCAGTCTGGCTGGTGTAAACTGAAGGACTTCCCATTGAATTTAGCGCTGATGCTGATTTACACCAGGGGGGGATTTGGCCCTTTGATAGACTAGAGCGCTCACGTCAGTTTACACCACCCCATTGAATCCCATTGATCTGTGGCTGATTGACACCAGATGGTGTTTGGTCCCACTGACTCCAAGGCAGCAATGTGGATTTATGTCAGATGCAACTTGGGTTTTCTTCATACTTACATAATTGTCACCATACACGACACACCTCAGAAAACCCTGGCAATGAACAGTTAAATTTCAGGCACTGACAGTGCCCCTGTATCCCTCAGGCCATTCCACATTAACTAGGTTTTCTGGATATTCACAGTGATGAAACATTTTGAGACACCAGCATGAACTGGTCTGATGACATCAGATTTGCTTGCCTTTAAAGTGCCCATAACAACACTTCTCCAGAGAGGGCTGTGTTCCTTGGTCCTCTCACACGTGGGGAACTTATTTAAAAGGTGCAGAAAGAGTTAAAAAATACTCTGAGTTCTGCACGATCGGGGGATGTTATAGCTCTTAGTAGAATTGCAAAAGCCTCTGTGGAACTCGGCAACTTTAAATGACTAAAGGATTTTTGTTTTTTGCCACTGTTACTAGGAGTGGTACTTTACTCCTGAAGTAGAGCCATGATTTCTGGTGCCACTCCTTGTAGAGACAGGAGTAAAAGAGAGCAGGATCGGTCACCCACCGACTGAACTTTCTTTATACCGTTATTGCGATGGTTATGTGTTTTGGCCACATCAAAAAGCCGTGGAATACAAAGAACCTTTCCGCTGGTGCATTTATAATTTCAGAACAGGTGCCAAGATGGCACCAATGCAGGATTAAATTATGCTAATGAATTTGATGCTATAGATGTATGGAGTTTGCTTATTTTAAGGCCCCCTTGTTAAAGACTGAAGTTCTCACTCACACAGGAGAGGCTGCTGATGCATATGAGTTCTCACCAATATAAGTAAGTGTTAAGGACATAGGGAATCTGGGAATTGTTTTTGATATTCATACATGTCCACACTTGAGTTTTCAGGCTGGGCTTTTCAGTGCGCAACTCCTTTAGTCTCCTTTGAAAATCACAGTCATAGTTCCCATCTCTCTCCTCATCTCTGTCTTCTGATATTTCCAGCAAGGACCCCAGCTAGTGAAGGTTGCACCTAGAATTACCGTCTTTAAAAAATACCTCAGGTAATATTTTCTCTAATTACCATCAGCAGGGCCTATATCCAAACCAGCAATTTGGAGATGTAGCGCTCTATATCCCATCACCATATCCAAAACTGAGGTGCATCTGACCTAGAGGCAAGAGACTCCATATTCCATGACTTTATTCTATGATCCTTAACCTAACTCTCCCTCCCTTTAGAATTTAATCTAATTACATTATAACCATCAATTATTTGTTCTCAGAAAATCCAGAGTCTTCCACTCCATCTGTCTTTGTTGTGAAATCAACAAAGCCAACACCAAGCGATGGCAACAAGTTGACGGCAGCGTGTTTAGTTAAGGATTTCTACCCCAAGAACATAGAAGTAAGGATGAGTCACGAGAAAGACCTTGTCTACAAATCAAAGGAAGGCATTCTCTCTTCGAATGGGAAATACAGCATGATCCAGGTGGTCAAGGTAGAACCCAATGAAGAAGTGGACTGCTATGCTACATATGAGGGACAAAACTATACTCAAACAAAGGCTCAATCAGGTACGGTTATATGGTCCAAATGTCAATTTTATCATCACTTCCCAGCTGCACCTCACTTCATGGTGCATCATAGTCCTAAACTCAAGGACACCCATCCCTACCCAGAAATGTTCCATAGAACCTCTCATGGGAGCTAGGGGGCAGATGTCCAGCGGTGTTTCAGTGCCCAGAGACACACAGAGGTGCACGGAAGGGTTTTCTCCTTCCTAACCCATTTAAGGCCAGATTTTTAATGATACTTGGGCTCCCAGCGGATGGTGGCACTTAGATGTTTTTGAAAAGTCCAACTAGGTGTCTAAAAATCTCACCCCCAGTGACATTTTAAACAGCATCTAGACGCCTAACACCCATTAATCACATCAGGCGCCCTAATGCCTCTTTAGTCACCTTTGTAAATCTAACCCTGAATGGGAAACGTGTCAAACCCAATGTTTCTGTGCTGAAAAGTGACCGTTTAAGAATATGAAAAAAAATCCGCATTTAATGTTTCATGAATAATGGTGTGAGATTTTATTTAAAGTTTTTAAGGAAACATTCTCTACAAATATTATTGAAATGGGTGGTTGGAATTTTCAGTAATGTAAAGCTGGATTTTTGCTAAACAAAAATTTTGGAAACTATTTGGACTATATTTTTAATTTAAAAAAAACATGATAAAATCTGAAAAAATATTGCATGGCTCAGTTTTGAACTTAGCAATGAAACTAACTTCAAAATGTAACTTTTTCTTGGTGAAACTAGCGTTACATTTTTCAGGTGGTGCTAGTTGAAAGTATTTCTATTACGGCTTAGATTATCACAGCCACGTCATGGATTTGGATGTTGAATTTTCATTTACATAAATGGGAATTGAGACTCCAGATCTCAACCTTAACTTGTGATCCATCTCCACATAAAGTCTCCTATTGACACCAGTGTGACTTGGATTAGGTGTTTAATGGAAAAAGCACTTTGTTTCATCAAATTAATTAGGACTTTTCAAATATTTTGATTCAAAACCTTTTCTTGGTGGAAAATAGGATCTTTTAAGTATGTATTTTTACAGAAAGTGTCAGCCTTTTATGAATATTTTTTATTTTTAGTCAGAAAAAAAAGATTTTCCCCTCAAAAAGGCTTTTGTTCTGGGCTGGTTTTAGCTAAATTTTTTTTTCAGTCTTCACCTAAAGCTTTGGGACAGAATTGTTTGAGTTTTGGTTGCTGAACACTAAAACACATTTTTTTTGGACAAAATTTCTACTTTTTCTGTGGGGGAAAATCAAAAAAAATAGCACGAGTTCAAAAGTTAATTTCAACCTGATTTTCAAACATTTCCATTCACTCATTGCTGGGTGCGGGGATGTTGTATTTATCGTTTGTTTCAGAACTGTTTTAATTGAGCTATATTTTCATTTTTCTCTTTCAACAGCTCCCACCCTGGCCCCAATCAATAACACTCAAGTGTGTGAATCTTCAAATTCCATGGTCGAAGGTTAGTTACCAAACATAGAATGAAAGATAATAAAGGGCCAGTGGGATTATGTTTGTTTGAGGGGGTGGACTGAATGCGGATATTTGAAAAAGGAATTTCTCAGTTGAAAAATGATGTGTAACTTTTGACTATTTATGGAACACTGGCAGTTTGAAATTTCTCTTTCCACACAGCAGTGCTGGTCACCAACAAACGTTATTCATTGGACCCTCCCTGCCAAATTCAGGGTCGTGAAAAACACATCAGGGACTGTGAAATCTGATCTCCCCCCAAGACATCTGGGAGGGGAAGGGCAGGGAGCGCTTACCCTGTGCCAGGCTCCAGATGCTAGTCCTGACCATATCAGGGAGGGACAGAACTTCCTTTCCCCCCACAGGGACCATTCCCAGGGCTGAGTCAGACCCATCTCCCAGACTCTCCCACAGCTGCAGGAAGCTCCCTGGCTGCTGGCTGGGAGCCCAGCTCTGAAGGCAGCACTGCCACCTCCAGCAGTATTGAAATGGAGGTGGTAATACCATGATCTCCCCTACAATTGTCTTGCAACCCCCCCACCCACTTTTGGGTCGGGAGCCCCACGGTTGCAACAATGTGAAACTGACAAAAATGGAGATGAATTTGGGAGGTCTCTTGTTATGCATGGAGTCACTCTGCCTGGGGTGGCTCACAACCATGAGGGCCTACCTCAGGGCAGACTCCCCAAACCGGCGGTGTGCTGTAGAATAAGATTTCACCAACTCAGTACCAGATGTGAACTCCTGGATCACGGAACCAGACTTACCCCGGAGTCACAGACAGTCCCTTTTCACGCTCCAGTCTATCTTGCCACCCAGACAAACAGACTTAGTCACCTACACCAAAAATCATACCATGCTCAGGTTGCTTCCAGTCCCAAGAGACTTACCCCTAGAACAATTGGTGCCCTAGATCTTACACCAAAGACAAGGCCTGTAGCCAATCCTGTAATAAACTATCAAAAGGTTTATTAACTAGGACAAGGAATAAGAGAGTTTCCTGCAGGCTAAAGCAAGCAAACATCAGGTTACCGGCTAATCCTAAGAGTGGCAGAGTTGTAGTGATCTGTCAATTCAAAGTGTTTTCAGGGCAGGCCAAGGAGGCAGAACTCTCTGCCCTTCAGAGTTTAAACAGCTAAAAAGATGGAAAATTTTCCTGTGGACTTATTTTATTTCCTTCATTCAGCTTCTAAGCTCACATGACCAATTTCCTTGCAAGTAGCATTTCCCAGGTGCCATAGGGCCACTACACAAACCTTTGTATTACAGTGGTTCTTGGTGTCCCAGTTGAGAGTGATGGTGCATCTGGATGGGCAGGGGGAATGGGGGAGGGGAATGAGTCTTTTGCCTGAGGTCATAAGTTCAGAGCAAATATTTTTCAAGTTATAAAGCAAAACGTACATCTTTCCTGCAGCCATGACAAGTGAGACTGATGCATTCAGCACCTCACAAGCATCTGAGAGAGTGTAAATCCTGGAGACATTCTTAGAAGACTGATACCTATTTTGAGCAAAACTAACGAATAGGTGACCTGGTCTGGTCTCCAGCTATGAGTTTGTCAGTTCTTGGTTAATGCCTGCAGCCTGGGCAAGAACTGACGTCTTGCCTGACAGGGTCACACACAGGCTGAATACAAATGAAATCCACAGTCTGGATAAAATAAAGGGATGCTTCTTTGTCTGTGCAAAATGTCTCTGTCTTCTCTCGCTCTAGATTGCTGTATTTTTCTTTAATTACTTGTAATTGTTTCATTCAATCTTGTGCTAACTTTCTTTCTTTCTTTCTTTCTTTTCTATAATGTTTATTGAGGTGTTTCCCACTTTCTGCTGATTTAAAATCATTTGATCCAAGACGTTCCCTCCCTCCTTTTTTTCCCCACAGAGCCAAACATGGAAAAAGTGAACATGCTGTCAGTGACTGTGCTGGGCCTGCGAGTTCTGCTTGCCAAAAGCATCGCTTTCAACATGCTCATGACGATCAAGTTGTTCATTTTCTGAGGTAGGAACTCTTACTATCATAATGTCCATTTTGGGGATTGGGGGTCATTGTTATTGATTTTCAAAGGACTTGATGGGAGTTTTGAGATACACAATTCCATTGAAAGCCAATGGGAGTCAATGAGCCAGATTTCCAGCTGGTATATTTCAGCTGTAACTCCACTGGAATCAACGGACCAGATCTCCACCAGGTATAAATTGTCTGGACACTCACTGGTTCCATTTGTGGATGCAGATTCTCAGCAGCCTTCAGAAAGGAGAGCTGTGGTCAGGTGCCCAGAAAGAGCGGTTGCTTTTGGAAATGTTGGCATATGATGACCTAAGTCACACAGAAAGCCTGGGAACCCAGCACAGAACTCCTGAGTCAGAATCTGGGACATCAGCCATTACAGATCATCACCAGAGCGTAGACACCAGAGTGCAGACACCAGAGTGCTGGTCCTAGTGAAATGAACAGTGTCCAGAATGTCTAACCAGAGATCTATCATTTTCATAGGTTGTGACGAGTGAACCAGCAACGGGCTGAAGACAGGAGACAGGGACCAGTGCCAGTGACTTCAGTTGGGACAGATTCGCAACTGGTATAAATCAGTGTTATGCTATTGGAGTGAGTTGGAACAAATCCCCAACTGGTGTAAATGGACTGTAGGGCCTTTGGAGTCAATGGGCCACATCCCAACTGCTGTCAATCAGCGACTTCAATATGTCTAGACCAATTATCATCTTCTCCGGATTTGTCCCCAGATCTTCTTTTCCATGTTTTATATTATCCAGTTTTTTCTGTTCTCCTTTCCTTTCACTGCTAGTTAGTTCTGACTCTTAACTGTCTTATCACAAGTTAGTAAGTACTTGTATTTTCTGTTTAATAGGACTATTTAGCCGCAAGTTTCCCTACCATGGTATTACCCTTAGGCTTCCAAATCCCTTAGGCAGCTTTGCAAAATCTCAGTTTGAATTTTTCACTATATAAAATTACTGTTTTATTGCTTAGAAAATCCATTCACAGCTGAAGCATTTTATCATTTTAGTGTAGAAAATTTATGCCTGGTCTGTCACTGGTATAAATTGGTACAACTCCATTGACTTCAACAGAGCTATGCTGATATACACCAGCTGTGGACTTGGTGACATATATACTCACATTATTTTTAATAGCTAGTAATTTCACCTTGGAGATCTGTGCATTTATATGGAACTGGTGGTTGTAGCTTTCTGTGCTTACTACTGGAATAATAAATGTGATTGTGCAAAAGGAAAGAACAACTTTTTCTGTTATCTTCTATCTTCAGTGATCCTGAATTTATTCTAGTCATAAATGTGTGGTTGGGTCTGAGCTAATCACCAAGGATTTTATTCAATGGCCACTGAAGTCCAGAAATCCAGGGTTTACCACCATGAATTTCAGTGAACTGGGTTCATTTGTCTGTGGACATGTTGCAAGAAAAATACTGCACAAAACTGTTCCCACTTTCATCATTAAGGGTCGGATTTTGAAAATTGCCTTTTGTAGTTAGGCGAACAAAGTTCACTGAAGTCAGTGGGCGCTATGTTCCTAATCCACGTAAATGCTTGTCACAGTCCAATCACAGAGGTATCACGAAGAAAAAGTAACATTGCTAAAGTTTGGATTTTTCAAAGGGGCCTCAAAGAGTAAGGCGCGCTGCCCCCAACCCCCTAGTTTTCAATAAGATTTGGGCATCTAACTCCTTAGGTCCCTTTGAAAATTCCAACCAGAATATTCTGAATATTCTTCCATCCTACAAAAAGAGACACAGAGATGTACACAAAAATACCTGCGTGCATGCACCCAAGAGTGTGTATGGGGATAGTGTGTGTGTGAGAGAGAGATGGGGGCATAGGGAGATAGGCTGGCAGAGATAGAGACAGAGATGGGTGTGCATGGGGATAGAGAGATTGAAAATACAAAGTTTAGAAGGGAACATTTCTTGTTTTCTTCTGTTTGCTGCTAACAGGAAGGCACTGGGAGGAAATAACGTTTGGTGGTTTGCCGGATGATACAGTTGCTACAGCAACCTAGGCCAGAGTTTTTTTTGTAGTCAAAATATATCCCCTCCTCCACCCCCTTTCCCCTGCTCGATGTCAGTTACTAGTAGGCGCCCAAACGAGGCCGGATGCTGCGGTGACAGCCGCTCAGCTACTCACGCCATGCAAAACATCAGCCTCTCACTCATTTCAGAAAAACATTGTAACCGCTGCCGCCTTTGATGGGATGTTTTTCTGATGCTGGGTCTGAGCAGGGCTGACCTCAGTGCCCCAGTGCAATGCTGAGCAGTGCTGAGCTGTAGGGTGAGCTGTGGGGCAAGGTCAAGTTCAAGGTCTCGGTTGTTAGCTCCATGGGGCTTATGGCTCAGGATACTGAAAGGAGCCTACAGCTCTGGAATGAGGCCTGTGGTCCTCCAGCAAAGTGGAACCATCTGTCATAAGGATGATCACATCGGTCCATGCAGAAACCAGAGCTTTCTCGGTGTCTGATCTGGGACTGGGGAATGAACTGCTACAGGAACTAAGGACCATCCCACACCTCACTCCCGTCCACTCCAAGTACAAGCTGCCCTTAACCAGTCTGCCCGTCTGTAACAGGGACACAAAGCAGCATGAGACATTTTCCAAATACCCCGCTCCCCACAAAGCCCTCCCAGAGCAGCACTGCACCGCAGCGCAGACACAACCCTCTCCTCGGAGCGAGAGCAGAGAAAGTGTGTGTGACAGATGTCAGTCACATTGTGCTGGGGGTGTGCTGCTGCAGGGAATGATGTGGGGGGCTCAGTGAGAGGGGCTCCCCCAGAGTCAGTGCTGACTCATAGTGCGGCAATATGGGGTGCTGAGCGGCAGAAAACTAGCAGGTGACAGGGTGCTGGAGCAGCCAGTTTGGAAAAAGAAAACTGAGACTCAGAGTAAGCTGACTCATTGACGATCTCACAGAAGATGCTGCAGCAGAACATGGCAGGGCCCCCCGCCCCCCGGCTCCTGCCTCTGCTAGTTTCACAAGGTCACCCTGAGACTCTGGGGCTAGTCACCACTGGTGCACTGCATTCACAGGCTTGCTCCCCAGGGCCACCCGGGGGGGGGCAAGTGGGGCCATTTGCCCCAGGCCCCGTGGGGCCCCCATGAGAGGTTTTTTGGGGCCCCTGGAGCGGGGTCCTTCACTCGCTCCAGGGGCCTGGACCCCCGGAGCTTCTTCCACTCTGGGTCTTCGGCAGAAATATGGCAGTGGGGGGTCCTTCAGCTCCAGGACCCACTACTGAAGTGCCGGGTCTGCGGCAGCAATTAGGCAGTGGGGGGTCCCCGCCGCACGTCTTCGGGTCACTTCAGCGGTGGGACCCAGAGCGGGAGGACCCCCCACGCCGCTGAATTACCACTGAAGCAGTATCCCCGCTGCTGAAGACCCCAGACCCCCTGAATCCTGTGGGTGGCCCATTCCCACCATCGTTTCATCAGATACAGCTGGCCCTTCGCCATCTGCAGGGAAGAGCTACCTCTCTGCTTCCAGCCCCTGCCTTCTCCCTTTCTTTCTGAGCCTCCTTTGGCTTCCTGCCTCTGAGGGTTTTATACAGCCTCAGGCTAATTAGGCTGCAGATGTGTCTGCCTCCCTAATTAAGGCCAGGTTACCTCCAGCCAGCTCTAATTTATTCCCCTAAATGGGAGCTGGTGTGACAGAAGGCTGAATCAGCAACCCTTTGCCCAGCACCCTGCAACAGACCCTATTTATGTAATTGCTTATGGTGTATTAAAGCCAATTCCTTTAGGGTAGCGAGTAAAGTTTGGATGCCCTGAGAGAGCCCTTTTAGATATCTCAGCCTTGGTTTATTATTTTTCACTTATTTATTACGCAAGAACATTCCCTTCCACTGTAGGAATAGCCGGGTGAAAATCTATGGCCTCCGTTAGGCAGGAGGTTTGACTAGGAAATACTTTGCCACACAGTGCACAATCGGCCTGTGGAACTCCTTGCCACAAGATTTCATTAAGGTGAAGAAATTAGCAGGACTGAAAAGAGCCCTGGGCATTTAAATTGATAATGAGGACACCCAGCTTTACCGTAACAAAGATTATAGCATGAACAAGAACTTTGGAAGGAATAGAAACCTTCCTTCTTCATGACATTGGCTGAATTCTAAGGGCTGGGCAACAGAGAGGGTTTGTTCCTCTCTTACTAGATTTGTGGGAATAACCTATACTGGCGAAAGCATCTTTACCCTGATATAACTGAATGCTCGGAAGAGGGTTGTGTTGCTTTAGCTCTGCTGGCATCTAGTGACACAGGTACAAAAACCACCTGCAAACTGTGTGTAAAGACAGGATGGCCGAATGGTTAGGACACTTGCCTAGGACTGGGAAACCCTACTGAAAGTCCCTGTTCTGTCACAGACTTCCTGTGTGAGACTTTGGGCAAGCCACTTAGCGCTGGAGTTTCGAAGGCATTTAGGCGCATAATGCCCATTGAAAAGTGAGGCTGTAGGAGATGTATGGGCTTTCCGGGAAGTTTTTGTACAGTGCTGCAGTCAGGCGGTGTCATCGTGGCTCTGATGGCACAGTAATAGGAAGCGGCATCCTCACTTTGCACGGGTGATATAACCAAGTGGAAGGTTTTTCCTGCTAAATCATGCTCCACAGCAAAGCGCCCCTTGGCAAATTCAGCATCCCGGGACTGGGAGTTATCCCTGTATAGAATGAACTGCAGGGTGTTGTCAGAGAGCTGACGATACCAGTACAAATCAGGATTTGAATAGGTAGCAGCATAAGTGCAAAATATTTTCGCTTGGTTCCCCATCTCCGCCGTAAGAGCTGAGGGTGTCTGTGATATTTGATTGCACAGAACACCTTTGCCTGTGAAGATCAGGAAAGAAAACATGAGTTACAAGGAACTGCTTAGTTACAAGGAATAAATGCCACCTGAACACAGCAATGATGTCTGAAGAAGGCAGCCTATTTTGCTGCATTGCTACAGCCAATAGAAGGTGTGAACTCATTGAAAAACACCCATGAACTTCTTTGTATGGAGTGTGGCTTGAAAGCTTGTTCCTTTCTCCCACAGAAGTTGACCTAATAAAATATATTACCTCACCCACTTTGTCTCTCTAATGAACTTCTTCCTTAACTAGCATTCATAGGAAAGAAAAAGAGAGAAATAAATAGCTAGAAGATAAGAAAGAAAGAAAAAGAAAAGCAATACTTACTTAATAATATCAGTAAAAGTATAATTAACACATGAGTTTGAGTAATTTTTTCAGCCATCAGTCTGAATGGAAGAAGCCCCCAAACTGGCTTTCAGTTGGCCTGAATACTTCGTAAAGACAGCGGTGGATTCAGGAGGGCAGCTGACAAAGGAAGTCACAGTAGCTGTGTATATGCAGTTGCCATGTTTGTGTGTCTGCTGGGAGTGAACTCTGAGGCAGATTTCATAGGTAGAATGAGGGAAAAGCTCAGAGCAAGAATTTCAGCTGTGGTTAAATCAGTCAGTTCTTACCAGCGGAGGATGTGACCTGCAATTCGTTAGCAGTTCTGACATTTTGTACACTCTGTGAAGGGCCCATTTCTTGGGCGGGGACGGGAAATACAGTAACATAATAAACCGTGTCCCCTCTTAGGGCTGGGTTCCTGGCCTGAGGTACATGTGATCATCTCCTGCTGGTGCAGAGTGACATATTCTGATAATGTGAAAGGCCAACAAATTGCCAGTCTTTTAGGGTTAGGGTTCAGTGGGCCAAGTTCTGCCCTTCGTCTACATCTGTGTAGTGATTCTGGGGTTTCCCAATTTTTGGATGCCAAATTTAGGCACCTTAAAGGGGGCAAAGGCTTAGCACATTCTGAAAACCAGTCTCCTTTTTAGGCATTTCCTGTGGGGCAACCAAAGTGTGAAGCATCCAAAATCCCCAGTCACTTTTGAAAATTTGGACACTAGTGGTGACATCAATTAGAGTGCACAGGGGTGGTTGGGAACGATGGACTGTCACGGAGTGTGGGGGAGTCAGGGCCCTGCACTCACTTCCCGTGATTCACCATGACTCTCAGCCAACCACCAAAACAGAAGGTTTATTAGACGACAGGAACACAGTCTCAAGCAGGGCTTGTAGGTACAACCAGGACCCCTCAGTCAGGTCCCTCTGGGGGGCAAGGAGCTTAGACTCCAGACTTGGGGTTCCCTGCCTCTTCCCAGCCAGCCCGAAACTGAAAGATGCCCCCTCAGAAGACTCTTTTCCCTCCCCCCAACTTCTCCTCTGGCCTTTGTCCCGTTTTCAGGGCAAAGGTGTCACCTGGCCTCACACTCATCCTGGCTCAGTTTACAGGCTTAGGTATGTCCCTCAAATAAAGTCATCCCCCATTATCCCATCCCCAATGCAGACAGCCCCAGTAAAACTAGACAACATTCCCAAGTCAATTCACCCCGCTCCCTAATGCATCACATGGACTCTCTATCATTTGAAGTCTTAAAAGAAGACTACATGTGTCTCTCAGAGTTATGCTGTGTAGCTCACACAGAAGTTATCAGCTTGATTCAGAAAATGTTGAGTGACATTCCATTGTCAGTGTTATGCAAGAGGTCAGACTAGATTACTCTCCTGGCCTTAAAATCCATCAGTCTTCTGAGAACACGTTTTCTGTGTGTGTCTTTAGACAATAGAGCTGTGGTTTTTATTGCCAGTCGTCAAGTGGTTGTAAAGTATCATTCTCATTGTAAGGTCTTCAGAAAATACCCGTTTATATGTCTTTTAGGGATACTGTAGCGGGGTGACGACCAGCGGGAAGTGTCGTGCTGATGAGTTGTTGCCCCGCCACAGATACTCATGTTTATAACTTTTTGACAGAGAGTTTGTGGGACCGATTCTTTTTTCAATGTCTATGCCGTGTCTGTGGCCATAGCTCCACTGGAGTCAATGGCGCAGATCAGCACGTTATGGAGCGGTGTCTGTTTAACCCAGCTGAGAGTCTGGAACAATATTTTTTGCTCCTTCATCACCGATGTTGTCATCTCTGTAGGACTGGAGTGGAGAACAGACTTTTTTTTTCCTTTTTGACATCTAAGTGTTTTGTACAGGCCAATCGCCCCCTCTGCTGGACAAACACCAATTTTCCTCTCTCTCTCTCTCTCTCTCTCTCTCTCTCAGACAGTTATGGAAAATAGGTCAGATAGAGACACCCATACACTTCTCTGTTCACTTCACAACCTATCGTAGATGTTTTGCTGTTCTGCAGATGACAAATGTTTCCTTAGCCAAAGCATGCTATTTTTTGGTACGAAGAAGTAAGACTCTCTCACCCTTGAAAGGAGACAGGATAACTCGTGGACAATTGACAGACTTTGGGGACATATTTACATTGGACGAGGTTCTAAATCACAGAATTACACTTATGACTAGCAGTAATGGTGTTCACTAGTCAGAGAGAGATGAAGATGGAAGAGGTATAAGGAAAACAAGTGGTAGGTGTTAGTATATAGGCTTGTTTGTGATAAAACTTTGGGTTTGGCTTTTTGATAGTTTTATATCTTACACTAATATGTTTGAGCAAAGGACAAAGACACTCTGTGTGTTCTTTCTTTTCAGCTTGGAAAGGAGATGACTGGAGGGATATGATAGAGGTATATGAAATCATGACTGGTGTGGAAAAAGTACATAAAGAAGTGTTATTTACTCCTTTTCATACCACAAGAAGTAAGGGTCACTCAATGAAATAATTGGCAGCAGGTTTAAAACAAATAAAGAAAGTATTTTTTCACACAACACCCAGTCAGCCTGTGGAACTCTTTACCAGAGGATGTTGTGAAGGCCAAGACCATAACAGGGTTCAAAAACGAACTAGATAAATTCATGGAGGTTAGGTCCATCAATGGCTATTAGCCAGGGTAGGCAGGGATGGTGTCCCTAGTCTCTGTTTGTCAGAAGCTGGGAATGGGAAATGGTGGTGGATCACTCGGTGATCACCTGGCATTGGCCACTGTTGGCAGACAGGATACTAGGCTAGATGGACCTTTGGTCTGACCCAGTGTGGCTGTTCTTATATATGTCCTTATGTAAGGACTGGAGGTTTCAGAGGAGTATAAGGAGATTTCAGACACCCAGCTGTGAGTGAATTTTAATGGGGTTTGGGCATCTGTCCATTAAGCACTTTTCAAACTTCCTGAGTGAAGTCAAATCTCCAAAGGCCAAATCCCAGGCTTTAACCCCAAGAAACTGGGTGTGAGGGCAGGGTGGAGGAAGGGAGAAGGAAGACAGATTGGAGAAAGGAAATTTCTGAAATGCAAAATCATTTGCCTGCCTTATGGGATATAAGAACATGGGGTGATACCTGCCTTGTTAGTCAGCGGGACTATCTGACACCAACCCATTGTGCTAAAGCAAAGGTCAGCAGCAGTCATGCTGTGGCTACATTGTCTTTGCGTTATGGCCTTGTGCATCTTGTCAGGTGAGCAGCGAGGTGCAGCATCTTGTAAGGTTGGAGTTTTTCGTGTCTCCAAGGGCATGATGGCATCAGTGGGTTGATGCTTTTGTGCTTACGCCAATCTCTGGCAGTTTTATTTTGTAACTGCCACTTCCAGGGTGTCTTGCACCTTCCTCTGAAGGGTCTGTCAGAGATTAGCTGGCTCATTGGTGTGATGGGATAGGCCAGTTTCTCCACTTGTGTTTCTTTAACAGTCTCCATGGCTGTGGTTATGTTAACCCAGCCAAGTTCTGCCTGTGCAGAACCATGGAGTTCCATTAACCTGGACTGTGTCGTGTCTGGGTATAACATCAATGACCACCATCTCCACTGGGTCCATCAGGCCCCTGGGAAAGGTTGGTCTGGGTTTAGAACAGGTTTTACCACCATCACCCCTAACAAAGTCAAAGGATGAGTAACCCCCTCCATCAGCGGCTCCACTGCCAGGCTAAAGATAGACAGACTGACAGCTGCAGACACGGCTACATACTACTGTGCACGAGAAACACAGTGCTCGCTTCCCAGCTTCCTTTCCTACAGTAACCTCTGGGGCAAGAGGCTCCTCTCATTAGGGGTGGCTCTAGGTATTTTGCCACCCCAAGCATGGCAGGCAGGCTGCCTTCGGTGGCATGCCGGCGGGAGGTCCACTGAAGCTGCGGGACCAACGGACCCTCTGCAGGCATGCCGCTGAAGGCAACCTGCCTGCCACCCTCATGGCGACCAGAAGAGCACCCCCCGTGGCTTGCTGCCCCAGGCACGTGCTTGGCGTGCTGGTGCCTGGAGCTGCCCCTGCCTTTCACTGAGCACATCTCTCTGCATGAAATTCAGCCCTCTTCCAAAGCCTGCATATTGCAGGAGTCCCAATGGAGCCCTCAAAATAAGACCCTGGGTTAAATAGGCCATGGTGTGAGCCCCTGCACAGGGTCAACTTCACCCTCAACAATTAATCTTGTCTCCTTACCATAACAGACTGCCTGAGATGGCACCTTGATCTATTGGCTAGAGCTCTGTGCTAGGAGTCCGGCTTGCTGAGTTCTGACCCATTGCTCTGTGGTGTGGCCTGAGGTAATTCACAGCTACCTACTGTGACAAGGTCAGGCAAGATGACTACAAGAAAGCTGCAAAAAGCAGGTACATTAGCCCCACATTAAACACGTCCCTATTTCCCTAGTAACCAAACAAGGTCTATGTCAGGTTAATTAAGACACCTGGAGTCAATCAAGGACCTGCTAGAACCAGTTGTGACAATTAGTTTGAATGGGACACTGGAAGCAATCAAGGACTGCTGGAACTGGTTAAAAAGCCTCCCCTTCAGTCAGTTCAGTAGCAGGCCAGAAGGGGTGAGGAGAGGATATGCTGCTGGAGAGCAGGAACTGTAGTAACACTCTCAGGTGCTAGGAGGGAACCCAGCAGATACAGAGCAGAAACAGCCCCTTTGGGCCCCAGAAATCCAAGGGAGGAAAACCCCAGCTAGAGGGCAGAGCTAGATTAACTATTCTGGGGGCCTAGAGCTATTTGATTTTGTGTGGTCCCCTAGGCTCTAGGGTGGGGAAAAAACTGGGGAGGTCAGTGTGTCTGCGGGTTGAGGCAGGAGGGTAGGTGCATGAGGAGGTGAGGGCTCTGGCTGGGGCTCTGGGCTCTGGGATGAGGTGTTTGGGGTACAGGGAGGGCTCTGGGAACAAGCAGTAAGGAAGTATCACTTCCAGATGTTTTGTAGGATGTCCAGGACATATCCTAAGGCTGCTGGTAGGGAACCCTTCTTCCTGTTCTGTTTTCACATCATCCCATTCGCCAGCTGGAGGGTCTGGTCTCTTCTCTACTATATCAGGTCATAACCTGACCCTCACAGCCTCGCCCGGCCTGTGCCGCTCACTGAGTTCAGACCTTTTTATTTCCAACCCTCCCAGTTCTCCCCAGAATATGCAAAGCTGCAAGTTCCGCCGCCTTCCTACTTAAACACCGACTCTGGCATCTCAGCCATAGGCTCAGGGACTTACTTGGCTGCACTCCTATCCCGTCACCATGCTGTGTCCACTGAAACTCTGCATTTTCCTGAGTGGCATTTCATATGGGTTTGTCTGTTTCAGGATTCACTCATTGATCTGAAGTATAGCTGGAGTTCAGGAGCTAAAGGTTGTTGTTTTTTTTCCCTCCAGAAGTTCCAGAGTTACCCGGGAACACTCAAAGTCAATAGTGCCTGTGCTCCTAAATGTGAGTGCTTTAGAAAATCCCCTGTACAAGTCATCCTGTGTGGAAAGACAGTGAGATCAGTATCGGCGGTAGCTGTGTTAGTCTGTATCCACAAAAACACCAAGGAGTCTGGTGGCACCTTAAAGACTGATAGATTTATTTGAGCAGAAGCTGTTTTGGGTAAAAACCCCACTTCTTCAGATGCATGGAGTGAAAATTACATATGCAGTGAGATCAGTGGAGTCACATGAGGGGTTTATTAGACCAATATCTATCTAGAGATTGATGTGTCTCTTTCCCTCTATTGTAGCTGTCTCTCTAATTTAATTGTTTTTAAACATTACTTTTAACAGCCCGTTTTCTTTCTTTCCAGGGGCCTGGGCACAGATTGTTCTGACCCAGTCCAGCCGAGAAATTATGAAAACTGGAGAATCCACTAAACTCACATGTACCATGAGCGGCTTTCATAGAATCATAGAATATCAGGGTTGGAAGGGCCCTCAGGAGGTCATCCTGGCTGAGATGATTTAGTTGGGGATTGGCCCTGCTTTCAGCAGGGGGTTGGACTAGATGATCTCAGCAGCCATGGTATGAACTGGGTCTGACAGGAAAGGGCTGGAGTGGTTGATCTACTATTATACATCTTCCAGCAACAGCTACTCACCGGCAATCGCTGGTAAAATACAAAATGTCCCAGGATATGTATGTTGGGAGATGGTTCTAAACGGCAGCTTAATTTTTTTATTTGCAGCGAAATGTAGAGGTACAAGTATCTGACTGTGAGCCCTGGTAGCAAGGGGTAGGCATGACCGCACAGTGCTGCTGACTGGGGAGAGCAGCCTGAGGCAGAAGCCTCCAGCTGCCATGATATTCCAGGCAGGACTGAACCTCCATTAGACAAAACTTAAAGAAGAGAATGACCTGGAGTCATTCCCATTTTTGTCCAGGTGCCCCGACCAACCTCACTGAGGCCAGCCAGGAGCACCCATGGGATGATGAGGACGAACACCAGTTCTACTGTACCGTCTGCTGTCAGCAAGGCAGGGGGATGCTGTTGTGTAGCACTGCAGCACGGCGTCTGCCAGCAGCGTCCAGTAGACATATGGTGACATTGAAAAGGTCGAGAAATGATTTTTCTCCCTTTGCTTTCGGGGGGCGGGGGAGGCTGATGACATATGCCCTAAACCACCCTTGACAATGTTTTTGACCCTTCAGGATTTGGTTGCTCAGCCCAGAATTCAGGTGGTTTTCGGACAGTGTGGGAACTGTGGGATAGCTGTAGTCGTCAGTCGCTCCTCCTTCCGTGAGCGTCCATTTCATTCTTTGGTTTTCTGTTACGCTTGTCTCAGCTCCTTAAGTTTCATGCAGCACTGTGCTGAGTCCTCGTTATGGCCTCTGTCCATCATGGCCTTGGAGATTTTTTCAAATGTTTTGGCATTTCGTCTTTTGGAATGGAGTTTTGATAGAACAGATTCATCTCCCCATACAGAGATCACATCCAGTATCTCCCATACGGTCCATGCTGGAGCTCTTTTTTGATTCTGGGATTGCGTGGTCACCTCTGCTGATCAGCGCTCCATGCTGGGCAAACAGGAAAAAAAATTAAAAGTTTGCAGGGCTTTTCCTGTGTACCTGGCCAGAGCATCCGAGTTCAGATTGCTGTCCAGAGCGGTCACAATAGTGCACTGTGGGGTAGATCACGGAGGCCAATACCGTCAAATTGCGGTCACACTAACTCTAATGTGAAATGGCAATACCAATTCCAGAGCTACTCCCCTCGTTGGGGAGGAGTACAGAAATCGATTTTAAGAGACCTTGATGTCAACAAAAATGGCTTCGTTGTGTGGACGGGTGCAGGGTTAATTTGATTTAACGCTGCTAAATTCGACATAAACTCATAGTGTAGACCAGGCCTTACTGTGCGAGAGACACAATGAGGGGAAGCAGGTCTGAGTCTGAGCTCAGGAAAAAACCCTCCCGTGGTGTTAATTCAATGAAAAATCCCCCAGCAGGTGGAGCTCCCGAGCTACACACAGCGGCAGACCAGCTCTTCTCCCTCCTCTCCCTGCGCCAAGAAGACTGACACATGCGTGCAGAAGGGGAGAGGTTCTCTCTCCTGGCTTGTCTTCCCTGGCCTCGGCCAAACACTGGCTGGGAAAGGAAAACAGTTAAGCACTAACTAGCAGCTGTATGTTACTTGCTTCTGTCCGGCATGAGGGAGTAGCACCTCCTACTGCTCCAAGTGAAGTCAATTATTATTTGGTATGATGCCCCCTAGGAGCCATAGTCATGGACAGGAGCTCTAGTGTGCGAGGTGCTGCACAAACATCAAACAGCCAGAGTCCCAGGCAGCTTAGGAACTAAACGTAAGACAACAGATGGGAAGAGAGAGACACATGGGGAGGGGGACGGGGACAAGGAACCAATAAGACAATATTGATCAGCGTTATGGTCAGAGACCTGAGCAAAAGAATCGCCTAACAGTTAAGTATTTTTCTATACTTCATGGCAGAGGAGGGTTTTAGGAGCTCTTTGAAGGGAAATAATGAGGCAGTGAGGTAGAGGGGGATCCAGTGGACATAGTGTACTTAGATTTCCAGAAAGCCTTTGACAAGGTCCCTCACCAAAGGCTCTTACGTAAATTAAGCTGTCATGCATGGGATAAAGGGAGGGGCCTTTTCATGAACTGTGAGAACTGGCTAAAAACGACCAGGGAACACAAGGGTAGGAATAAAAGTAAAATTCTCAGAATGCAGGAGGGTAACTAGTGTGTGCCCACGGGTTCACCCTCGGACCGAATTCCTATTCAATTTATCATATAATGATGCTAAGAAAGGGAAAACAGTGAAAGTGGCAAAGTTGTGCAAGATATACTAAGTTACTACTCAAGATAGTTAAGAGACCAAAAGCAGATTGTGAAAACTTCAAAAGAGATCTCACACAAAACAAATTAAGTGATGTGGCAACAAAATGACAAATGAATTTAATGTGGATAAATGTAAAGTAATGCACATTGGAAAAAAATAAACCCAACTATACATACAATATGATGAGGGCTAATTTAGCTACAAGGAAGTCAGGAAAAAGATCTTGGCGTCATCACGTGGATAGTTCTCTGAAGATGTCCACAGCAGTGCACAGAGGCGGTCAAAAAAAGCAAACAGGATGTTAGGATCATTAAAAAGGGGATAGAGAATAAGACATGAGAATATCTTATTGCCCTTATACTAAATCCATGGTTTACGGCCACACATCTCGAAATACTGTGTACAGATGTGGTCTCTCCTCACCTCAAAAAAGATATTTCTAGCACTAGAAAAAGGTTCAGAAAAGGGCAACTAAAAATGATTAGGGTTTGGAGAGGGTCCCATACGAGGAAAGATTAAGAGGCTAGGCCTCTTCAGCTTGGAAAAGAGGAGAGACTAAGGGGGATATGATAGAGGTATGTAAAATCATGAGTGATGTGGAGAAAGTGGATAAGGAAAAGTTATTTACTTTATTCCCCATAACAAAGAATTTGTTCTAGGGGTCACCAAATGAAATAATAGGTGTAGGCAGGTTTTAAAACAAATAAAAGGAAGTCTTCCTTCCCCAGCGCACAGTCAATTGTGGAACTTCTTACCTGAGGAGGTGTAAGGCTGGGACCTATAAATTGTTTAAAGGAACTGGATAATTCATGGTGGCTAAGTCCATAAATGGCTATTAGCCAGGAAGGGTAAAAGATGCATGGTGTCCCTAGCCTTGTTCGTCAGAGGATGGAGACAGATGGCAGGAGAGGGATCACTTTGAAAATCATTGCCTGTTAGCTTCACTCCCTCTGGGGGCACCTGGCATTGGCCACTGTCAGTAGACTGATACTGGGCTAGATGGACCTTTGGTCTGACCTGGTGTGGCCGTTCTTATGTTCTTATGTTGATCAAATTCCCCACTCTCTCCACTTATCCCGCTGCCAAGGTGAGGGCAGCCGCAGGGAAAAGCAGGTGGCTACTTGTTTAAATAGTTAACAAATGGACAAAGGAGGCTTCCGTCGGAAGGTGGGAATTGTCACAGTGGATGAGAACAAGCACCAGACTAGTCCATTCTCCTATCTCCTCTAGCGGTAAACATTAGCTGCATAAACATTGCAAGGGGCAGTTATAGAGAATCTAACCCAGGGCTGCCCAGAGGATTCAGGGGGCCAGGGGCAAAGCAATTTTGGGGGCCCTTCCATAAAAAAAGTTGCAATACTATAGAATACTATATTCTTCTGGGGGCCCCTGCAGTGCCTGGGGCTTGGGGAAATTGCCCCACTTGTGCCCCCGGCTGTCCAGATTGAACCACAGGGGAATGTTCATCTGTCCCTCACTTGTATATTGGTTTCTCCCCTAAATCAGTTTGATCTAAACAACGCAAAGCAAATGTTATTAGTGACGTCTTAGACCAAGACAGAAAAGAGACAAAAGTATTACAGTGACACCTGAAGTCACATCTAAAATGATCAAATGTTAAAACTCTTAGAAAGATTTTTAGAGGGATATTTGCTGCCGGCCTTTCCCTTATTTTAGCTCATACACACAGAGCACCCATTGAAGATGCAGAGACAGGGTCAGTCCTGTGCTCTGAGAGGCCAAGAAAGAGGCATCGGGGGCAAACCCTGGAGAGCTCTTTTAGCAGCACAGATTACACGAGAATCACTAATGGGGAAGGGTTTTCACCTGCCCCAAACAACACGGGCAGAGGCAGTTACTATTCTCGGGGCCCCTGTATTGGCCTAGTTCCAAGCCATCTGTGTTTGGGGTTGAAAAGGGGGAGCTGTGAAGGCCCTCAGTGTGTGATTACAGACATTATCTAGCTAATGGGCATACCCATAAATCTCTGTTGTAAGAGCTGAATAGCTGAAATAGAAACAGCTGCTAAATCCAGGTGCTTGTCAATATCCACTATTGCCACATGATTAATTTAACCTAGAACAGGTGTTTTAAAGCCCGCACCTCAGTATCTGTGCGTCTCACATCAATTAGCAAATATTAAATAGAGAGATACAATTCTCATTGGACAAAGGGGAAAGTTTCAATGACCCGGGAGCCTAAATCCATTTTTTAGAAGTGTTTTAAATTTTGCAGTCTAAATTCCAGAGACAGTGATTGGGATTTAGGATCCAAAATCAATTATCCCCAACCCAGCTCCCTGAGGCTCCTTTGATTTCAATGGGATTTGGGTCAGGGCACTACACCTCCCCCTCCCACATCCTTCTCTCAGAACCGGAGGGCGACTAATGAGAGCACCCAGGGAAGGCGTTTGTGTGCTTTATGAGGAGGGATATATGCAAATCACGGTGGCAGTTTCCTGTTTAAATCTGCCCCGTTCTCTGCCCAGGCTGCATCTGGAGATACAATCCGCAGCCCCTGGGTCTGTGCAGTTACCAGCCAGTCCCCTGAGAACTTTCCCCTCCAGCACCCGGGACAATGAGACTTTGGCTCCATTTACTGTTTCTTGCAGCGGCTTTGGAAGGTAATTTCAGCCCCTCTCACCATTGCAGGGCAGGGGAATAGTTTGTTATTGCTCTGAATATCAATGCGATGTATAATATCTTTCTATCCCCAGGTGTCCGGTCCCAGGTGCAGCTGGTGGAGTCCGGAGGGGATGTGAAAAAGCCCGGAGACTCTCTCCGCCTCTCCTGCAAACCCTCTGGATTCAAAGTTGGGGACTACGGGATGATGTGGGTCCGGCAGGCTCCCGGGAAGGGGCTGGAGTGGTCCACTTATCCCGGCTTCAAATGGGTAGGGGCCAGCCCAGGGAAAACAGTGCCTACTTGTTAATAGTTAACAATGACAAAGAGGCTTCGGTACGTGGAAGTGGTGGAGATACTGTTCACCAGTGGTGAGAGACACACAGCAGACCTCAGTCATTTCCTCATCGTCATCTAAGCGGTAAACGCGCGATTAGCGTCATAAATTGCGAGAGTTAAAGAGAAGACCTATAGAAGTCTACCAACTCTCAGGCCTTGCATCAGAGGATTGCAAGGGGGCCAGGGCAAGCAATTTCGGGGGCCCTTCCATAAAAAAAGGTCTGCATACTCTAACTGAATACCACCTAATACAATTCGTTCTGGAGAGCTTGGCCCCTCGTCGTGCCTGGGCTTGGGGAATTGCACCTCTTGGCCCGGCTGTCCAAAGATTGAACACAGGGAATGTTGCCATAGCAGCTATCGTCTCACTTATGTAAGTGGTCTCCCTAAATCAGTTTGATGACAATAAGACAGGTATCCGCACAAATGTGTAGGCTCCAGTGAACTTTCCTTAGAACTCAAAAGAAAAGGAACACAAAAGTATACATGTGACACGCCCTATGTAAGGCATAAACGTTCTGAGGATGATCAGATGTTAGTGAAAGCGAAATGGTAGAAAAGATTTAGAGGATTTATGCTGCCGAGAGAGCCTTATCTTTCCCGATATACTTATTAGCTCAATACACCTAGAGCAAGCAGAAGCAACCGCCAATGAGATCAGAAGCTAGACTAGGGAATCGCATGTGCTTCACGGACAGAGCAAGAAGCAGCACGGTGCGGGGGGGGTATATACCCCTAAGAGAGCTTTACTTAGCAGGTATCGTAGGAAGATTTACACGGTGAGATTTCACTAAATGGAACATGTATGTTAATACACTGCTCGCACAACATCACGGGCACAGGTCAGGGTTAGCTATATTTCTTGGGCCTTAGCGGGAGCTAACCCTGTATTGGCCTAGTCCAAGCCATAACTTGTTTATGGGGTGAAGTGGGGAGCATTGTGCAAGGCCCTCAGTGTGATTTCACAAGACATTATAATTCTAGCTAATGGGCATACCGACATGAAGACTCTCTGTGGTAGAGAGCTGAATGAGTCTGAGAAATGAAGGACAACAGCTGCTAATCCGGGCTTGCAAATCCACTAGTGCCATCACGATTGATTAACTAGAACACCGGTGTATTAATACGCCCGCACCTCAGTATGTGCGTCTCACAGATCAATTAGCAAATTTAAACTATAGCAGGAATACATTCATTGGACGAAGAGGGGAAAGTCAATGCGGGGAGCCTCAAATCATTTAGAAGTGTTTTAAATTTTGCAGTCTAAATTTCCAGAGACAGTGATTGGGATTTAGGATCCAAAATCAATTCCCCAACCCAGCTTCCCTGAGGCTCCTATTGATTTCAATGGGATTGTGGGGTAGGCACTACACCTCCCCCTCCCAATCATCC
This sequence comes from Chelonoidis abingdonii, assembly GCF_003597395.2. Classification (NCBI taxonomy): domain Eukaryota; kingdom Metazoa; phylum Chordata; order Testudines; family Testudinidae; genus Chelonoidis; species Chelonoidis abingdonii. The sequence continues at coordinate 35,947,039 of NC_133782.1, forward strand.
TTCTCTCAAAACCGGAGGGCGACAATGAAGCACATCCAGGGAAAGGCGTTTGGTGGTCTTCATACTGAGTCGAGTGGATATAGATGCTTAAATCACAGGGAGGCGTTATCGTGTTTATTAATCTGCCGCCGTGCTCTCTCGCCAGTGCGCAGTCTGTAGATACATTCAATCCCGCATGCCAGCCTGGGTCTGTGAGGAGCGACGATTACCCCTCAGTCCCGGAAGACTCCCCAGTCCAGGCCGACCGGGACAAGGAGATCTCTCTCCTCTGGCTATCGCAGACGAGCTATGCAGTTAGAGTAAAGCGCAAACATAACTTGGACCATTACCAGCTTCCTCACCCGCTGGAACGAGAGTTTGACTCTAGCTACTTGCTAGAGGCAGGGGAAATGAGTCCTTATTGCTCCTGATATCAATGCGATGTATAATTCGATTTCTATCCCCAGTGTCCGTCAACAGTGCACTGGTGGAGTCTGGGGGAGTGTGAAAAAGGAGCCCGGAGAACTCTCCTCCGCCTCTCTACTGTCAAAGCGCCTCTGGAATTCACAGCTTGGGGACTACGGAGATGATGTGGGGCGGGACAGCTCCCGGGAGAGGCTGGAGTGGGTCTCACATAATATGGGTCTATGAAATTCCAGCTAATTACGGCAGGACTCAGTGAAGGCCGATCACCGACATCCAGGGACGATTCCAACAACCTGCTGCATTGGACATGACCGGCCCTGAAGCCCAGAGAACCGCCACTATTACTGTGCGAGGATACTTAAAGACAGTTCGGCGTGTCTGTAAAGCATAGACGAACAGCGAGGGGACAGCCGGGCCGAACGCCAGCACGCAGCATACACCGCCCTCGGCTGGCTTAAGCAAAACTCTCGCTGAGGGGGCGCCGCCCAGGTCTATATCAGCTCGCAGCGCAGAGATTCCGTGGAGCGAGAAAAACTCCCGCCGCAAGCATGTACGCCGCGCGTGACTTCCCCCGCACAGAATACAGAAACGGATCAACCGCACTTGTTTAGCGAAGACACAGCCCGCAACTTGCCCCTTTCCCCGACACCTCTGTGCCCCCTCATCAGCCCCTCACCCCTACCTACAATATTCACTGAATAGAATCGACCTTACAGTGATGGACACAACAGGGTTTTAACCCCCCCACGCCAGGAGGAGGGTTTTCAGGCTGCCCTAGAACGATAGGACACTCATCCTATTTTACCCCAGGAGCTCATAGAGAAAATCTCAGCCTGGCATACAGGTTTGAGCCATGGGACCTAGTAGAGCGGACAGACCCCTGCAGGGCTTTCCATGGTGTGTTAGGGCTTAATCCACGAAGTCGAATTCAGCCACCTACTGCCACACCTTATGTGCCTAAATCGGACAGGCCCTACCGAGGGGCCTCACACGGCCCCCAACTGTAAGACTGATCTACTAGGCGGGCTGGGGGATAGGTGGTGCAAGGCCACCGCAGAAGGATCCGGGCGCTGGGGTCTCCGGCGGCAGGTCCACTTGGCAAGTAATTGTGAAGGGGCAGCCCCTGCCGCGAGGTAATTCAGGGACATTCGAGGCGGGTCCTGGGAGGGAAGCCGAAAGGACGCGCTGATAAGCAGGAATCGGTGGGGCTCCGCTCCTCTACACAGGAGGGTTGCAGCCCGTCCATCTTCCAGGGCGCACTTCCGGGCAGAAGCCGCCTCAAGGAGTCAGGTTGGCGACCTGGAAGTTAAAAGCGGCGCCCGGCCTTGCAGGTGGAGGCTCAAGCAGCCCTGGCGAGAGCAGACGTGCCGGACGAACCTCTGTCGCTTGGAGAGGGAACTGCCGAAGCCCGGATACGCTGGGACCTACAGGCCTTGCCGGAACTGACGACGCAGCAACCACGACTCTGAGCGCGGGAACTACCACCGCTACCCAGCCCAATCCAACACGCCTGGAGGACCTCCGGACCAGCCATGGCCCAGCTATGCCCAGAGGGGCTACCCGATCTACCCACTGGCTGGACTGGGAGGAAGCCCATGACGGTCGAGCGACCCGGCGGACCAGACCGGGGGAAGGAGAGCCCGGGGGCGAGCGGACCACAGCAAGCCGCAGAAGGCCGAGCCGATACTGTTGTGTGTCGGTCCAGATCCCCATTCTGACGCGCTGTCAGTGTGTTTCGGTTAGGATCGCCCGAGCACTCGTCAGTGTGTTTCGGCGCTGGAATCCCACTGAAACCACCACTTGAGCGCGATGAGCCGCGACTAGGGCCCGGGCTGGAACGCAGAGCGAGTGCTGGGCCTAGCGCCCCTGCCAACCGTAGCCGGTGCAGTATCCCCTCGCCCCGACAGCTACTATTTGTTTGGCTAGCGGTCCACTGCCCAAAGGGCAGAAGCCCCGGACGTGTGTGCTCTGCCCTGCCCCAAAGGGCCAGAGCCCCCGACCTGTGTGTTGCTACTGCCCTGCCCAAGGGCCCAGGAGCCCCCGGACTGTGTGTTGCTCGCCTGCCACCAAAGGCCAGAGCCCGGACTGTGTGGTTTGCTCGCCCTGCCCTAAGGGCCAGAGCCCCGGACTGTGTGTTGCCTGCCTCCCAAGGGCCAGAGCTCCTGACTGTGTGTTGGCCGGTCCCTGCTCCACAAACCCTGCCCCAAGGGGCCAGAGCCCCCTACTGTTTGTTGCTTGCCCTGCCCAAAGGGCCAGAGCCCCCTAACTGTGTTTGCTCGGTGCCCTGCCCCAAAGGGCTATTGGGATTATGGACCGCTATTATTAACGCAGACTCAGTGAAGGCCGATCACACTCCAGGACGATTCCAACAACCTGCTGCATTGGACATGACCGCCTGAAGCCCGAAGGAACCGGCCACTATTACTTGCGAGATACTTAAAAACACAGTGCGAGGCCCCACAGGGCCAGAGCTCTCTCCCTCTGACTGTTTGTTGCTCTGCCCTGTCCCACAGGGCCAGAGCCTAGTGCACTGTGTTTGGTGCCCACCTGCGTCCAAGGCAGGGCCCCACTGACTCTGCCGTGTCCCAGTCCACTCCACAGGAACCAAACGCCCAAACAGTGGACCGTGGACCCGAAGAACAAGACCCGGTAAGAACAGGACGAGGCCGGTGTGGCTCCCCTCCTCCACAGGGAGGGTCGAGCCCCGGCGTCCCTCGTCACAGACCCCCTGTGGGCGAAGACCAGCGGAAGAAGCTCCGGGGGGCGGAGGCCTGCGAGAGTTTTCCGGGGCTCCAGAAGCGAGTGAAGGACCCACTCCAGGGGCCCTGAAAAACTCTTGTGGGAGCCTCTGCAGGGCCTGGGGAAAATTCCCCCCCTTGCCCCACCCCCCTGGGCGGCCCTGATGTTCTGGCCCAGAGAAAGCAGGAAAGAGAGTCACTCTACAGCCCAGGGCTTAGGAAACTCTCTGGGATTCAGGAGGAGACTCAAGTCCCCGCTCTAATGAGTCTTTAATTACTTATAGCAAGTGCAACAGCCGTGTCCCCTGGTGAGCTTAGCCCTTAATGTATCGATTCCTAGAACCCTCCTCTGAAGATTCCATCTTGAAGAACTTCATTCACACCCAAGGCAACATACACCACAGGAAAAGAAAAAGAGAGAGCAGAACGCCAAGAGAGAAATAAAACTTAAGTTTCCTACTGGGGCACCTGGTATTGGCCACTATGGGAAGACAGGATACTGGGCTAGATCGATCTTTGGTCTCAGTCAGTGTGGCTGTTCTTATGAGTGAATGGGGAGAGTTGGGCCTGTTATGTTCATTGGAGCTACTCAATGTGTAAGTTGCTACTCAGTGTAGAAGAAGTCCTCATAATTTAGCACACTTTTGTAGTGATTTTTTTTCTGTTAGTTGGACAGTAGATGTTCCAAATTAAAAGTCTGGTAATTAAGTCCAAAGTGAACCTTCTGTTTAGAATCTCCCATGGTCTCCATCACACTAATATCTGAGCACTTCACAAACATTAAATGAATTTATAGGCACAGCAACCATGAGTGGTAGGAAGCCATTGCTGGCTGTGGTTTGCCGCTGGAATAGAGAGTTAAATTAAGAATGAGTGAATTGTGCATGTTCTCTGCTGTTCCGTGTGAACAAGCCACCCTCTTATTCATCAGGGTTTAGAAGAAAATTCCACTGTGGATAAGTTATTCCTTTACTACTAGGGTCTGTCTTGCACCTTTTTTCCAAGCATTTTGTATCGGCCGGTGTTGGTTGGATGGACAGGTTTGATTTATTAGAGCACTCCTTTTGTTCCAGCCACACTTTGAGTTCATGGCATTGCTAGTAATAGAGGTTTTCAAAGGAGCCTAAGGGAGTTAGGTACCCAGTTCCCATTGAATTCCAAAGGGCATTGGGGACCTCACTTCTTTAGGTAGCTTTGGAAACTCCCAGCCTGAAGACAGATCCCCTCTGTCCCACTCTACTGTTCTAACCACAAACAAAAGGATGAGTGGAGGGGAGAGAGGAAAGCCAGATGGAAGAAAGGAAATTTCTGAAATGCAAAATCATTTGCCTGCTGTGACATTACTGACATAACCTGTGACCATATAGATCATCATTGCAACCACTATTACATATGCAGCAAATATTGTACAAAGGTTGCTGTGTACGGTGTCTATGGAGAGGTTATGGTTATGCTGGCTGTCTGTGTGTATCATTTTTTGTAGCTGAAGTTATGAATATTGGCTATGTACTTCAATGTTAATATGTTTTGATTCAAAGTCACCTCAGCGAAGCATGTGGTCGGCTTCTTGAGAAGGAACTATTCTCAATAAGTGCCCAAGCAAGAAACACTTAATGGACAATGGAGTTTAGGAGACATCATTTGAAATGGGAGCTTTCCTGGGAACGTTCAAACTAACGTAAACAATGGTGTCGGCTTGTAAAGAACTGAGTGATGCATGAACATGTGACTTGCCTGTGTGACTCCAGGCTCCATCTTAATGAAATTTTCCACAGTAAGAACAAAGAGGCGTCCTTACACCTAGAAGAGACTATAAAGGACTGCTGCCTCATGTCCATCTTGTCTTCAGTCCTGTTTCTGGCCTCTGGAGGGACTTTGCTACAAACTGAAGCTCTGAACAAAGGACTGAATGACCCATCACAGCTGTGGATGTTCCAGAGGCTTGATTTGAACCTGCAGTTTATTCCATCACTGCTACAAGCCTGAACCAAGAACTTTGCCATTACTGGATGTAATTTATTCAATTTAATCATTTCTAGCTCTCATCTGTATCTTTTTTTATTTTATGAATAAACCTTTAGATTTTAGATTCCAAAGGATTGGCACCCACAGTCGCAGAGAACCCCCTTGCCCAGCATCCTCCTCTTGGTGTTATAGATGGTGACTTTGGCCAGAGCCAGGAGAAGATTGACCAGGAGGTCTCGCGACTTTGTGGGACCACAGACAGGGTGTGCAAAAATAAATGGGGTGGGGGATAAAAGTGCACCCAGAACCTCAGCAAGAGGTTCTGGAGGAGCCAGAAGAGGGGCTATGTACCTATTGGGTTTCTGGGAACTGGACGGGTGGAAGTTGGCTCACTGCTAAAGGATCCCCCCCCAGCCTAAGGGGAGGACCCACAGAACCGCAGAAGCCCACTGATTATGGGGGACAACTAATAAAAGAACAGGGACAGGAGTGTGGTCAGAGGGTCATAAGAAGGGAGCCTGACAGGGATACCGAGCAGAGAACCCTGGACAGCGCCCACTGCTCCTCGAAGGCATCAAGGGAGCCAGTGGACGCCGCCCAGAGGAACTCTGCCCAGACATGTGAACGGTCACCGGAGTCTCCATCGGCCAACCTCCTCTCCCTGGTCGTGTAGATGGCCATTTTAGCCAGAGAGAGGAGGAGGTTGACCAGGAGGTCCTGGGACTTGGTGGGACCACAGACAGGGTGTGCAAAAATAAACAGGTTGGGGGATAAAAGTGCAGCCAGAACCTCAGCAAGAGGTTCTGGAGGAGCCAGAAGAGGGGCTATGTACCTATTGGGTTTCCGGGAAGTGGGCAGGCGAAGCCCGCCCACTGCTAAAGGATCCTCCCCCAGCCTAAGGGGAGGACCCACAGGACCGCAGAAGCCCACTGAGTATGGGGGACAACTAATAAAAGAACAGGGATGGGAGTGTGGTCAGAGGGTCATAAGAAGGGAGCCTGACGGGGACACCGAGCAGAGAACCCCGACAGCCGCCCACTCTTCCTCTCGAGAGCATCAAGGGAAGGCAGTGGACAACCGAGCTCAGAGGAATCTTCGGCAGATACGTTGAACGACCCAGGACTCGGAACAATCGAGCCTCTCACAAGTCCACCGCCAGTCATCCATCGCCAACAGCTCGCTCTCCCTGGTCGTGCAGATGGCTTGTTTAGCCAGGTCGAGGAGGGGGTTGACCAGGAGGTCCTGGGACTTGGTGGGGCCACAGACAGGGTGTGCAAAAATAAACAGGTTGTGGGATAAAAGTGCAGCCAGAACCTCAGCAAGAGGTTCTGGAGGAGCCAGAAGAGGGGCTATGCAGCGGGGTGGTCCCCTGCTCCTGCCCTGAAAGGTTAAAAACAGCTCTGGGAGGGGGCTGTGGCTGGAGAAAGCAGTTTTAGGTTGGGCTGATTGTGGGAAGTGGCTGCAGCTGGGGCCACGCCCCAAACAGACTCAGCTGGCCCTATAAAGGCAGAGAAGCCAGGGGCAGACAGAGCTTCTCTCTGCTTGTAGAGGGAGAAGGGCCTGGCTGAAGGGAGCTGGACACAGGGTACCGGAATGGAGCAGGGCTGGGGAAAGGCAGAGGAGCTGGGGAGCTCCAGCCTGGAAAGCCCCAGGCTGCAGCCTAGCATAAGGCCAACAGGTACTGGGGGTTGCAGAGGGCAGCCCAGGGCTAGACCAAGGCAGCAGGTCCAAACCCTCCTTGCCAGTGATGAGTGGCTGACACTGCAGTCTGTCCCGGGGTGCGGGGGCTAGACAGTGACTGGCAGTAGCCTGATACTGAGGTGAGGTGGGGATAGTGGGTGGGGGTTCCCTGCGGATGGGAGACCCTAAGACTGAGGTGTTACTGCCAGGGGGCAGCACCCCATGTAAAAGGGCACCAGGTCCAGGGAGGGACACGGGGGCCAGTGGACAGGTGGATCACCAGCCTGCAGAGGGCGCTCCTGGCTGGCAATGAGCTAATTCCCAGATATCACCAGCAGGAGGCACCGCAGGGTGAGTCCGCTCGTCTACAGGCTGCAACTTGGTGCATTCAGGGTAGGTGGGTGCCAGGTTATCCCTCATGCTTCAGAAGGAGCAGGCCTCGGGAATAGAGGTGAACCATGCCAGAAACAGAACAAACAAACAAACAAGTCCTACAAAAATTGGAAACAAGGACAAATTACAAGGATAAGTATAAACAAATAACATGTATGTAGGGGCAAAATTAGAAAGGCCAAGGCACAAAACAAGATCAAACTAGCTAGAGACATAAAGGGAAACGAGAAAACATTCCACAAATACATTAGAAGCAAGAGGAAGACCAAGGGCAGGGCAAGCCCATTACTCAATGAGAGGGGAAAAACAAGAACAGAAAATGTGGAAATAGCAGAGGTGCTTAATGACTTCTTTGCTTTGGTTTTCACCAAGAAGGCTGCAATAGTGAATACCAGTGACAATGGGATAGGTTCAGAGGCTAAAAAGGGAAAGAACAAGTTAAAATTTACTTAGACAAATTAGATGTCTTCTAGTCACCAGGGCCTGATGAAACACATCCTAGAATACTCAAGTAACTGACTGAGGAAATATCTGAGCCATTAGCCATTATCTTTGAAAAGTCATGGAAGACAGGAGAGATTCTGGAAGACTGGAAACGAGCACATATAGTGCCTATCTATAAAAGGGAAACAAGTGCAATACAGGCAATTACAGACCAGTGAGCTTAACTTCTGTACCAGGTAAGATAATGGGGCAAATAATTAAGGAATCAATTTGCAAACACCAAGAAGATAATAAGGTAATAAATGACAGTCAGCATGGATTTGTCAAGAGGAAATCATGTCACACCAACCTGATAGCTTTCTTTGACAGGGTAACAAGTCTGGTGGATGGGGGGGAAGTGGTAGATGTGGTACACCTCTACCCCAATATAATGCGACCCGATATAACATGACTTTGGATATAATGTGGTAAAGCAGAGTTACTGTAAGGTGGGTGCATAACTGGTTGGAAAACCATACCCAGAGAGTAGTAATCAATGGTTCACAGTCAGGCTGGAAGGGCATAACGAGTGGGGTCCCACAGGGATCAGTTCTGGCTCTGGTTTTGGTCAATATCTTCATCAGTGATTTAGATCATGGCATAGAGAGTACACTTATAAAGTTTACAGATGATACCAAACTGGGAGGGGTTGAAAGTGCTTTGGAGGATAGGATAAAAATTCAAAGTGATCTGGACAAACTGGAGAAATGGTCTGAAATAAATAGGATGAAATTCAATAAGGACAAATGCAAAGTACTCCACTTGGGAAGGAACGATCAGATGCAGACATACAAAATGGGAAATGAGTGCCTAGGAAGGAGTACGGCAGAAAGGGATCTGGGGGTCATAATGGACCACAAGCAAAATATGAGTCAACAGAACGCTGTTGCAAAAAAAAGCAAACATCATTCTGGGATGTATTAGTACAGAAATCGGCAGCCTTTTGCACGAAACTCACCAGAGTAAGCACCCTGGCAGGCTGGTTTGTTTACCTGCCGAGTCCGCAGGTTCAGGCAATCACGGCTCCCACTGGCTGCGGTTCATCACTTCAGGCCAATGGGGGCGGCGGGAAGCAGCGGCCAACACATCACTCGGCCAAAGCCACTTCCCACAGCCCCCATTGGCCAGGAGCTGTGAACCGCGGCCAGTGGGAGCCATGATCAGCCGAACCTGCTGACACAGCAGATAAACAAACTATCCTGGCCCGGCAGAGTGCTTACCCTGGAGAGCCACTTGCCAAAGGTTGCTGACCCCTGTATTAATAGGAGTTTTGTAAGCAAGATACGAGAAGTAATTCTTCCGCTCTGCTCCGCACTGGTTAGGCCTCAACTGGAGTATTGTGTCCAGTTCTGGGTGCCACATTTCAGGAAAGATGTGGACAAACTGGAGAAAGTCCAGAGAAGAGCAACAAAAATGATTAAAGGTCTAGAAAACATGACCTATGAGGGAACATTGAAAGAACTGATTTGTTTAGTCTGGAAAAGAGAAGACTGAGAAGGGATATGATAACAACCTTTTAGGTATTTGAAAACTATTAATGAGGAGGGTGAAAAATTATTCTCCTTAACCTCTGATGATAGGCCAAGAAGCAACAGGCTTAAATTGCAGCAAGGGTTTAGGTTGGACATTTAGGAAAAACATCCTAACTGTCAGGGTGGTTAAGCACTGGAATAAATTGCCTATGGATGTTGTGGAATCTCCATCACTGGAGATTTTTAAGAGCAGGTTAGACAAACACCTGTCAGGAATGGTCTAGATGGTGCTGGTCCTGCCATGAGTGCAGGGGACTGGACTTGATGATCTTTTGAGGTCCTTTCCAGTTCTATGATTATTCTTGGCATTTCCGTAACACCTGAGGGGTCCCAACCAAGAAGAAGGTCCCAGTGTGCTGGGTACTGCCCATACACACCACAGGAGACAGGCCTTGCACTGAACAGGTTTCATTCTCAACAGAGAAGCCCAACAAATGAATCAGACACAGAGGAAGTCACTTGATTCACTTCGCACTGTAGATCAGCGTCACAACCAAGAACAGAACCAAATTTTCCTGATTCCAGCTCTGGTGGCCTAGCCAGCAGACCCTGCTGCTTCCCAGTCCCGATATGATTTGAAGAACGGACATTAAAATGGCAGAGCTCAAAGCCACAAATCTCTGGGTAAAATCTACCTTTGGAGAGGCAGCAGAACAAGGCCTGTTCCCCAAGGAACCCCTAGACTGAGCACTGGTGTGAGAGTCCAGTGATGCTTGGCCCCTCTACTGTCCTTATGCCAGGGGTAAAGTGCATGCAAAGAGAAAAATGTGTTAAGTGAGACGAGGCCAGGTCCACAAGGATATTGTGGGAGAGGAAGCCAGGCAGCGACCACTGTGCATGGCTGGCACAGTAGTAAGTAGCTGTGTCTGCAGCAGAGAGTCTGTCTATCTTTAGTCTGGCAATGGCACTGCAGGTGGATAGGGTGACCTGTCCTTTGAACTCATCCATGATGTAGGTGGTGTAACCTGTTCTGAAGGCTGGTAGCCAGACCGGACCTTTCCCATGGGCTTGTCGGATCCAGCTCAAATGATGGTCATTGATGTTATAGCCAGAGTCCAGGATAATGGAACTGCCTGGACAGAACTCAGCTGGGTTAAAGTGATTTGGAATATGCAGCCTATAATGGGGTGCAGACTCGCCTCTGCAGCGCCTCCTGCTGGTTTCCCTGGGAATTAGCTCAGTCCAGGTCTGGAGCACCCTTTGGGGGTGATGTCTTGTCCGTTGTCTGCTGGGCTGTGTCTAGCCACTTGGGACTCACGTCACTCTTGGACCGTGGTGTCCTCTTCAGAGCACAGCCCTCTCTCTGTGCTCCCAGCTTAGTTCTCCCCCCTTCCAGTGGAGATAAACAGTCCTCAGTTCTGCCCCATGCCACAGTGGCAAAGTGCAACCACACAGTCTAGCCGCTTTCTCAGAGGCAAACTACAGTCCTTCACTTGGACACTTTCTCCAGCAGCCAGTGGGGGAAGGGGGGAATCCAGGCCTGCCCACTACTGTGGCCCCTGGCCCAGGGACCCTTTACTGGCAGTTGCTTGCCACCTTCCTCCACTCCCCTCTTCTGCCTGCCTTCCTTGGGCCACTTCCACGTAGCCCTAGCACGCACTCTGCCTTGTATTAGGGCATTCAGCCTGGCAGTGGTCAGCCAGGGACCCCCTCTGCCCTCTTACCCTGCCCAGCACTGCTCTGTGCAGGGTACCTTCCCAGCCAGCTAGTCCTTCTCCCTTTCTGCTCAGGGAGAGACTCCCTCTACTCTGCTGAGCAGGTCTTTTTATCTGGGCTGCCCCAGCAAGCTGCCCCCTTTTGGCTCCTAACGAGCCTCCTCCTAATTGGCTGCAGGTTTGCACAGCCCTCCTGGCTGCTTCCGCCCCTCCCTCTCTGGAGTGGACCCCCACACCACTAAAGGTTTCATCTCTGTAGCCGCTGTGCTGGCTGGAGCTCCCTCCCTGAGCTGCTGCTGTGTATGTGGGGGGCCCTGCCAGCCTCCCCCACCCCCGAGGGAAAAGCAAGGATCCCACCACCATCTCTGGGTCCCTCCTCCTTGGCCTGCTGTCACCTGGTCAAGAAGGAGGAAGACTGTTGCAAGAACCTCTGGAGGGGGGTTGTAGCTGCTGTTGGGCTGAGTGACGGTAACACATGGTTCTGGGGTGGTGGTAGCCTCTGCTGCTATGAGGGGCCGGGGAGAGGCATGGCACCATAGGCACCGACTATGTGGGTGCTCCAGGGCTTCCCCACCCTTCCTCAGCAGTTTGGTTCCCCCCACCCATGCTCTACCCCATTCTCAGCTGTTTCCTGCTCCCCCTGGTCCCTGCCTAGCCCAGCCCACTGCTTGGTGTGCTCATGTCCCCTCTCTGAGCGCTTCTGCGCCTTCCCCTTTCTGTTACGTACCCTAATCACTGCCCCTCCCTGATGCCATTGTAGCCCTTCCCTGTTCAAGTTCAGCCGGAGGAGCCAGCTCCCACCCTGTGCCTGTGACCACACCCCCTTTCCTGATTCATTTAGCTGCCCCCCTCCACCATTGGCACCCTCCTTCCCTGCCATGGGTTAATGGGGAAGAGTGGTTGCTTCTCCCCTACTCCCGCCCCCCGGCACCTCACTGGTGCCCTCCTTCCCTGCATACAGCCTAACAGGGAGGAGTGATTAGCCCCTTTCCCTCCCCGCCTCGTTTTTATCCCTCCTTCAGCTGGACCTTTCTCCCTTGCCTGTCACCTAGCGGGGAGGATCAGCTGCCCCTTGCCCCACTCCCATACTAGTGCCTCCTTCTGCCTCTTGTAAAAATGGAGGAGGATCCTGCACCCCACTCCACCACTGCCCCTACTCCTTCTGCCATTGCTGCCGCTTGGGCCCTCGGGGCAGCCCCTTGACCGTGCCTAGACAAGCAGGCGGGCCTCGCCTCTCCCTGTAGCAGTTTGGCGAGGTCCACGGAGAGAAGGCAGCAAGATTATTGTCCAGCGAGGAAGAGGGTCCACATCGGGGGGAGGTTTCCCTTCCTCCTTCTGTCTCACCCTAGCTGCCCCAAGCCCTGGAACCATCACCCTCACCCCCTGGCCCATCCACTGCTGAGCAGCCCTCCACCTCGGAGAGCTGGGTACTCATCCAGGGGAAGCATGGTGCATGCAAGTCGTGGGCTTGATCCCTCCCCTCCAATGAGGAGGGGGAGGAGACCCCCCTGAAAACCACTGAAGGGGTGGTGAGGCTGCCACACCTTCCACTTCGCTCCCTGACAGAGGCCAGCTGGAGGCACTGGCCGTTGAGACCATGGCAGCGAATTGGGGCGGTAGTGCCCCCATTGCAGAGTCTGCCGCACGAGGAAGTCACTGCTGAAGTTTTTGTTGTTGTTGTTTGTTGTTTTTAGATCATTTGAGATCTTCTGGTTAAGCCAGGATGGTTTCTTGCCATACGTCTTGTCTTACGCAGTGGGATAGTTTGCTCTTGTGCCCTTAATAATGTCTCTCTGAAAAATTGCCAGATGTCTTCTATTGTTTTTCCCCTTAGACTTTCTTCTCTTGTGATCTTACCTACCAACTCCCTGAGTTTGCTAAAGTGTGCCTTCTTGAAACCCATTGTCTTTATTTTACTGTTTTCCCTCCCACCATTCCTTAGAACAGTGTTTCCCAAACTTGTTCTGCTGCTTGTGCAGGAAAAGCCCCTGGCAGCCCTGGCTAGTTTGTTTACCTGCTGCACCCGCAGGTTTGGCAAATCGTGGCTCCCAGTGACTGTGGTTCTCTGCTCCAGGCCAATGAGAGCTGCTGGAAGTGGTGCAGGCTGAGGGACGTACTGGCCGCCACTTCCAGCAACTCCCATTGGCCCGGAGCGGTGATCCATGGCCAGTGGGAGCCGCGATTGGCCAAACCTGTGGATGCATCAGGTAAACAAATCGGCCCGGTCCACCAGCGGCTTTCTCTGCACAAGTGACAGAACAAGTTTGGGAACCACTGGTCTAGAGTGAACACAAATTCCTTTGGTGGAGTGGTCCCCAGAGGGCAGCAGAACTTGGGGAATGAGACAGAGAAGTCTATTGCGTAGTGACCAGGTGGAAGCAGGAAAGGGTCAGGAAGTGAGATCATGCGGTGCCCTGTACAACGATCAGGAGCTGATAACGCAGGTAGGGGAATGAGATAGAAGCTCCTACACCCGCTACTGAGCAAGTGACGGTAGCAGAACTGTGAAGGACAGAGATCTGGCAGCTCTTCGTTCCACCTGCAGCTGTGGTCAGTTGTGAAAACCACATGGCGTTTCTCTTTCATTTGAAATTCCAGCTGAGAGTCTGTGGTTTCCCTGCTGCCTTCTCAACTAACCTATCATATGAGAAAGAGAGAGAGAGAGACTTCAAGGGCGACTGTCCTATTGTCATACCGTGTGCAGTTTTCAAAGGATAAGAGTTTTATGTTGTTTTATGTTGAGAGTCTTTCATTCAAACTGTGTCTTGCAATTTAAAGCTTTGTAGTTTTGCTGAACTTGAGGTTCTGAAAGGGCATGGCTCTCACCAAGCCACCTTAATTGTGCATTTAAACCTTTCGCAGAGAAGTCTGTTACCTCTGTCACATTTGTTTTCTGTTCATCTATTAATAATAGTATTAACACACTCTATCACCCAAGCACTTTATTAGAATTGCAGCAGGGTGTTTGAACCCGATCCATCGCTGTAGTGAGTCAAAGGGACTGAGCTGACTGAGTAATTTTGGAAAATGGGACCAATGTAACATTTTTTCAAAGTGTCTAAATGACTTGAGATCCTTAGCACCAGATTTTAAAAGGTATATAGCCGCTTAATGCCCATTGAGTTCAATGCCTCATTGGAGTTAGGGACAGATGTTTTTTGAAGGTAATTGGATTCTTTAGTCTCATTTTCAAAAGTGACTTGGGCTTTAATTGAAAAAAAAATAGTATTCAAGTGAAGCTCCTAATTGTCTAAAAGGGCAGATTTAAAAAAAAAAATTTGAGTGCGTAATGATGCAGAGAGGCACTTAATGGGATTTTCAAAGCACCCAAGCCACATTGAAATCCTTTTGAAAGTCCCACCCTTAGATGCCACATTTCTTTAACAATGTGACCCTAAGTCACTTTTAAAAATGAAACTTAAGATCCTAAGTCATTTGATGCGTCTGAATATCCACTTCATTCCTTGGTCTTTACAAATTATGAATCACAGTGTAAAGTTTTCAGACTCTGTTGAAGAGAACCACCCTTTCCCATCTGAGCGTGTCTTTGAAGACATCTCTTACTTTCTCATTCCTGAGGCCGTATATGTATATGGGTTTAGCAAAGGGTGACCACGGTATGAAGAATGGCTGCTGCTTTTTAGAACCCTGATGAGTGGCTCTTCTGGGGTAATATGTACATGCATCTGAAGAAGTGGGTTTCTTACCCAAGCCAAAATAAATCTGTTAGTCTTTAAGATGCCATCGACTCCTTGTTGTTTATATACACGAAAATGGAGCAGCTATAGAAGATGGACTCCACTGCAATGTGAGTTGCACATGTGGAAAATGCCTTTTGCCGACCGGTGGTGGATGGGATGTGTAAGATGGTGGGGATGATATACATGTAGGACTCTGCTGTTAAGCAAAGAGCTAAGCACCACCATAGAAGTGTATAGGGAGCTCACCTATGCTATGATTTCTGTGTCTATACGAACCAGTTTGAAAAGGGATCTTATGTCACAGAAGAAATGGTTAATGACATTGTGGCTGCAGAATGGTAAGTGGGACACCAGGAAGGTTGGGCTGATTTAAAGGCTCCCAACCAGGCACCAATATAAAGGCTTACAACAGGTATGTATCTATCAAAGGACATCACGGCTACCAGGATATATTCCGAGGTCTCAAGGAAGAAATAGAAATAGGTTTGGGTGAAACACCCACTGATAAAACTTATGTCAGCACATCAAGCTATTTCTTTCATTATTTTGGGAAGGATGACCATGTGAACCATATCCCTGAGAAGGACAAGTTGCAGACAAAGCAGTACACTGAAGTGTGGAGGAGGTAATCACTGCACACCAAGGCTGTGATCACCATGATCCTGATAAGCGTCCGTGTGTAGGTCACTAGAAAAAATATGAAGATTTTGAATCTGGAGTTGCTCGGAAATCCTACTATGATGAATTTCTTCATTTTGGTTTGGTTCTCATTCTCCATAGCTTTATATCTCATCAGTTGCATAAAGAAGAGTATCAGCATAATTTCTTATTTACAGTAAAGCACCTCTGTCTACTTTAGATGAGATTTTTTCAAAGAAGTAAAAGGGAGTTGTTCAGCTATCCCTGAAATTCAATGGGACTTGTGTGCTCACTCTCTCTGGTGTTGTTTTTGAATAATGATCTGCAATGGCTGAAATGATATTATTTCCTCATAGATTATTAATCCAAGAATAATACAGCCCTCTACAGTATGCGGAAAGAAGCCCTACTTTACCACACTGGGTGGATGTTGAAGAGAAGGGAGTTTGGTCCCTTTCTTTGTACCTGGTGGAATGGAGACAATATTCACTCCCAAACTAACTTTCCAGCTCTCTTTCCTTTCATAGGATCAAAGACACAATTCCTTTAGCAGGGAAAAATACTTCCCCCCCCCAATTAATTTCACCATGTGTTCAGTTTTTCTTACTACTGATGGACCATAACAGAAATTCTTTAATTTACCTAACTGATGAGTATAAAGGAATCTCTACATCTTTATTACTAATAGCTGTAACAACCACCAGTTCTTCATAAGCTAAAAACCTCTTTCAATGGGTTATTATTTCATCTATGACAGAACCTATCTGTAATAAGTACCCCTTAGTAATCACTCAGTGTTGTTTATAGCATACTGCTGTAGACGCTCTTCAGAAGTTTAAGGGTTCTCCTCCCTGGCCACCTGGACTACATTGGTAAAGTTAGGGTAAAACAATTGCACATATTCCATCTCTTTCCTTTTAGATTTAATTGAAGGACAAAACTTCTTAGATGCCATAAGTCTATTGATACACACAAAAGGGCTTTTGTAAGCAAATGAATATATATAGTACACACATGAATGACAAGAGCTTAGCAAATATTAACATCAGCTTTTTGAAATCCCCAGTCTTACCCATAACAAATTAAAGAGAAGTGGCAACTGGAATATAGCCAATAAAACTCTATATCGCGAGAATACCTGGGAGAAGTGAAGGCTTCTTATTCTAGCAGGCAAAGGCATAATAAGAGCTGTTGGCTGGAAGTTAAATCCCAAGTAGAATTAAAGCACTGATTTTTAACAGTGGCATGGGCTGGGTCACTGCTTTCCCAATCTCCTATTGATTGGGAACTGTGAACCACAGCCACAGAGAGCTGCAGGGCTCTGTGCCTGAGGACACTCAGGTAAATAAACATCTGGGCGGCCCACCAGTGGCTAACCCTGATGAACCACTTCCAGCCTGCAGACAAGAGGTTCCCCACCCCTGCTCTATGCCATTATCTAAATCATTGATGAAAATAGTGAACAGAACCAACCCCAGAACTGATCCTGAGGGACCCCACTCATGACACCCTTCTAGCATCACTGTGAACCACTGATAACTACTCTGGGACAAAGGGGACTTTTGATGAAACTTATGCCTCAATAAATCTTTGGTGCCACCTGCCTCCTTGTTTTCTGTTTACTCTCTGGGAATGGTTTTCCAACCAGTTATGCACCCACCTTATAGTAGCTCCATCTACGTTGCATTTCCATAACCGTACTCAGAGAGTGGTTATTAATGGCTCCCCAATCCTGCTGGAAAGGTATAACAAGTGGGGTTCCGCAGGGTCTGTTTTGGGACTGGCTCTGTTCAATATCTTCGTCAATGACTTAGATGTTGGCATAGAAAGTACGCTTAGTAAGTTTGCAGACGATACCAAACTGGGAGGGATTGCAACTGCTTTGGAGGACAGGGTCAAAATTCAAAATGATCTGGACAAATTGGAGAAATGGTCTGAGGTAAACGGATGAAGTTCAATAAAGACAAATGCAAAGTGCTCCACTTAGGAAGGAACAATCAGTTTCACACATACAGAATGGGAAGAGACTGTCTAGGAAGGAGTATGGCAGAAAGAGATCTAGGGGTCATACTGGACCACAAGCTAAATATGAGTCAACAGTGTGATACTGTTGCAAAAAAAGCAAACGTGATTCTGGGATGCATTAACAGGTGTGTTGTAAACAAGACACACGAGAAGTCATTCTTCTGCTCTACTCTGCGCTGGTTAGGCCTCAACTGGAGTATTGTGTCCAGTTCTGGGCACCGCATTTCAAGAAAGATGTGGAGAAATTGGAGAGGGTCCAGAGAAGAGCAACAAGAATGATTAAAGGTCTTGAGAACATGACCTATGAAGGAAGGCTGAAAGAAATTGGGTTTATTTAGTTTGGAAAAGAGAAGACTGAGAGGGGACATAATAGCAGTTTTCAGGTATCTAAAAGGGTGTCATCAGGAGGAGGGAGAAAACTTGTTCACCTTAGCCTCTAATGATAGAACAAGAAGCAAATGGGCTTAAACTGCAGCAAGGGAGATTTAGGTTGGACATTAGGAAAAAGTTCCTAACTGTCAGGGTAGTTAAACACTGGAATGAATTGCCTAGTGAGGTTGTGGAATCTCCATCTCTGGAGATATTTAAGAGTAGGTTAGATAAATTTCTATCAGGGATGGTCTAGACAGTATTTGGTCCTGCCATGAGGGCAGGGGACTGGACTGGAAGACCTCTCAAGGTCCCTTCCAGTCCTAGAGTCTATGAATCTATGAGCTTCTCATAAAGTCAAGATATACCATGTCTACCACTTTCCTGCTATCCACAAAGCATGTTACCCAGTCAAAGAAAGCCTTCAGGTTGGTTTGACAAGATTTGGTCTTGACAAATCCATGCTGACTGTTAATAAGGTGATAAATATCTTCTAGATGTTTGCAAATTGATTGCTTAATTATTTGTTCCATTATCTTTCCAGGTCCAGAGCTATACCCACATAGCCCTCAGTCCCAGCCCTGCAAGCCATAAACTTGCCTTACACTGCTCAACCCCCACATCCTCACCCCCATTGGACAGTGGAAGCTCAGACATTTGTCATTTTGTCAAAGAAAATGAATCGGCACCAATCCTTGTTAACCTCAGCAGAGATTCCCCAAACAAGTCAAGCAAAACACACTGGTTTAGACTATAATTTAAAAGAATATTGTATTAAGTGATTAAAACCAGTTAAAATTTCAGGAATACAGGCACATAAGGTAAGAATTGGTTACAAAAATAAAAGGTAAATATGCAGTCTTATTCCTAATCCTCTACCAAGCTAAACAAACTTCGAAGCAAACAACTTTTTTCGCTCCTTTGGCTGTTGCAAGCAGTTCATATTTCTGCATGCACGGGCTGGATTCCCTTCCCAGCTGGAGACCAGTCCCTGCAGTTCAAAGTCTTTCAAACAATCTTGTTTCAGTAGAGCTGGGCGAGAAGAGAGGCTGTGTTCTGGAAAATTAAAGGGACACCGCTTTTCTAAAGTCCAGCTTGTACCCTGCAAGATGTCACATTACCTCCTAGTCTGAGTGAGTATATTTTCACCAATATGATAGCATCACAGTCAAGACCCAAAATCACATGATTAACAAAATTACCTTTCTTCTGCTACAGAATACAATCGCTTTAGCAATGGAGCATGCCTTATAAATTCCTACTGGTACTGCAGTTTATGTTACAGGCCTCACCGTCGTATTACTCTTCTTCAGTGTATTCTTCACACAATTATTTCCTTTCCTGGATATTTCCACTCAAATAACCTGGACAACTGCTTTTTCATCAGCATATCCAGCCTCAGGTGTGACACAACTACTTTTATTATAGCTTGGGTCATGAACTCCAAGTCTATAGTTCACACTCCCAGCTACAGTCAAACACCAGCAGGACCAAATGCTCATTAATAATTTTTTTTCCTGAGCCTGCATTCACCAGTTAAAATGATGATTCTAGTATGAGTCAAGGAGATAAATAAACATGATCTCCTTGGAATTATGTTGACTTAAGGATCTGGTGCAAGGAATCTATGGCTTTTCTAGTCTACGATTTTCTGCCTCTCTGACTGCTGATTCCTCATGAATGTTCCTTTACGGCCCAGTGCAGGAGTGTTCTCTACAGAAAGAATACCTTTTGGTTAAGGGACTCAGAAGATCTGGCTTTAATTTCTGGCTCTGTCAGAAACTTTTGTGAATTTAGGCAAGTCACTTAATACTTGTGCAATGGATATAAAGATATTTTTTATCCTCACACTCTCACGCTGAGATAGCATTCTTTAATGTTTGCATGGGACTTCACCAAAATGTCAACCTTCCATTTGGATGACACATTTAAATACAGCTCCTGGGTTTACATTTGCCAAAGAGTTACACAGATTAGTCATGTCATATCTGCGGACAAAAATCTCTTTCACCTAATATGTAATGAGACACATTCATTCCTGATGTATCTTCTCCGAAGGCAATGGAGGTTTGACTGAAAAGTGAAATTCACCTCTGTGCAGATGGTCCAGAGCTAGAGTTGTTTGAAAATATTCTGACTGAAAAGTTTTCCCTCTGAAAGTGCTGCCTCAACTAAATACAAAATGTGAGGGAATAGATGGATTTCATTAAAACTTTCATGGGAAATTATTGACATTTCATTCCAATGAGGTGAAAAGTTTATGATGATGTCATCATGTACAGATTTCCTTTTTGCACAGAATTTCAAAATTCCATGTGTGAGCGTGTGTGTGTGTGTGTGGAGGGGGAGAGGCTGTCTTGTTCCCAATCAGCTTGCAATCAAATTCCGAGATATTGAGATCCTCCCTGAAATGAAATGACCTTTTTCTTCACATCTTTAACCATAGTTCATTTTGAATAGCTTAGCCCATGAGAAGATTTACTTGAGGATAGTAGCAATGTAAATTATTACCCATTGGGTGAAAGTGTGAACCCAATACTCTTAGTTTATCACCTTTTCTCATTCAAGATGCCCATTGGTGTGCAAGGGACTGCTTAGCTGTGTAATAGCTCACCAGCAGCATTACAAGACTTCGCAAACATTGTGTAGTGTGAATAAAGGTGTCAGCATCTCACCATTGAGTGAATTGTACTCTCAGTGTGGGTATGGCTGGTAAGGTTATGTGCTATGAGCTACACTGTGAAACTCTTACTCATATTAGTGAGTTTGACAAACCCAGTGAGACTCCCCGGCAGCTTTCCTATGTGATGGGACTCCTACTCCTGGATCTCAAAGTTCTCAACAGCAGTGTTTCCTCACTGGTGCATTTCTTGGGCACCGGCTCTCAGTCTGTTACCCCGTCATGGAAACAGAAGCTCTTCAGCCAACCTGAGTCAGTTCCCAAGAACCAGTGGCAAGCCCCCCCACCATGATACCTCAGAGTTTAAACAGCCTCATTCAGGTTCCCACCAAAGATGTGAGTCTTCTCGATGACTGTTTAACTCTTTCAGGAGGCATGTGGTAGTTGTGAGCTCAGTCTTCCCTGGGGGTTTCTTTGGGGATTATCTGGGATTTAGATAGCTAAGCAGGGTCCCCTGCCTCATCAGGCTCCTGCGTACTGGGTTTCTTCTCCTAATTGGAGTCTTTCAGCCCAGCTTGTCCTCTCTTGGTCCTTGACTGGTCTATGACCTTTCTCTCTCTTGCCTAACCCTTCCTGTTACTCTAGTCATCTTGTTGTCCCACTACAGTAAGGAAGGTGAGGTGAGAGTTCCCCACTTTCTCCTCCAGCCACAGNCAGGGTCCCCTGCCTCATCAGGCTCCTGCGTACTGGGTTTCTTCTCCTAATTGGAGTCTTTCAGCCCAGCTTGTCCTCTCTTGGTCCTTGACTGGTCTATGACCTTTCTCTCTCTTGCCTAACCCTTCCTGTTACTCTAGTCATCTTGTTGTCCCACTACAGTAAGGAAGGTGAGGTGAGAGTTCCCCACTTTCTCCTCCAGCCACAGTGTTTGAGGAAAAGCAGCTGCCTCTCCTGTTGGCTAGCTTAGGTGGCTTCCCAACCAGAGTGTTTAAAGCTTCTGCCACTAACACCGCTGCTGCTTTGTTCTCAGAGTAAAGTCCATAGTGCCCCCCACCCCTAACTTTCAGTAAGATTTGGGCATCTAACTCCTTAGGTCCCTTTGAAAATTCCAATCAAAACAGTCTAGATAATTTTTCATCCTACAAAAAAGAGACACAGAGATGCACACAAAAATACATGAGCATGAACATACATGGGTGTGTATGGGGATAGCGAGTGTGTGTGAGAGAGACGGGGGCTTAAGGGAATAGATAGAAACAGACAGAGATGGGTATATATGAGGATAGAGAGACTGAAAATACAAAATTCAGAAGAGAACATTTGCTGTTTTTTCTGTTCACTGCTAACAGGAAGGCACTGGGAGGAAATAACGTTTGGTGGTTTGCTGGATGATATAGTTGCTACAACAACCTGGACCAAAGAGGGTTATTTGTAGTCAAAATACATCCCCTCCCCCACATCCTTCTCCTGTGCTAAATTAGTTACTAGCAGGTGCCCAAACAAGGCTGGATGCTGCGGTGACAGCCACTCACACCATGCAAAACATCATCTTCACACTCATTTCAGAAAAACATTTTAACCATTGCCATCTTTGATGTGATGTTTTTCTGATGCTGACTCTGAGTCAGGGCTGACCTCAGTGACCCAGTGTGATACTAAGCTGTATTGGGTTGTAGGGTGAGCTGTGGGGCAGGGTCAACTTCAAAGTCAGACAGGCACCTGTTATGCAAGAAGTCAGAAAACAGGTGATTTTCCAGAGGAGTCAAAGAAGCTGCCTAAAGAAGTAGATAGGCTCTGACTTGCTACGAACACCTTCATTTGTGGTGTCAGGGGATCTTGAGATATTTAAGTGCCTATTGATGCCAATGGGGCCTGGGAATGGAGTTTTAAAGGTATTTAGGTGCCTAAAGAGGCAGATAGGCTTCTAATGGAGTTTACAAAGGCACCTAAGTGAGTTTGCTGCCTAACTATCATTGATATTAAAAACAAAGAAAGAAAAATTAAATATTCTGAGGTAGAGAATCATCTTTGCAGCACGTTGATGTAGACTTGTTCATTTGGTCAGATGGGACGAGGCATTGGACAACTTTTTCTCACACACTACTGCCTACCTTTAGGCCGCTTTTACCACAACTTTGGTTAATAAGTTTTTCAGTCCCATCCTAACTGCATGCTTGCTTTGCACAAACCAGCTTTCCCCTGTGCCAGGGATTCAATTGCACTGTTTAAAACCACAAAATTTTCTTACACCAAGTAACTCCCACCCCCTTAGAGAGGCTATATGCTAGATCTGAAAGTATGAGGACTGAGATTCTAGGCACTTTCCAAAGAGAGAAGGAGGAGGATCCGTGCCCCAGGGAGCACACAATGTAGAAACAGACAAGTTAATAAGCAGAGGGTGGGCAGAGGAATGGTTTAACAACTATTATAGAAATACGGGAACAGCATTATAGTGAGATTTTACCACTTCATACTTCCTCTAGAAACATTAACCTGGTAGGTTTAGGGTAATGTTGCTGGGACTGCAATAAAGGATTTGTGTAATATTGTTGGAGGAAGAAAGAAGATCCCTGTGAGGCAGCAGAGACTGTGACTGTCAGTGGAAACCTGCTGTACAGAAATTCCTTTATGGTTAAATTATATCCCATAAATTGACTGCCATTGCTTTTCAGGGTGTGTGTGTATGATATCAGCCTTGAGTACCCTTTGTGGAAACCTATGCGTAAGGTGGAGTCTCCTTATATAACGGAGATCTGTCTGCCAGACTACAAGTGCATTCGCAGTGCAAACCATGCTACGCTGCCAGAAAGCAAGGGATCTCTTCTGATAGCAGAAGAAGATGAAAAGTTGAACTGTAAAACATTTCAGAACTGGGCTTGCTGCAGTTCCAGTGAAGCATTCACCCACATGGGCAGCTCCAAGAAACAACTTATTTCTCTGGACTACAAGTCTGAGAAGAGTTGAACCTCTTCTGAGCCACAAAGACAGTTTACGTAAAGAGGTTTAGCACGGTGACTGGTGGGATATACACACAGCGACACAGACACCATAGATCCCTGCAGAAAAACCTTAAGCATAACAAATACTTTTTTCCTCAGGCAAATGTCTAGCCCTTGGGTTTTTTGCCATTTTCAGAGGCAGTTACATGAAAAGACAGAAGAAAGGGCTGGGAAAATGTTTGGCAAAGTTTGTCTTTAAAAAAAATCTTAATTACGACTGATTCATTGAAATCCCTTGTTTTTCGTTTATTGTGAAGGGAAAGGGAGCTATTATACATAGTTTATTGTGTTGGTTTAATAATGATATTTTAAATCCTTCTTTTACCTTTGCACATTTCTTTATACGCAGCAGAGTGCACATGGCTAATTACTCTGAACTGGGCTTTATTCTCATTAGTGAAATTAAAGAAGTAAAACATCCATATCCATGTTTATTATTCTCAGAACAGAGTGTTGCCTTACTACATGGTCCCACACATGGCATGTTGCTGTTCTTTGGGACCCCTGATTAATCCTTCTCAACCCACTGGCAGATCTTGTCTTTGAGGCATGGAATTTGTTTCTGAAAGCAGAAAATTTTGGGAGTCAAGCATCAAAATTCTTCTGTAAGGCCCTGATCGTACAGAAATTGAACATGCGTTTCAGTTTGTGCATTGTAATAGACCCACTGAAATGTTAGTAGGGCTACTCTGAGGGACAGAGCCTCAGCTGGTGTAAATTTTCATATTGGTTTCAAAGGAGCCCGGACCCTTTACACCAACTGAGATTCTGCCTCAGGGTGTAGAAAGTCTTTGCAGGACTGAGGCTTGAAAACAATAAGAACAGTTAAGTGCTGGAACAGATTACCAGTGAAGGTTGTGGAATCCCCATCTTTGGAGGGTTTTAAGAACAGGTTAGACAAACCCCTGTCAGGGTGATCCTGCCCCAGAGAGGAGGGCTGGACTAGGTGATCTCTCAAGGTCCCTGCCAGCCCTATACTCCCATGAACAGACACTCTCTTTTAAAAACAAATACACCTTTTTAGTTTGTATTTTGATTCACCAATACAATGAAATTATAGGCACCTAGATTCATCTTAAAATTCAAAGAGAGTCAGGGTTGTCTACACTTGAAACATCATAGCATTTGCTAGCTACGCCGAGGGGAACGTCAGTAATCCATCTCCCTAAGAGGTGATAGCTAGGGTGACAGGAGAAATCTTCCATTGACCCATTTCTTTCCATGCAGGGGTTTAGGTGACTATAACTAAGGCTGCGTCTATGCTTGCAGATGTAGAGTTAAACCAGCCTTCAGCGACAGCTGTAGGGAAAGCGCTGCTGTGTGTTCTCACTGTCAGCTGCCACCGCATTGGTGTGGCCACACTTATAGCATTTGCAGCGGCATTCAGAGCGGTTCACTCTGGGTAGCTATCCCACACAGCACCTCTTCCTCTTCTGCTGCTGAGGCTTGTGGGAAGAGGGAGGAGAGTTGCAGGGCATCATGGGTCCTGTCCCAATGCCATGTCATGCATCTTTTCGCATCCCAGCTGTTCCTTCACTTCTGTCCACACTTGGCACCAGCTTTCAATGATTTTTCTACTCTGCACTCTGCCTCCCTCTTCTGTCTGCGGGAATGGATCCCGAACTGGTGAGGAATGTGCTGATGGGTCTCGCCAGCATGTTATGAATAGCAGTTGAGTTACTCCTTAAACTATAAAATAAGGATAAGCAATCCGATGCTGATGTTGAAATGCATACGACACAAGATTGCTTGTGGCATTCACAGAGGCGCTGACCACAGTGGAGCTTTTGGCTCGGGAAACAAGCACTGAGTGGTAGAATCACATCGTCATGCAAGTCTGGGATGACGAGCGGTGGCTGCAGAACTTTCAGATGAGGAAAGGCACTTTCATGGGACTGTGTGCTGAGCTGGCCCCCACCCTGCGGGGCAAGGACACGAGATCGAGAGCTGCCCTGCCGGTGGAGAAGCCAGTGGGCGGCTATTGCAATCTGGAAGCTGGCTTCTCCAGACAGATACTGATCAGTCGCTAACCAGTTTGGAGTGAGCAAGGCGACTGTTGGACTCGTGTTGACGGAAGTGTGCAGGGCTGTCATAAACAGATAGCTAAGGGTTAATGTCTCTTTCACCTGTAAAGGGTTAACAAACAGTGACCTGCAACATCTGACCAGAGGACCAATCAGAGGACAAGATACTTTCAAATCTGGGTGGAGGGAAGCTTGGATGTGTCTTTTGTTCTGTCTGCTGTTCTCTCTGGTTTCTGAGAGTGACCACA
>NC_133782.1:35972753-35984025 GCF_003597395.2 Chelonoidis abingdonii
ACCATAACCGCTCGACAAAGAGAGCCATAATTGCATCCTCTGATCCGCAAACCATGACTCTAGGGAACGCGTGTGAGATGGGATGGCTTCTGCAATGATAGTTCCCTAAAATTGTACGCGGCGTTGATATGTGGGATGCAATATTTAAATTATGGCCCAGACAACTAGCCTCTCAATAGGTGACCTGGAGCAAGAAAAATGGCAGATGAATTTACATGTGTAAATGCAAAGGTACATGCACATTGGATAAGCAAATCCCACACAGAATACAATTTATAAAATGATGGACCTAAATTAGCCATTGTTCTAGCAAGAAAGAGGATCTTGGAGCATCATTTGGGATAGTTCTTCCTGAAAAACTACACTCACAACGCTCGAACAGAATGGTGGGATCATTAAGAAAGGATACATAAATACGCGACATGAAAGTATCATTGTCCTACTATATAAATCAATCGCTACACCCGACCATCATTGGAATACTGTTGCATGAATGTGAGTTTACCACAATCTCAAAAAAAGATATACAAATTGGAAATGTTGCGAAATAAGCATCGTCTCAGAAAAAGGGGCAACACAAGAAAAATGATTACGGGTAATAGAGAACTTCCATAATGGCAGAGATTATAAGGCCTGAGGACTTTACTTGTATCTCTGAATAAGAGCACTGCTCAGGGTCGACTACACGGACCTGGCTCTAGGCACAGCAAACAAGCACGTGCTGGCCGGGCGCGCGTATTCCGGGGCGCATGTCACGCCATCCTCGATTCAATACCAGGCGCTCATTCGGGATTTGGTTTGTTGCAAAGGAAAAGTCACTTGCCTGTGGCCTTACTTGAGCTTCACGGGTTCCTGTACAATTGGCCCCGCTATGAAGAATGGAAGCTGGCACATGAATTTAGAGGGTCTCAGCTCAGCTGGCAACAGAGCCCGGGTTCGCGCACATTCTGCAGGGTCTAGTTCTCTCTTACAAGAGTTCTCTGCCGATCCCCGAACTAACGGACTGACCCCTACTGCGCATACAGGTAAACAGCAATTATGTGGAGGTAAGCAATTCATTCAGGTAGGAAAGGGTTTGCATACGCCAACTCTCACAATCCCAATGGAACATGAAATTACAAGAAACCTCATTTGGAGCTGTCAGACGATCACTAGTTTCCGAATCGCGGTTGCCATACTCTGGACTAACCTCGCCCCCACAACACGCCTCCCGCCCCCCCCCCCCCCAGCCCCCGCCCCCCTCCCCCCGCCCCCCCCCGCCCCCCCCCCCCCCGTATCCAATGTAAGGGTTAAAACGGAACATTTCCAGGTACCGTTTCCAACTGAACAGTTATAGCATCAATCTCAGAAGTCCTCAGATAACCTGATGGCTCTCCTCGGGGTGTGCAAGGGAGGCGCATATCTGGGAAGAGGAGCAGCACTTAGGGGCTTTCACAGATGTGTCAGCCTAATGTAGGGTCCCATTCATGGGCTGTCTTGTAATACCGCAATAGGTAGTTGACAATGTCACAGAACACATCAGGCGACCTGAGGGGAGAGATCCAACAGACAGTTTCATGGATCTAATTCGAGAGATGAAGAGTATTTCACATCAACTCCCTGACAGCTAGATCACGTGCTATATACCCTGTCTTAAGCGTAATCGGGTGGAAACTAGACACTTGGCCGGCTAACACAGAGGAATAAGAGATACTTCACACTCTCCGTGATGTCATGGATGGGAGAAGATTCAGACCAGGGTGCTCCTAGGAGAAACTAGGGGGACTCTTCCGTAAAAATCAGGCAGCGATGACACAGGGGGTTCAGGATGAAGCAGCCCTCCCCATTTACGACCCCACCATACACCGCTGTAGTTCAGTTCCCCAGTCACTCTGTCCGACATGCAGGCTGCCCCCAGCATAGGGCCGCACCTGGTCTAGACAAGAAGCAAAGTGTCATAACGAGCCCTGATCTAGGAAACAAATCGAGACTGGTCAGAGGGAATGCGGGGTAAGGGACTCTCCTCCAGGATAAGGTGATCCCTTGCTCCGTGCCTCTGATAAATTCTGCAGCACACCGCCAGTGACTTCCACCAGGAGGCTCTGGAGAAGCAACAGGACTCCCACTAACCGATGAACGTACTGTCTCCAGAATTCTCGCTGCTCCGAGACCCGAAAGAGTGAGTCACCAGACGCATCCCTGTCATTGCGACACTCCGACTCTAGCACGGCATGCCAGCGTGAGTAGGGTGCCAAGACTACCATCCCCGCGTGTTCTCTTCTTTTGCTTGTCTGAGTACGGCAGTCGAAAAGCGACATGGACGTTATGACACCATAAAACAGAATGCGCTCTAAAACGGTTTAAATGCCTCTTCTTACCTGTAAAGGGTTAAGCAAGTTCCTAGCCTACGCCTGACACCTGACACAGAGGAACCAATGGGGGAGAAGAACTGTTGTCAAAGGAAGGAGGGCGCTTATTTCCTTTGTTTTTAGTCAGTTTAATCTGGAGTGTAAAAAGATAGAAACCAGCCTTTTATCAGAGGTAGTAAGTTTTGACAGGGATAAATAGGTTTATGTATTCTTTGTAACCTGTCCTTGTCCAAATTAGGGAAGAAATCAACTCTGATGGGCTATTTGTGGTATTGTTTTCGTGATTTTTTTGTGTAACTAAGTTTGTGCCCAGGGGAACATCCTCTGTGTTTGGAATCTGTTGTCTGTGAGAGTAGCTGGTATGCTAATCTCTCCCAGAGGGTTTTCTTTTATCTTTCTGTTCTTTAATTAAAAGCCTTTTTCTTAATACCTGATTGATTTTTCCTTGTTTTTAGATCCAAGAGGGTTGGATCTGGATCCACGAGGAGTTGGTGGGAGAAAGGAGGGGGGATGGTTAATTTCTCCTTGTTTTAAGATCCTAGGGGTTTGGACCTGTGTTCACCAGGGAATTGGGGAAGTTTCTCAAGGCTACCCCGGGAGGGGAAGGTTTTGGGAGGAAAAGGGGTGTTCCAGATGGAGGATCTAGATAGTGGCAGCGACACCAGATGTAAACTAGTAACTAAGCTTAGAAGCGTCCATGCAGGTCCCCACATCTGTGCCCTAAAGTTCAGAGTGGGGAAGGAACCTTGACACAAGCGCTTTCCCGAGCTGCTGCCCGTGGTGCTGTCTTGCACCCACGGACCCACATGTGCTCCCCCCTGAACACAGCCCCTCTGGCAAGCAGCCTGGAGAGATGGACAGGTGCTGCCCTTGTCACAGGAAAGACACGAGGCTCTGGGTTGCCTGACAATTGGCTTCTCTCCCTCTCCTGTGTGGGCACATCCGCATGAATACAAGATCTGCCAGGGGCACATGTTTTGCAGAGCTGCATGGAAAGGCACAGGGCTGGAACCTACCGCACGCCCTCCACCCCGGCACTCAGTGGGAGTTTCGCCCCAGGAAGGGTTGGAGAGTGAGGACTCCACCATCCTCCTTCCAGCCTTGCTCCTTCCCCGAGCTCGTGACGGGTGGTGAGACCCCACACAACACGAGCCCTGGGAAAGCTCCCCCGTGTCGGGGTGTAGCTGACAGTGGGGGGACGCAATGGATGTATAGATCCTGTCCAGACATTCTTATAAACTCCGGGGGAAGGAATCAACAGGGGATTGGCGAGGATCCAGATCCGGATCAGTTCAGTGCCAGGGCAGGGTCCTTGCTGACAATGTTCTCGCAGAGATGGCACCTTCCTGCTCATGGGGGGGATCCAAGCTCAGGAGCGAGCCTGTGGTTCTGCTCAGCGCATCAGTGCCCACTGGGCTGTTGCACTTCACAGCCATTGTGGTGCTAAATCAGGGGAGAGAGAGGAAACGGACCCCGCTAATGCAGGGTTTTGTCCTCCCCTGTCCATCCAGCAGGGCAGAGTCTAGGGAAGGCAGGTTGTGTAGTAGGATGTAGTCTAGGGGGTCACTTGGTCCTGCAAATAATCGCTCTGTTCACCAGTATGGAAGCGATGTGAGAAGCAACCACAGCTCACCCAGCGGGGATGTCACCATGTGGAAGAGCTGATTGGATGTCAAAGGAGAGAAAACTCAGTCTGGGCCTGAGGCAGGCTGCTGTTTATACCGGTTGGGACTCCCCCGACCAGCCAGGCGTGCTCAGGAACCCAATCCTACAGTGTCACGCAGGGATCGACAAGGATCTGTGCTGACTTCTCTCTCGTGAGAGCAGGATCAGGGTCTCAGGTGGCGGAGAGAGTCCTGGACCCGTGTCACACATGCTGATATAGCTGAGAAACACCTTTGGGGGCAGCTCCTCAGCTGGTGGGAATAGTCAGAGCTGAAGTCAATGTCAATTCACACCAGCTGAGGACCGGCTGCTGCTTTCCTCTGGTCTTTTGCAGAGCGATCAGAGCCACAAAGGGGGAGGGAGGTTCCAAAACCCGAGCGCCTTTAAGTGCAGCCCTGCTAGCAAAGGAGCCTCCAGCAACTCGTGCAGATTATTGTCTAGCTGTGGTAAAACAAACAGGAAACCATCCCCAGCAGTAAGTGTAATTCACAGCTGCTTGGATGCAAATCCGGCTAGTGCTGGGGAAGAGGGGTGAGAGATTTGGGAGCTGAACTGTCCAGGTGAGGTTTTTTTCATGGCTCAGGACAGACTGAATGGCCGGGGGGGCAGAGGACATTCCTTCCGATTAAGGTGAAAGGGAAAGACATCAGGAGCCTTTTACCGAAAGGAGGGAGAAGTGGGGAACAAACACTGGTGGGTTTTAGACTTTAAGGAGTGAAACTCTCTGATCTCGCTTCCAGGCTGGGCGGGAAGTGAAGTTCTGCGCTGAAAGACGAGCAAATGCAAAAGAGATTCTCCTGTAATAAGACAAATTGCCCCCAAGAAACTGTGCAAACGTGTAAAAGTCAAAAAAAAAAAAGAAGAAGAGATCTCATATATTGTTTTACAGGCTTATAAAAAGAGTTTAATACATGAGAATTAAAAGACGTGGAGTTGTTTCGATTTTCTTAATGTGTCCATTTTCTCAGGCGTTCTTATTATCTTAATACAATAATACCCACGAGGAAAAGAAGCTTTATTTTGTAGGAAGACGATAAAATTATGGAAGTGCGTTCCATCTTGGAGCAGAAAGTACTGATGGTATCTTATTTCTTAGGTGTCAATTGTCTGGAGTCAAGCACGACATGCCTGCGAAAAGCAGAGTAATTATTACTAGCCGCATAAGAAGCGTTCTTAACAATCTGCAGAATGTGAAACATAATATTAATTTTGGGTTTTACTCGTCGCTTTTTTAAACCTGTTAGTTAAAATAAAAAAAGTAGGTAGAGAGGCTATTTGATATGAAGGTTAGAATGGTGTTAATTAGCTGTTCCTCTGCTGAGTCTTCTGCACAAAACGTGCAATGGTTATTTAAACTGATTTACGTATCAATACTTGATGGGCGCAAAGCTTCTGTGTGGACAACTATAGTTTTAAAACTTTTATCATCAGGTTATCGTTGACCTGAATGTTATTTGAGAGTCAAGTGAGAAGATAATAGGACGGAACAGTACCTGTCATCGTACAGCAATATTTAGGTCAGCCTTTCATTTAACTAAATCAATTAACACAGTCACATCGTTAGTATAAGCCTGATGCTGATCTGCCTCTGTATGTGTAGACCAATCGCGCGTTATACGGCTGAGCATTGAAGTCACACAGCAGGTGCCATTGTCACCGTTTGTCTTGGTCACGTGCACGTGTTCTGTTAGTTGGGGGCGTCCTCAAAGCTGCTTTGAGTCCTCCAATCAAACATTGAGTGCTTGCCCTCCTCTGTATGGGGACTCCCTTGCTCATGTTTCCGTTTGAAAAGCTGTTACCGCTCCTGGTTGGAGATCAAGGATTTTTTATCTATTCATTGAATATCGTACTAGCTTTGGCTCTCCATTCTTCGCATAGGAGCCTAAAGGCACAGTTCGACACTGGAGAGATGACGGACTATCACGGTCTGACGCACTCATGCGCTATACGGCAGTAAGTCTGGAATTACTACAGCGGAAAAGCAGATCAAGAGACGGCAGTTTTCAGCCGGAATTCGGACCTGAGGCACACAGATAGGAGCTAGCTCGTAATACCAGTAATTTCAATGCGCATCACCCTTTCTACTACACACAGCGAGATGTGAAATAGTGCATGAGCAAATCACTTCTGCTAATTCCACTGCACATAATAATTATTTATCCTTCTCAGTCAGAATATAAGAATGTGCCTTACTACTACTGATGATTATTCGTGGGCACACTTTTCTATTCATAGAGGCAGGAAGGAAGCAAAAGGGGCGAAGCAGTTGCCGTTAGAATACAATCCCATGACTCATAGCTCAGCATGATAAACAGTCTAAAGACCGTTCGAACCAGGCCATATACGCGCTCAAGCCTTTCCTCACATCGGTTTCTGTTGTCTTAAGTAACTGTTCAGGTGTCAAATCTTAAATTAAATTGATAGAGAATAATTACAATGGAATATAAGAAGGTCTAATATGGGTCCTTGCCTGTTAGTGCATCGCCTGTTGGCAGATGGGGAAATCACACCATTTAACTTGTCCCTTTTATGCGTGATTCAAATCTGGTTTTGTCTAAGCCCCGTTGTGACCCTACAGCTCTGTGAGCTTATAAATCACCTCTGCTCCTTGCAGGAAGCTTAGAGAACCTCGGACTCTGGGTTGAATAGTCTCGAGAGGTACTCGCGTGAGGAGATAGGCATGGGTGATCCAGCCCCCCCACTTCCATTGGGTTTTTTAGCTCAGGGCCCTTAGTTTGGGATACAGCGAGCACATCCAATCCTTCCAGTCCTCATGCTGCTTTCTGAGCTACTTCCTACCTCTCCATCTTCTGTAAGGCTCCCTACCTGCTCTCCCTCTTTAAGTGGTGGCTTTCTCGGACACTTCTCCATCTGCTGGAGGAGTCTTTCTCTTCTCTCTGCAATCCTCTCTGGCAGCTTCCTTTCTCTCAGGAGTTCCCCTTAACATGAATTAGGTTTTAGTATGCTCAGGAACCTTCCTGCCTAATTAAATGGCTCCCCAGCTATGACTGAATGCAGTGGGTTGGTTTACTACTCACACAGAGGTGGTGAATGAGCCTGGCACTTTATCACCGTCATGCTAGAGCCTGTCAAGGTAGGCCTCTGAGCCTGACCCGTAAGACTAGCTTCCCTCTCATATCTAGAATCTTTCATAACCAGGGCCAACTCCACTAAATCTATCTGTGCCCGTTGCCTCAGAGCAAAAAAGAAGTGTCGCACTACCGACGCCGCACACGACCCAGCCGCGGGTGTGCGACCCTGGAGCGCTACATCACTGAACCTCTCACATCCTGAGCGCCACGCTGCGAACCGCCCTCAGATACCCACGACGCGCCAACCCATCACCAAGCATCATCCCCTACCCAAGGCGCTGCGCCACCCTGCCCCACTGGTGAAATGCTCTCTCCGGCACCATGCCCGCTGAAGCTCTCCCCCCCGTGCCTGACTCGCTGGCCGGTGTCACTGAAGGCACTGCCGTCACAGTCAAGAGCAGGGGCTGCGCACCCGCAAGTGCGACATTCCGCATCAAGATCCACGTGCCAGCCTTCGTGCCTCAACATTTTCTCTATTAAAGCGTTCCCCAGCGCCAATGCTGCTGAAACAACCAAAAAAAAAAAAATCCTTCCAGCACTGCCCGGCGGATAGCCAGCGAGACACTAACAAAAAAACAAAAACACTGAGAAAAAAGGACAAAGACACTACAAACAGAACATAAGAAGAAAGTAAGTAACTCAACTAAATATAGAAAAATCTTAACACTCTCAATACCAGACACACACCCTCAGCCCTGAAACAGCACATTCTGAGCCACTAGGTGCATGGGGCATGTAACGTCGGCGGTCATTCAGAGTGTGATAGTGATAATAAGAATCAGCTATCTCTCTGCTCTCATTGTAGTAAACATCTAATATACGCAGTTCAGACTCCAAGAGCTCTTAAGAGATCTCATAAATAACGCATCCGAGGATCTCTTTCCATGTGTGTGTAGACGAATGCAGTGCCAAGACTGAAAAGTACAAGGAAGAGGCGCTGCTGGTGGTCTTTTATGCCTCCAGATTCTCGCATGATAAATTGTAACGGCCTTATGTAAGTGCTTTAACTGCTCGTGTCCGACTTTCTCATGTGTTGAAGGGAAATGTCCTTCTTTTCTCAAGACGCTAATGCTATTATTTTACAGTGCCGCTTCAACAGATATCCTCAGAATAAAAATAGGTGCTAGGTAAGTTGCAAGTTTTAATGCTTTTTTCTCCTGTACTTGCTTAAAATAAGATATCTGAAATCTGTCGAATTCTGAGACAAATAGAACTGTACTTTACTTAGAAACTGTCAGACTTGCACAGTAAAAATTGTCAATGCTCAGATGACGCATAATGCGACCACCTTGGCCCTCGATGGCGATTTATTATCTGATACATGGGAGCCGAGGGGGCGGGAATTTTTTCATTTAACTCTAATGTGATTATGTTCTAAGGTAGCGTTGCACAGTATGAAATCAGTCGCGCGTAGCGAATATGAGAGGGAAAACCGTATGTATTGTACTCAGAAAGACAAAATTTATAGTTCTTAATAATACAAATGAAAATACTACGCACTAAGGAGTCGTGGGTTCAAAGCATAGTATACAGTCTTGTCCACTGAAGACTGACTAGCCCTTATGTACAGGACTTGGGCAAAATTCCTAGTGAATTCGAGTGGGATCAGGCATTTCATCTTTGTCACACAGACATTTTTCACTGTTCATTTCTCTTAAAATCAAAACATCATGTGCAGCTAGATGCTGCAAGAACAAGATCCCGCTTAGTACTGCGAGAGGAATGGCATCTATCAGACTATGAGATCTGCTTCGAGCAGGTCATCATTTATGTAGTGTTACAGCGTCTTAGAGAAGGGGCACCTGGGTAGCGGATCTCCTTTGGAGAAGATTAGAGTACAGAAATGAGAATTTTTGCTGGCCTTATTTCGCTATTTCTACGTGCAATTGTTGAGGAAGACAAATCGCGCAGCACGGTACGCACACGCACCCTCAATGCCTGCTCTGAGCTTCCATGGTCACGATCAGCTGCCGTCCACGACCTGCTCAATTATTTGACAAGCACTCCTATATATGTCACAACATTTAAGGGAATTGCTTTGCAAAATCATTTATCCACACCTTACATATCCACAACCAACCACACAAATCCTCAACCACCACACACGACAATCACGTCGATCCAACTGGCGTGCAACAACACAATAAACACAGCGAGACACACAGACACAGGACAGATACACTAGAAGAAATTCGGAGACACACACTCACCCCACTGACCCTGCCACTGCCAAGAGACCAATAGAGAACGCACGCACCAGCATCTCCCAGAACAGAAACCAGTCAACAGAAACAGCCACCATCCCCCACGCACGCGGGTCAAGAAACCCACGCAGCCTGGACAGCCGCCTGACCAACATGATCCCACACCTACTCGGCTCACAGAAACTACAGCACGCTCGAGCAATGACGCCTAGAAATGAGATGCTAAGCCCGGCATCCAACCAACTCGGCCACACAAAAGAGACGAGTCGTCGAATACAATCGAAGACCTACAGAGGAGAGAAACAAAGCTACCACACACAACCCACAGGACACACTAACCTTAGACTCCCACAAAATAGGAAGACTCTATCAGAGCATACTGCCCCGCCAAGCTACGCGCACCACACCTGCCGGGCAGCTACACTGGCCACCCGCTCAGAGGGCCAATGCGGAATACCAAGAGGCTCAAAACAAGATGCCCGTAGATATAGCAGTCCGCAGCAAGACCCAACGAGTCTACGCACAGACAACCTCTCGACACCATCCCAGGATCTGCACCTACCAGGAGCAGAGGATCTACTTACAGACTACAAGTGCCCCACCACCTGGCTCTGCTAATTGTCTGCGGTGGCACACGACGTATGACAGAGATCAAAAGGTAGACAATAAAGCGCACACTCACAGATCTCAGCGGCCGACCTCCTCATCATCGGAAAGCCAGCGCAATGTGGGACCTGTTTATATGGAACCAGACAACCCGGAAGTCAACCCAAGCACGCCTTGCCACAAGCTGGGGGTCTTCGGCCATCACATGTGTGGTCATTCCCGCTCCAAGCCGTGGTGCCTGTCCCCGTCTGTCTTGATCAGGCTTAAACCACCCCCTCAGCCCACACATGATCACCACCACGACTGGAACTCACGGCGCTACCCGCATGTCAAGGCGGTTGGACATACCGCTATTAGGAACTCCCTCTCTACATGGATGACTCAACCGCTGAGTAACTCGCCATAATCCGATGACCTCAGACATCCGACCCGCTAATCCACCCTGACACCCGCCCGAACCCACACGCTCGAGATCACTCCGGAGATGCCTCATGCACGACACGATGGAGAAGGTAGCACGCCCATTCCCTGTGAACTGCTCAGCTATCCCCCCGCCCCTCCCTCCGACGACGCCAGCCGATCACCCGCCGTCTCCCACGCGCTCGGCCCCCGGCCCACAGAGATCTCGGACCCCCCCCCCCCACGGTCCCACCATGCTGAATATACGGCTAGAAACACCTTTGGGGCGGCAGCTCTCCCTCCAGCGCCGGTGGGCAACCGCAGAGCCCCTCGCAAACTCAACCATGTCAATCCCCCCTCCCCAACCCCAGCTGAGGACCCGCCTTGCTGCTTTCCTCTGGCTCTCCTTTGGCCAGAGGCGATCAGAGCCCCACAAAAGGGGGAGCGAGTCCCAAACCCGACCGCTCTAAGCTGGGCAGCCCCCCGCTAGCAAGGCGCCTCCCAGCAACCTCCGCACGATTACCTGTCTAGCTGCTGGTAAAACAAACAGAAACCATCCCCCTCAGCAGTAAGTGTAATTCACAGCTGCTTGGGATGCAATCCGGCTAGTGACTGGGCAAGAGGGGCTGAGAGATTTGGAGCTGAACTGCGCGTCGAGGATTTTTTTCACTGGCGCTCAGACAGATGAACTGGGCACCGGGGGGCAGACAGGACTATTCCTATCCGATTAAGGTGCAAAGGGAAAGACATCAGGAGCTTTTAAACGAAAGGAGGGAGAAGTGGGAGAAACAACACTGGTGGGTCTTAGACTTTAAGGAGGTGACTCTCTGTCTCCGCTTCCAAAGGACCTGGGCGGAAGGTGAAGTTCTGGCGCTGAAAACGACAGCCAATATGCAAAGAATATCTCGCTGCTAATAAACAGAAATTGCCCCAAAGAAAACTGGCAAACGTGTAAAGT
>NC_133782.1:35984050-35989880 GCF_003597395.2 Chelonoidis abingdonii
AAAAAAAAAAAAAAAAAAAAAAAAAAAGGGGGAGGGGGTGGCCAAGTTTTTTTGCTTGGGGTGCCAAAAAACCTAGAGCCAGCCCTGGTGGGATATGATACAGGTCTATAAAATCATGACTGGTGTAGAGAAAAGTAGATAGGAAGTGTGGTTTACTAATTCATACAACAAGAACTAGAGGTCATCAATGAACTTACTAGTCAAGCAGGTTTAAAACAAACAAAAGGAAGTATTTCTTCACAACAATGCAGGCATCAGCTTGTGGAACTCCTTGCCAGAGGATGTTGCAAGGCCAAGAATTTAACAGGGTTCAAAAAAGATAAATTCATGGAGGATAGGTCTATCAATGGCTATTAGCCAGGATGGGCAGGGATGGTGTCCCTAGCCTTGTTTGCCAGAAGCTGGGATGGATCAACTGATGATTAACTATTCTGTTCATTTCCTCTGGGCACCTGGCACTGGCCACTGTCAGAAGAACAGGATCCTGGGCTACATGAGAACTTTGGTCTGACTGAGTAAGGGCCATTCTACCTTCTGAGTTAGTGGCCTAATTCCCACTGCATTAAAAAAAAAACAAAGTAGAGAAATTAAATATTCTGTGGAAAAGAATCACCTTTGCAGCGTGTTGATTCGTACTTGTTCATTTGGTCAGATGGGACGAGCGCATTGGACCTCTTTTCTCACACAACTACTGCCTACCTTTAGGCCGCTTTTACCCAACTTTGGTTAATAAGTTTTCAGTCCCATCCTAACTGCATGCTTGCTTTGCCCAAAACCAGCTTTCCCTGTGCCAGGATTCAATTGCAACTGTTTAAAACCAAAACATTTTCTTACACCAAGTAACTCCCACCTCCTTAGAGAGGCTATATGCTAGATCTGAAAGTGATGAGGACTGAGATTCTAGGCACTTTCCAAAGAGAGAAGGAGGAGGATCCGTGCCCCAGGGAGCACACAATGTAGAAAACAGACAAGTTTAATAAGCAGAGGGGGCTAGAGGAATGGTTTAACATACCTATTATAGAAATACCGGGAACAGCATTATAGTGAGATTTTAACACTTCATACTTCCTCTAGAAACATTACCTGGTAGGTTTAGGGTAATGTTGCTGGGACTGGCAATAAGGATTTGTGTATATTGTTGGAGGAAGACAGAAGATCCCTGTGAGGCAGCAGAGACTGTGACTGTCAGTGGAAAACCTGCTGTACAGAAATTCCTTTATGGGTTAAATATATATCCCATAGAATTGACTGCCATTGCTTTTCAGGTGTGGTGTATTAGATATCCCACTTGAGTACCCTTTGTGGAAACCTATTCGGCTAAGGTGGAGTCTCCTTATATAGAACGGAGATCGCTCTCCAGACTACAAGTGCATTCGCAGTGCAAACCATGCTCACGCTGCCAGAAAGCAAGGGATCTCTTCTGATAGCAGAAGAAGATGAAAAGGTTGAACTGTAGAACATTCAAGACTGGGCTTGCTTGCAGATTCCAGTGAAGCATTCACCCACATGGCAGCTCCAAGAAACAACTTATTCCTCTGGACTACAAGTCTGAGAAGAGTTGAACTCGTCTCCTGAGCCACACAAGACAGTTTACGTAAGAGGTTTAGCACGGCTGACTGGTGGGGAGATACACACAGCGACACAGACCCAGTAGATCCCTGCACAAAAACCTCTAAGCATATAAACATACTTTTTTCCTCAGGCAAATGTTACTCAAGCCTTGGGTTTTTTGCCATTTTCAGAGGCAGTTACATGAAAAGACAGAGAAAGGAGGCTGGAAGGAAATCGTTGGCAAAGTTTGTCTTTAAAAAAAATCTTAATTACGACTGAATTCATTGAAATCCCTTGTTTCGTTATTGTGAAGGGAAAGGGAGCTAATTAACATAGTTTTATTGTGTTGGTATAAATGATGATTTTAATCCTTCTTACTTATTGCACATTTCTTTATACGCAGCAGAGTGCACATGGCTAATTACTCTGAACTGGGCTTTATTCTCATTTAGTGAAATTAAAGAAGTAAAACATCCATATCCATGTTTATTATTCTCAGAACAGAGTGTTGCCTTACTACATGGTCCCACAACATGCATGTTGCTGTTCTTTGGGACCCACTGATTAGAATCCTTCTCAACCACTGGCAGATCTTGTCTTTGAGGCATGGAATAAGGATTAAACAAAAGACTGTGAATGGCTTGCCAATTACAGAACCAGTTTCTCCTCCCTTGGTTTTCACACCTCTTCTGCTAGAACAGGGCCCCATCCTCTCTGATTGAACTAACCTCGTTATCTCTAGCTTGCTTGCTAGCATATATATACCTACTCCTGGAAATTTCCACTACCTGCGTCTGACGAAGTGGGTATTCACCCACGAAAGCTCACGCTCCAAAACGTCTGTTAGTCTATATGGTGCCACAGGATTCTCTGCAGGATTTGCAGTGACATTCAGAGCGGTTCACTCTGGGTAGCTGTCCCACACAGCACCTCTTCCTCTGAGGCTTGTTGGAAGGGGGAGCAGGGATGCAGGGCATCATGGGTCCTGTCCCAATGCCATGTCATGCATTGTTTCGCATCCCAGCTGTCCCATCACTTCTGTCCACACTTGGCACCAGCTTTCAATGATTTTTCTACTCTGCACTCTGCCTCCCTCTTCCGTCCACGGGAATGGATCCTGAACTGGTGAGGAATGTGCTGACGGGTCTCGCCAGCACGTTATGAATAGCAGTTGAGTTACTCCTTAAACTACAAAATGAGGATGAGGAGTCTGATGCTGATGTTGAAACGCATACGACACGAGATTGCTTGTGGCATTCACAGAGGCACTGACCACAGTGGAGCTTTTGGCTTGGGAAACAAGCACTGAGTGGTGGAATCACATTGTCATGCAAGTCTGGGATGATGAGCAGTGGCTGCAGAAATTTCAGATGAGGAAAGGCACTTTCATGGGACTGTGTGCTGACCTGGCCCCCACCCTGCGGGGCAAAGACACGAGGTCAAGAGCTGCCCTGCCGGTGGAGAAGTCAGTGGGCGACTATTGCAATCTGGAAGCTGGCTTCTCCAGACAGATACTGATCAGTCGCTAACGAGTTTGGAGTGAGCAAGTCGACTGTTGGACTCGTGTTGAGGGATATGTGCAGGGCCATTAATTGCATCCTGATCAGAAAAACCATTGACTCTAGGCAATGTGTGTGACATTGTGGATGGCTTTGCACTGATAGTTTTCCCTAAATGTGCATGGGGGATAGATGGGGCGCATATTGCAATTCTGGCCCCACACCACCTAGCCTCTCAATAGGTGACTGGGCAAGAAAATGGCAGATGAAATTTTAATGTTGATAAATGCAAAGGAATGCACATTGGAAAGCATAATCCCAACAATACATATAAAATGGTGGGACCTAAATTAGCTGTTAATACGCAAGAAAGAGATCTTGGAGTCATTGTGGATCGTTCTCTGAAAAGGCACATCCGCATGAATACAAGATCTGCCAGGGGCACATGTTTTGCAGGGCTGCATGGAAAGGCACAGGGCTGGAGCCTACCCCCGCGCCCCCCAGCAGTCAATGGGATTTTCGCCTCAGGAAGGGGTGGAGAGTGAGGAATCCACCATCCCCCTTCCAGCCTTGCTCCTTCCCCGAGCTCATGACGGGCGGTGAGACCCTGCACAACACGAGCCCTGGGAGAGCTCCCTCGTGTTGTGTAGCTGACAGTGGGGGGAGGACACAATGGATGTGTAGATCCTGTCCAGACATTCTTATAAACTCTGGGGGAAGGAATTGACAGGGGATTGGCAGGGATCCAGATCCAGATCAGTTCAGTACCAGGGCAGGGTCCTTGCTGACAATGTTCCCCCAGAGATGGCACCTTCCTGCTCATGGAGGGAATCCAAGCTCAGGAATGGGCCTGTGGTTCCGCTCAGCGCATCAGCGCCCACTGGGCTGTTGCACTTCGCAGCCACGTCTTCACTGCGGGGCTAAATCAGGGGAGAGAGAGGAAACTGACCCCGCTAATGCAGGGCTTTGTCCTCCCCTGTCCACCCAGGAGGGCAGAGTCTAGGGAAGGCAGGTTGTGTAGTTGGATGTGGTCTATGGGGGTCACTTGGTCCTGCAAACAATCGCCCTGTTCACCGCTATGGAAGCAGTGTGAGAAGCAACTGCAGCTCACCCCCTTCCCTTTTGATCTGTAGGATATTTCCCAACCCTAGACATGTGAGGCATTTGCTACAGGAGCAGGTCACTGGAAGGAGGGTGGTGATGGGAAAGTAGGACCTGGGGGTCAGGGAACAGGGGACATTCCTTCCGATTAAGGTGAAAGGGAAAGACACCAGGAGCCTTTTACCGAAAGGAGGGAGAAGTGGGGATACAAACACTGGTGATTTTTAAACGTTATTGTTGGAGGAAGAAAGAAGATCCCTGTGAAGCAGCAGAGACTGTGACTGTCAGTGGTAAAGGCGGCCTAAAGGTAGGCAGCCTTGACTACCCTTCGTGGAATCCTATGCGTAAGGTGGAGTCTTTCTATGTAACGGAGATCTGTCTACCAGACTACAAGTGCATTCGCAGTGCAAACCATGCTATGCTGCCAGAAAGCAAGGGATCTCTTCTGATAGAAGAAGAAGATGAAAAGCTGAACTGCGAAACATTTCAGAACTGGGCTTGCTGCAGTTCCAGTGAAGCATTCACCCACATGGGCAGCTCCAAGAAACAACTTATTTCTCTGGACTACAAGTCTGAGAAGAATTGAACCTCCTCTGAGCCACAAAGGCAGTTTATGTAAAGAGGTTTTGCACGGTGACTATAAGACACAGTGCACAGAGGTTATGGACACCTTCAAACCTGTCTTTAAAGGGACCAAAGTTTCTCTAATACCAAGTAAGTGACTGAACCTTAATGCTCAGGAAAGGGTATTTTAAAACTTTAAATTTAAGAAAAAGAAATTTCTTTAAGATTTTTGAAGGCATATTGAAGGTGAAATTAAAAATAAGTCTGGGATTATGCATGGATTCTTATTGTCTGTGCTTATAGTGTTGGTTTTAAGCAATGCACGCTTAGGATCCAGAGACAGTAAGTGTTTCTGGAAATTTGTGTGTATAGAATAACATCTTCTGACTGACTTTCAGTGATAATTTGACATTCCTTCTTTCTAACAGAGCAAAATTACATGGAAAATATATTAAAAATCGTGACTGTTGCTTTGCACTATGAATTCATTTTTCCATTGTAATAGTTTCAAAATGTTTTATTGAAAGTTTCAACATCCGAATTAAGTTCATATGATCACTGTTTATAAAGGATTTTTATGATTGCAGAATCAAGCACTCAAAAGTTAGGAAATGAGAGAATTAAACTTGTACTGGCCATATTAACTCTTTCTCCTTTATGCTACGACTTCTAATGAAATGATCACATGCTGTTTTTCCCCACAATCCCCATTGTTAAGTTTTGCTTCTTCTTCTCTCTTGAAATCCTGTCTTCAAATGAGACTTAAGAAGCTCAATCTGTCTAGTTTATCAAAGTTTGGATTAAAAGAAGTCTATAGCATGTACTTATCAAATGGGTACTCTCTATACCAGCATAGGGCAAAGATTTTCTTTGCTTTTAAGTCCAGAAGGGATCATTATTATCATCTTCTAATTAAATTTCAAACACAGCATTAACTTTCCAGGAGATCAAACCCCTTCTGAGCCCTCTGTCTCCATTATGAAGTCAGAAAATGAGAGCATTGCTGCTTGCCTGGTGAAAGATTTCTACCCTAAGAAATTGAGGATATTCATGAATTCTGACAGTCAAAGTATATATGAAGCAACATCTATCCTCACATCTAGTGGGAAATACAG
>NC_133782.1:35989980-35994200 GCF_003597395.2 Chelonoidis abingdonii
AAATTGCATAGCCACATTTCCTGC
Organism: Chelonoidis abingdonii; assembly: GCF_003597395.2. Taxonomy (NCBI): domain Eukaryota; kingdom Metazoa; phylum Chordata; order Testudines; family Testudinidae; genus Chelonoidis; species Chelonoidis abingdonii. The sequence continues at coordinate 35,990,005 of NC_133782.1, forward strand.
TTAGCGCTGGCTAGTGCCCAATCCTGCAGCTCTCAGAGACACATCCCACTGCCACGCGGGTCTGTGCAGTTACCAGCCAATCCCCTGGGACCTCTCCTTACAATCAGAAAGATGAAATACTGGCTCAGCTTCATATCCATTCTATTCACTTTCAAAGGTAATTTAATTGCTAAAGACATTGGAGGTTCTTTTACATATGAGTCTTATGATCTGTTTTTTTCCATTCAGGAGTCCAGACAAGAGGTGAATTTGTGGCATCCGGTGGAGAAATTAAAATGCTTGGGGACTCTCTCCAGATCTCATGCAAAACCTCCGGATTCAGCTTTGATAAGTACGGCATGAACTGGGTCAGACATGCTCCTGGGATGGGACTGGAGCGGGTTGCCACGATTAGCACTGCCGGGAATCCAACATATTACTCTAAATCTGTGAAAGGGCGATTCACCATCTCCAGAGACAATTCCAGGAGCCTGTTGTATTTGCATATGACTGAGCTGAGACCTGAAGACGCTGCTGAGTATTACTGCAAGTGGGACACAGTGTGCAGAAGGCAGTGGGAGCTCAGACAAGAACCTTGACGTGTGGTTGTTGAGGGAGCAGATTTCTGCTGGGGAAGTTGAAGGCTTCAATGCTAGAAAATCCTGACAGTAACTGGCAGAGTCAATCCACCCTGTGTTAACCACAGCACAGGGTTACCTGTTCCATCCACTTTCTTTCTCTGGAACTGAACAGCAAGAAACTTTTTCTTTTCCCCTGGCATCAGCTCTTTCTTGTCCCCTTGAGCACCTGAGTTCCCCCACACTCCTGCTCCACAACTCCCGCCAAAGGGAGTGCTGTATGATGGGGCAGAAGGAAATCTTGCAAGGTGTGGAGGGATGTGTCTAACATGGACCGGGGTTAAAGAGAATATATGAGGTTTTATGTTCTTCTTAAACAGGGCACAAGGATTGGGTGTTTCTGACACACCGGATGTGCCCGTCTATCTTTCTGGGATGTATGCAGTGTTGTTGTAGGATGTTGGTCCCAGGATATTAGAGAGACAAGGTGGATGAGTGCACATCTTTTATTGGACCAACTTCGGTTGGAAAATGGGACAAGTTTTTGAGCTACATGACCTAAGGAAGAGTTCTGTGTAGCTCAAAAGCTTCTCTCTCTCAACAACAGAAATTGGTCCAATAAAAATATTACCTCCACCACCTTTTCTGTCTGTCTATCTAGTGGTTACTGTAATATAGATAATAAATACTAGTACCTGTGCTTTGGGCTGTTAATAAAAACCATACAGGACCAGACGGCAATACCCTTAATAAGGTTGAATAGTTCCATTGAAGGAAAGTGGCTCCTTTTTGGAAAAAGCACTACAAATGTAAAAGGATCACGCTGTGACCCAGAGTAATGGACAGACCTTGTCCCAAGCAGTATGCCATCATTGACAGATCAAAAAAAAATACTAAAAAATGAAATTAAGAAAAGAAAAAGAAAAAAAGAAAATGGGACCAGGATGCAACATAAGGCAAAGTAGCCAGCCCATGTGAAAATGAGCCCAGCTGTGGTTATTTCCATGAATATTATTATTTTTTCCCCTCAGTCAAGCAACAGCAAACCGTGGTGTATAAAAAGGTGATTATTCTGGGCTGGAGCTCATCTGATTTCTATAAAATGGAACGTACAAAATACCTAAGTGAACTTCCTGTTTAAAGCCAGCAATTTGCCTGACTCTGCAGCTCTTGGAGAGAAAATCTAGACAATCTGCATCCCCCTATGTCTGTGCAGTTAACAGCAGATTCCCCAGAGAATTCTCCTCAGATGCAGAGATATGCTATTATGGCTCAGGACTGCATCCTTTCTATTGGTTCTCAAAGGTGATTTATTTCCTATGGACGTGGGAGATGCCCAAGTATTATTAGAGAAGTCTTAATGTCTCTTTTTTTTCTATCTAGGCTGTCAGTCAAAATTAGAATGTATGGCATCTGGTGGAGAAGTTAAAATGCTCAGGGACTCTCTCCGGATTTCCTGCAAAACCTCTGGATTCAGTTTTGTTGATTATGGGATGACCTGGTAGAGAATCATGTCTGGAATGGACATCAACCATTAACTATTGGGCCAGAGATACAAAAAATTATGCTGCTTCAATGAAAGGAAGGGAGGGATAGCTCAGTGGTTTGAGCATTGGCCTGTTAACTCAGGGTTGTGAGTTCAATCTTTGAGGAGGCCACTTAGGGATCTAGGGCAAAAATCAGTAATTGGTCCTGCTAGCAAAGGCAGGGGGCTGGACTCAATGACCTTTCAAGGCCCCTTCTGGCTCTAGGAGGTTGGTATATCTCCGATGATTATTATTATTATTAAAGGTCAATTCACTGTCTCCAGGGACAATCCCAACATCCTACTGCATTTGCACTTGACTAACCTTAGACCTGAGGATGCTGCTGAGTATTACTGCATGTTGGACACAATGTGCACAGGGCACTCAGAACTCCAATAAGAATGGGTTTTACTGCAGAAGATTTCTGCTGAGGAAGCTGAAGACCGGAACAGTAGCAAATCCCAGAGGAAACTGGCTCAGACAATCTCCTCAGCTTTAACAATAGTAACAGGTTACCTGTTTCCATCCACTTTCTTCCCTGACTCTGGATCTTGGGATTCCTTCCCCTAGTACCACCTTTCCCCAGCCCCCATGTGCAGCCTTCATTCCCCTGTTCCATCCAATCTGTCTCCAGGGGACAACAGAAACCAAGGCCTCACCACCTGGCCTTGTAGGGACTCCTATCAAAGGAACTTAATTGTGCTTCAAAATGGGGGCAAAAGGAGGTCTTGGAAGATGTGTGCGGATGTGTCCACATGGGAGAGGGGACAGAGGGAACACGCAGTGTGTTAGTGGGTTTCTTAAACAAGAGGGCAAGGATTGGGGGCTTTGCCATATTGGATGTGACCTGTGCAGGCCTCTATCTACCTAGTTATCTAATATAAACAATACAGAGTCTTACCTGTGCTTTGTTCTGTTAAAACAAACAAACAACATAGAGGACCAGGACCAGAGCACTTCAGTCTCCCTGGACACTCAATAACAGACCTAAAAGTGGCAATTCCTCAACAAACAAACTTCAAAAACAGACTTCAACATGAAGCTGCAGAACTGGAATTAATTTGTAAACCGGACACTATCAGATTAGGCCTAAATAAAGACTGGGAGTGGTTGGGTCATTACACAACCTCAACCTAATTTCCCCCTACTGTTACTCACACCTTCTGGTCAACTGTCTGTAATGGGCCACTCTCTTACCTCTTCAAAAGTTATTTTTTCTCCCTTGGTATCCTGCTGTTAATTGATTTTTCTCATTAGACTGACCTCACACGTGGTAAAGCAAACCTCATCCTGTCATGTATTTATACCTGCTCCTGTACTTTTTGCTTCATTCATCCAATGAAGTGGGTTCTAGCCCACAGAAGCTTACGCCCAAATAAATTTGTTAGTCTCTAAGGTGCCACAAGGACTCCTCATTGTTTTGGGACGTGTGGTTGTAAATCATGGTAGAAAAAAGCAGAGAAATTCCAGTTTTCTTGAAGGAAAAGAAAGAAAAAAATTAAAGAAACTCTGGGTCCATCTGTGTAAGAGAAAGTTCATTTGTATGCACATCTGTTCAGAGTTTGGTGTGCAATGAATAGGCACATGCAAATGTGAATGCCTTATACACTGCATTTTACTGAAGAATGCAAGTTAAGAACTAGAAAAATGGGTCTTTTTAGACTCTAAAATGATGACTTGCATTTTATCTTGCTTTATACCTTAGGATGCAAATTGGGGCTGATAATTTAGGGGCTAATTTTAACCACGATACCATACTCTTCATGGGCCAGATTTCCCAATATACTTAGATCAGTAAAGAGGCAGGTGGGAGTCAGGTGATAAATATCTTTGAGGATCCAGGCCCTAATGAGATTTTTAGAGTCTAAGTAGGTTAGGCAGTTAACTGCTATTTAAACCAAAACCATTTAGCATCTAGCCTATTTAGACACCTTTGAAAATCCCATTAGATGTCTATCTATATCTTTAGGCCTCTAAGTACATTGGAAAATCTGGCCACATAGTTAGGATTTTCAAAGGAGCCTAATAACTTGGTGCCCAACTCACATCTTTGAAAATGCCATCCAAAATGAGATTAGTTGAGAAGTACGGCACAATATAAGCAAAGAGCTGG
>NC_133782.1:35994300-35999318 GCF_003597395.2 Chelonoidis abingdonii
TCTCCACTGAATTTTTATACAACAAAAAAATGAATTTTTAATTGAAAATATTGTTGAAATAATTATCAAAAATTTCAGTCTACTGAAAACCTGCTTTTTAGCAAATGAACAAATAAGTATTTTGATATTTTCAATAACATTTTCAATATATTTTGTGAAAATTTTCACAAAAATTTAAAATATTTAAATGACTTTTTTGAGAGAAAAATATTTTTTGAATAAAAGCTTTTTTTGATTAAAACTATTTTGTCCAAAATTTTGACTAGCTCTTCATTTTATTTTACTTCCCCCAGAAATTTTAGTTTCTCTTTTATTTTTTCCAGTATATTTTAATTTTGAATAAATCAGCTCTTTTTAGATACATGAAATGCTAGTTTCAACAGATGCAGTTAAATGTCATATATTTTTTAATTGTATTAAATGGCAACATTTAGTGTTTGTTTGTGCTAACTGTATTACATAGATCTGAATAAAAATCAATTTTATGTTTTAAGAAAGTCAAACCCAATTAAACAGATTCATTTTATTTTACGTACATATGACAGACATATGGAAAAGCTAATTTCAGTATAAATGGATTTTTATTCAGAATTATATTAAGTGAAGAGTGCCTCTTAGGACCTAGATTTATGTATGTTTTTGTTTTCTTCATGAATAGTTTTAACAAAAATGAAACACTTTCATTAAAACTTTCAGTGGCAAAATTCAACCAAATTGAAACACTAAAATATTCTTTGGCCAAAAAACTGCTGAAATCAAAATGTTTTTGTTTTTCAGATGAAAATTTTCAGTTTTTGGCTTTCCAATAAAAAGAAACCACAAAAATTCTCAAGGAAAGCAGACACTTCCAATGTAAAATTTTGTTTAATTAAATACCCAGTTTTCCATGAAAATTTTTTAATGGAATTTTTTTATCCAATATTACCTTAATATTCTATTGCAATCTATTTTATGGCTTAATAAATTCAAACCCAGTTAAAATGACTGATCTATTTAAATTTTACTTGTATTCTTTTTTTGATTACATATGACAAATGTATGTAGCAACCCTAACCCTAAACCTCACTTATTAAAATTTAGTTCACATTCTGAACTATGAGGATTTACCTCTTTTTGGACACTGTTGTTTTTCAAATCTTTACTGCTATAAAGCACATTCTAATTTCTGTGTAAATGTCCAGTCCTCTTCTGAATGCTGCCTGGCTTTTGGCCTCAATGACTTCTCGTGGCAATGAGTTCCACAATCTAATTTCTCACTGTGTGCAAAAGTATTTCCTTTTCTCAGTTTAAAAATTGTTGCTTATGGTCTTTTTTCTCTATCTACAAATTATGCTTTGCTGTGAATGTTCAGAGGTCCAAAGTTTGCAAAGTATATACAATCTAAAGCAAAGATGGCAATTATGAATTGATGTCCCGCCAAACTAGCAGCAATATTTTTTTTGAAAATTCCAACAATTTAAACTAGCTTTGTTTTTCTTCCCCCCACCATTTTCATAAGAGTCACAGAGAAACGAATGACATTAAAAGTTCACACACACACACAAAAATATTGTTCTTTTTGCTGACATCTGATAACAGGCAGGTGCTGCAAGGAGGCAAGGGGTTTTCGGCAGTCTGATAAAGAAGAAGGTTGTTGTGGTAACCTGAATCTTAGAGACACATCTGTTCACATGCTCCACTTCACACCAACTTCTCACCCCAAAGTTCTGCCAGTTTCTAGTGAGTAGAAAAATGAAGCTGGAGGGCTGTGTTTGCACACTGCAAATAAGTCATGTGCTCCAAACCACTGAACACACACACATTTTTTTTAAAAAGCATTTAGACAACTTGGGACAGATCCTCACCTGGTGGAAATGGCCATAGCACATCTGAAGTCAGGGTGCCAGATCTACAAGTGGTGTGAATCAGCCTAGCTCCACCAGAGTCAATAGGCCAGGCCCCCAACTGGTGTAAATCTGAGTTGTCCCGCTGAAGTCAAAAGGTCAGATCAACAGCTGGTATAAACTAGCCATGGTTCCACTAGAACAAATAGAAACAATGAGGAATCCAGTGGCACCTTAAAGACTAACTGATTTATTTGGGCATAAGCTTTCGTGGGCAAAAATCCCCCTTCATCAGATGCATGGAGTGAAAATTACAGATTCTGACATAAATATATCAGAGGGGGAGCTGTGTTAGTCTGAATCTGTAAAAGCCGCAGAGAGTCCTGTGACACCTTATAGACTAACAGACGTATTGGAGCATGAGCTTTCATGGGTGAATACCCACTTCGTCAGATGGCATAAATATACTGACACTTGAAGAGAAGGGAGTTACCTTATAAGTGGAGAACCAGTGATAAGCTAGGTGGCTATGGTTTCACACTGTAAATAAGTCATATGCTACAAGCCACCAAACATATTTTTTAAAAAAGCATTCAGATAGCTTAGGACAGATCCCCACCTGGTGGAAATGGCCATAGGGCAAATGGGTGCCAGATCCTCAAGTGGTGTGAATCAGCATAGCTCCTCTGGAATCAATGGGCCAGGCCCCCCAATTGGTGTAAATCAGACTTGCCCCATTGAAGTCAAAAGGTCAGATCAGCAGTTGGTATAAATTGGCCATAGTTCCACTAGAATCAGTAGAGTTACACAGATGAATATCCATCCCTCTGTTTCTAGAGAACATGAGAAGTCTCTGTTCTGATGGCTAGGTTGAAAGGTAGGTTGATAAGTGAAGAGCTCCCACTAGCGTCAGGCATGATAAAAGTTTTCTAACTAAAGCACATGCATTTCTGAAGGGGAGTCCCGAGTGGGGTGAGGTATAGGGTCAGGTATTGAGTTGAAGTTAACCATTAAGAGGAGAGTATAATTTGCATTGGGAATAGCATTACAGTTGGAATACTTTGTTTTGTCACTTCGTTTTCTGACACAGACAAGGAGTCTCTAATGTGGATGTTATTATTGTGTGTGTTTCGATAGCATCTAGTGGTCCCCACCCATATCTAGGCCGCATTGTGCTGGGTGCTGCACAGACACATCGTAAGAGCCATGCCCAGGCCCCAAAGGCCTTACACTGTAAAGTGACAAAGGGTGGAAAACAGGAAGTATCATTGTCCTTGTTGTGCATGTGGCCTTTGGAGGCTGAGATTTTGAAAACCACCCAAGGGATTTAGACTTAAATTAAACAAAGTTCTTGTCACGGACTCACAGATGGTGCCCACTCTTGGCCCAGTGCTGTCCGTGAGGGGTGCCCCTTTTAGTGTGACAGCCCTTCTCAGGGGTCCACTCTCTCTCGGGGTCAGGCCCCTCTACCTCCTGGAGCCACACCTCTCTGAGCCTTAGCACGTCTGTCTCTGCCATGGGCCCCCTCCGGGAGTCCACGCACTCTGGACCCGCTGGGCCTCTTCATCCCCGAAGGGGCTGATGCAGCCCTGTTCTCTAGACCAGAGTGACTCTCAGCCAGCATAAAACAGGAGGGTTTATTGAGAGTTGAACACAGCACAGGAAACTCTCAGGGCCTCAGGCCTGGCCTCTCACAATAACAGCACATCCCAGTCTCCCTGCATCCAGGTGGGCTCTGCCTGCTTCCCCTCCTTGTTTTACACAAATGTAAACTGCACTTATCTACAGACACTCACAGAGGAGACATGGCACATGCAAATGGACACTGGTGACTTTCAGCGACCTGTACAGCAAGAGTCGATCCCTCGCCTTGTAAAGCTGTCACCAATAAATTGGCTTCCACAAACTCATGGGGTGTAAAATTTTCAAAATAGCCTAAACTGCTTCTTATCTCTAAGTCCCGCCATATTCAAAGTGGACCGAAGTTTTCTAAAGAGCCCTGAGATCATTGAAAAGCTAATGAGTATTAGGCTCCTAAATTTCCAAGTGCTTTTGAAAAGTTACCATAATCTCTCCCCTACACACCCTCTACATATCCTCACTAATACTCACACACAAAACTATGCTCCTTCTCCTATCCATAATTGAGAACCAGAGGTCACAGAAGCGTTTCAAACTCTATCTACCACCATGTGCGAGAGCAAGAAAATTGGACTCAGACGCTTTTGCTAAATAATTTACTGCTAACAAGCTATTTGTACAATTGTCTCGTTGTAAACTTCTTTCTTTCTTTCTTTCATTCATGTGCCACTTATCGGTAAAATTCACTTGCACTCCTGTAAGTCCACATTAACTGATGGTGCAGGACATTTACTCTGGGCTTACACCAGTGAACTGGCACGTTAATTCAGGAGTTCACGCTTCCAGCTGGATTAATACAACTGAACCAGCGAACCACTTATTTCCATGCTACGCCTAGTTTATTTTATCTGATTTCCTGTAAAATTTGCTTTTTCGCAGGAAAGGCTTCTGTGCCACAAAATATCACAGGACCCCCTCAGTCCTACACGGTGAAGATGGGAAACAAACAAAGCTGAAGCTGCAATATGTACTCCGCAATGGACCCAGGTGTTGTACTGGTACGCTGCTTTTCCAACAAAGCCTTCAGCTTCATCCTCTACAGGATAAATTTAAAGGTCTTGATGCTCAGTTTTGTCAAGACAGCTTTCTGTGCGGCAGGATCATGTCCAAGAAAGCCTTTCACTTGCTGATTCTCTGCGCGTTCCTAGCTGAAGAACAGCGCTACCTAGTTACTGCCGCCAATCCACAGTGGCTACAGTGTGTCGCAGGGCTCTACAGTAACTGCACACTTGTGTATACGTGTTAAACTATGTGTCAGGAAAGATAGGTCTTGTATTTTGTGAACTGAGATTCTGGTCTCTTGGTTCAATTCTTGGGCTCTGCCACAAGATCCCTGTGTGCATCATGGACAAGTCCCTTTCTCCAGGATTTTCAGAATTTAGAACTTTGTTTAAATTAAGTCAAATCCTCTGGGTCGTTTTCAAAATCTCAGCCTCAAAAGCCACATGCCACCAACAGGCATGAATATTTCCTGTTTTCCACCTTGGTTTTTTACAGTGTAAGGCTTCTGGGGCCTGGGCATGGCTCTTAGATGTGTCTGTACAGCACCAGCAC